>NC_057731.1:34619357-34686263 GCF_004010195.1 Chiloscyllium plagiosum
ATGTTGTTGGTTCCAATGTGGACAATGACCTCCTGCTGGCCCCTCTCCCCCGTGATAACATTCTGCACCCTCTCTGAGACATCCTTGATCCTGGCACCAGGGAAACAACACACCATTCTGCTTTTTCTCTGCTGGCCACAGAAACGTCTGTCTGTACCTCTGACTACAGAATCCCCTAACACAGTTGATCTCTTGGAAGTCGACGTACCCCTCGTTGCATTAGAGCCAGTCTCAATACCAGAAACTTGGCTGTTTGTACTACATTCCCCTGAGAATCCATCACCCCCTACACTTTCCAAAACAGCATACCTGTTTGAAATGGGTATATCCACAAAAGACTCCTGCTCTAGTTGCCTACCTCTCTTACCCTTCCTGGAGTTAACCCATCTGTTTGACTGTATCTGAGACTTTGCCCCCTTTCTATAACTGCCATCCATCACATACTTAGCTGTTACAAATTCCCCATCACTTCCAATTGTCTCTCCAACTGATCCACTCGATCTGATAAGAGTTGCATCCAACAGCATTTATGGCTGATATAATCCGCAGTAACTCTTTAAACTCCCGCATCTGACAAGAAGTACATATCATTACAAGGCCATTTTTGTTCCTTCACAATCTACAGACCCAGAAAATAACACCGTCTTATTCTTAACCCTCTCACCCTAAATCTATGCCCACTAGTTCTGGACACCCCTTCCCTTGGGAAATGACCTTGTCTATTTATCCTATCCATGTCCCTCATTTATAAACTTCTCTGCGGTCATCCCTCAACCTGTAATATTGTCGGGAAAACAGCCCCAGCCTATTCCACCTCTCCTTATAGCTTAAATCCTCCACATTGGTAACATCCTTGTAAATCTTTTCTGAACCCTTTCAAGTATCACAACATCCCCTAATAGGAAGGAGACCAGAATTGTTAAGATTTGGGGCTCTTCGGGTGCAGTGATAGTGTCTGTACCTTGGGACCAGGAGACCGATTCACGTCCCACCTGCCCCAGGAATATGTAATAATGTCTTGATGTTAATATTCAAGTCATGCATGTTCTTGCCTATGCCATGGACTGTTTTGTTGTCCTTACTACAGCAAAATCCTGGCCTTTCAAAATTTGCAAAGGCATTTGGAGAGTTTGATGCCCTCTGATATCAGATCAGATTTTCTAAATTTGACAATGACCATGTCATGAAAATCGGAGGCAAAGGTAAAGAATGCTGCTTTGCTTATTATGCAATTTCCTACTCCCACTATAGTTGATTGGTGTAGCATAGTTCAAGGGGTTTGTAAGCCACTTGGATATTATTGCAGGTGAACCCTGATAGATTGAAAAGCTGGCATTAATAATGAAATCCAATAAAACAAACTCAACCTAAAGAAATTGGAAAAATTAGCTGATCTTAATTTAATTGGTGGAAGATTAGCATTCCAGTTTATAGAAGTGGATGTTGACTCCACCAGTTTACTATTAAATGCCATTCTGCTATAATGTGCATTTTGTTAAAGTGAATCTGCTTTAACGCATATGATTAATTGTGGTACCGTTTCTGAAGCACGAACTTTTAAAATACGTGTTGGCTGTAATGCAATTACGTCACCAACGCTAAGCGCTACTTCTAAAGCATGATTTTTCTGTAACATGGTGCTGCACAAGGACGCAATCATCGTGTTATAGAAGAACTACCTGTACATGCTATTCTGCATGAAGCACCTACAAAGACTGCAACAATACTTTCAGCTGACCTCAGTGTCCCTGGATTAGCAAGAATTGGTATAGCTGGCTGTTCTCAATTGCTAATTGGGTACTTCTAGTAGAACATGAATGTAGACACCGGCTAAGTGCAGGGTCAGGCAGGGCATAAATTATCCGAACTCTGCACAGTCAGCATGAGGGAAATAAATTAAGGAGGGCAAAATGAAAATATAACTCATAAATTTGTAATCTCTTTAATCTCTAGTAAAAGCATCAGAAATCCTGTGGCATTTTTTTCTTGGCACGATTGAACCATTGAAATGTTCTTACTGCCACATTCAACAGTTTCTGATTTTAATTCTGATTTCCAGCATCCAAAGTTCCTTGGTTTTTCTGTCTAGTCTAGCTCTTAAAGGGACTATCACTCCAACATAAAACACTTTTTTTCCTGTCTCAAAGTGCATTGGCCAATACAAATTAAAACCTGCAAAGAAACCGGAAACAACGTGGGTCCAAAGGTTGCAGTCTAAGATTATTGCGATTGTATAGCCCTAAAAGGTTGTAAGCTGCCAACTGAAATATGAGCTGTTTCTTGGGCACATGTTGAATTCTTTAGAATACAGCAGATGTTTGACAGAAAGGTCAGTGCGCGAGCAAGCTGGAGAATTAAGGTGATTGATGACTGAAATCTCAAGGCTGAATTGGTGCCCTGCAAAGCCCTCAGTTTATTTGCATTTGGTCTCCTAAAGTAGAACAGACTTTGTTGAGCAACAGATATAGTGTAATTCACCTGGGAGTGTTTGGGGCCTTGGATGGTGTGAAGAGAGGAGGCAAAAGGGCAACTGTTATCAATTTTATTGGAGATAAATCAGGGTGTTGTAGAGGGATCACTCCCTTTAGCAAAGGGAAGATGGTTGGTGATTGCGTCATACTGGAAACTTTGACCGATCTTTGGTGCAATGAGATCAACATTTGTTCCATCTTTTTGGGCTAGTGTACAGGGATCCAAGGTCTCTGCTAGAACAAGGTTGTTTTACCTTTATTGCCCTTTTATAAAATGGTATGTGAGGATTTAAGTGAGGCTGTAATCATCTTGGTAATGACTAGTGAATCACACTTAAAAATAAATTATTTAGCTCAATAAATGCCCTTTTGGTTCAGGTTTCATAAGGCCCCAATGGGAATTTTTTTTTTGTAGAAGGAGAGAATATGACTTAATACTAAACAAAGTCCTTCTCTTTGGAAGTGGATAATGTGAGGGTTTCACTAAAAGAAGAAAGAGGTTACACACAAAGCAATTATAGATAGAGAAGACATGCTAAAAGATCAACATTACTGTAAATTGAGTTATCTGGTCCTGAGAATTCATTCTGGTTTGCTGAAAGATGATATTTTACATAATATCAGGAGATAGAAATATTAAAGCTATGATTACAATTTTCAACACGTATTGGTATAGTACTGGATATTGTAAATGTTTTATCATTATTCAGGCAGTAGGATAAAGCATGAACCAAGAAAGCACCAGCCAGTTACCAGAAACAATTGCAAACAACAAAATCTAATTTCATTTTGATTAAAATGAACAAGTAAGGAGGGCTAGCATGTATTTGTTAAAGCTAATCTAACTTAATTGAATAATTTTATGGTATAAAGAAAAGATACATGTTCTATGTGTGGACTTACTGGGTGTCATGCAGAAATTTTGGTAAGAAGATTGAAGACCTTGAATTAAAAGAAAAGTAGAGGTATGTATGGCTCAGTAACGTGAATCAAAGCAGGATATGGAATTAATTTTTTTTTTCACATTAGGAGAATATCTGCTGTAGTATTGGGTCAACCTTGGGCTTGTTATTCTTTCAATTTGTATAAAGAACTTTAGGTTTTGGAGAAACAGTGTAAGTCTTCCAGAAGATACAACACCAGAGGAATCGGTAAAGGTGGATAAGGTTGCAGCATTTAAAAGCCATTTGGATACATATATTAATAGGACAGGTTTAGAGGGATATCGTTCAAATGCAAGGAAACGGGATTAATTTCATTTGGGCAACTTGGTTGAATGAGTTGCCATGCTGAATGACTCTATTTATGTTACTGGGCGTCCTAATAATTAACACATTTACCTCATTAGCATCATTGAGCAGGTCTCTAGGTATTTGGCTGCTCCATAAGACCATAAGATATTGGAGCAAAATTAGATGATTTGGCCCATCTACTATGATCGCCGTTTGATCGTAACTAATATGTTTCTCAACCCCAATTGGTGATTTGATGTAGCATTTCATTGGTGCTTTTTTATGGCTGTTTTGCAGCTGTTTCATACCCCCATTACAAACAAACTCTTGTAAGTATAATAAATTGTATTGCTTTTCTGCACTGACTGTCAAATGTGCCTTGTTTATTCTTGATGAGGATACCAAATTGAATCAGTTCTTAGTTCTGTGTCTTTGTTTTTAAATTGAAGAGGTTGACCAGAAGTGAGCTTGTTACCAATTAACCTGAAATTATTCTCCCTGAACTGTAGTTCAATAGTAATATCACGGAAGTAGCTTGATGCCAGGTGAAAGTTGCTCTTCAGCTGGCAAAACCTTTGTACCTAACCTCAAGACTAGCTTTGATTGGATTATTTTTTAGTTTGGATAATTGTGGCTTGCATCTGTGGGATTATTGTGGAAAATAATAATGAAGAAATGGTGCTGTGATTAAACTAATTCTGGCCAAGTCCTAATCCATCGTTGTTTACCACTGTAAATTGGTAAATCCACCGCCAGCCTACAGTAAGAGAGGTATGTAGTGTTTACAAGATGCAGTACAGCAAGTCATGAAACACTTCCAGCTCATTTTGAATGGTGACCTCTGCCACCTGGGAACAACTAACTCAGCAGACGCACAGGAACTCCACTACCTGGACCTTCCCCTCCAAGACGCACAGCTATTGTCCCTACCTTCACTGCCATTGCGTCAATGTCCTGGAATTTGTTCTGCAACACTACTGCAGATGTAACTACATCAGGTGGACTGCAGCAGTTCAAAAACGTAAATCCAGAGCCAGTTTCTTGTGGGAAATTAGGGATTTACTTCATGAACCTTACCCATGAAAATTTAAAGGAAAAGCATCATACAGGTTTTTCATGGCCATGATGCACAATGAAATGAAAAGTGTTAGAATCAAATCTATCTTATCTACTGTTGTTGGATATTCTAAATTTAGAAGTACGCTGAACTGGTTTTCTCTAGTCTTGGATAGTTTTGCAACCAATGTTGTAGTAAATTGCAAGATCTGAACATACTGTTCTGTTGCCTTCTCTGTTGGAAGGTTTAAATAAAGTTAGTCCAGTCATGGTGACTTGCAGGTGAGTCTGCTTTAATCTTAGCCCATGCAATACACAACATAAAGCTGATGACCTCGATGGGATGAAATTTTCTTTTGCACTTATTTGAGAAATTAAGGACTGAAGACCTTTGTTACACAATGTGGAATTTGTAAAACTGAATTTTTAGGAAGTTTGAGCAATTTGAAAGATGCCCCATGCGCACATTGCGTTGAGCTGCACAATGAGTCCATGCAGTACACAACTGGCAAAATGACACATGGGAACAATAAGGGAATGCAGCCTTAACAAGGTGGGCAGGTGTAACTACAAACTAAGATTACACATTTGACTTGAGTGGATGAAATAGGATAAATTAAATGTTTCCCTCATAAAAATGGTTAGGTGACTTTTGTATGCTAAAGGGATGCCTGAACAACAAAATCCCTGTGTGTCAATCCCAGCAATCCAGTCTCAAATTAGTGTTAAGCAGAGTTTTAATATCACCAAACAGACTGCTGTGTAACCTGAGTTGCCTAAAACATTAAGTCAAAAGAAATACCAAATGAAAATGCAATTTCAGAAAAAAAAACATGAAAAACGGTCTTTGTTCAATTTGTTCTCACCTTACAATGGCCTGGCCTTGTAAAGGTATTTAAAAATGTTGTGAGTTTAATTCCAAAAAAGAAACACCGTTGAGAGCTCTGGAGTAACTCCATTATCCTTTTGTGCTTCGTGTGCCATCTTCAGAGAGTCTGATACAGTCTGCCAAGTTTTCAGTGTTTTTATGCTGCATTGTACAATCTCTCAATACTTCTATGGCTATTGCAGTTTCGGTTAGGGAGGCAAGTGTGTGGGCATTCATTACACTCTAAAATGAATTAAATACAAAACTATCATTGGCAGTAGTGGAGGTGAACAAAGTCTCCTCAATAGGAAGGAATTAGCAGAAGAAAAGTCATTTAAACTCGGCAGGGTTCTTTACAGTAGGGATCAGCAAATAAACATTTATCGAAAGTGGACGAAGTAGTCTGGTAAACAAGAGTGACCAAATGATAAACTTAGGTATAAGCTCAATATTAAATATTTCATGTCTACAGCTCATATGAATTCAGTGTCTGTAAGACAAGTTAATTTTGTAGCCATTGAGCTAACTTTGAATAACTTTATATGCACAAATAATGTGCCAGTACTTGGCAGATAAATTAGTGATGTAGTCCAAGAGCTCAATAAAATATTCAGTTATATAATAAATTATTAGTCCGTAATGTATGATGATTTGCAGAAGTACTTCTCATGTAGAAATGAACTGAATATAGATCAAGGTTGTATCCTTTCAAATTTGAGTCATTCTACTCAGGTTTAGAGAGGGGAATTTCATCATGGACACATAGGGATAGTCCATATAAATGCAGTAGCATACAGCTACTGCATTTATATGGACTATCACTACTTTTTGTAAGCATACGTGGATGGAGAAATTATCCAATGAAGGTTCTTTTCAATCCATCATCAAATAAGAAACAGTGGGAACAAATATATGTTGATTTCTTTGAAGTGGTAGGGAAAGGGGGACCTTGTTTTGGCCAACAACTATTGCAAATAGATGATGCTGTAATGCCAAAACTATTAAGGCTTTGAGAAGTTTGTTTGCAATTTGTGAGATGTTGCTGCCAGGTATTCATATACAGGAGAGTTGGCAGTATTTCAGACAAGAATGGAGTCAGACACATGAATATCACCAATCATCCAGTGTTAAAAAATTACTGCTTTGAGAATGGTTTTTGCTAGATGACTAGTTAGGCAGTAATTTTCGTGTTTTTCTTTACAGACTGATATCTTGCAGATTATCCCACTAGTCTATGACAGATTTCTGTTTGTATGATTTGATGTTTAAACTCAGCCCAAGATGAGATTTAGTTTGCTTGAGCTAAAATCGGTTGCAAAGTAAGGGTAAACAAGACAAAATGAAAATGAATCATGATGTATGAATCTTAGAGAGCTGAGGGTTGGTTGAAAGATCATATAGGAAAAACTATGGAACTCTGAGGAGAGCTACGTAATTGAAGTTATTGTAAAGTGGCTGGATGCATTCACATATCTGGTAAAGATTGGGCAGAGACTCTCCAGTGCCAGCCTCACCTGATAGAAGGAAAAGCATAATGACTTTTTACAGTCGAAATTTCTTCTACGGCTCAATGTGAAAGTCAAAAAAACTTTGGCTGGTTACAGAATCCATTGGTAGGGCCAAGTAAATCAGGATCTTTTATTAAGAGAAGTGAATCAGTGTCATAATATCAACTGTTAAATGGTTTTGGTATTTAAGATTCATATTGACTCAATCAGATGTTGAGGAACCAGAGTCCAGCTGATGGAAATAGGAGGAGATAGCTGGAGAAAGGAAGAAGAAATAAGTTATCCAGTTTTGAGAAGATTTGTGGCTCAGGTTGAGGTTCTGGGTGCAAGTTTGCTTGCTGAGCTGGACGTCACCATACTAGGTAACGTCATCAGTGAGCTTCTGATGAAGCACTGGTGTTAGTGGCCCGCTGTCTATTTGTGTTTAGGTTTCCATGGGTTGGTGATACCAATTCCTGTGGTGATATCAGTTCCTGGTCTTTTTCTTACGGGATGGTAAATGAAGTCCAAGTTGATGTGTTTGTTGATAGAGTTCCGGTTGGAATGCCATGCTTCTAGGAATTCTTATGCGTATCTGTCTTTGGCTTGTCCTAGGATGGATGCATTGTCCCAGTTGAAGTGGTGCCCTTCCTCATCTGTATATAAGATACTAGTGAGAGTGGGTCATGTATTTTTGAGACGAATTGACGTTTGTGTATTCTGTGGCTAGTTTTCTGCCTGTTTGTCCAATGTAGTGTTGTTACAGTTCTTGCAAGGTATTTTATAAATTACATTTGTTTTGCTTGTTGTTTGGATCGGGTCTTTTAAGTTCATTAGCTGCTGTTTTCGTGGGTTTTTGGGCTTTCATGATGCCAAGAGATCTGAATAGTGTGGCAGTCATTTCTGAGAAATAAGTACTTTCATTACTACCTATCAAATAATATTTTAGTTAAGAGATACTCGTATTAAGAAAAATGTTTTTTTTCCCCCACATGTCAATTAGCCATTGTACTGGTTATGGATGTTTCAGTTATGATTGCAGTAGATGTTGAGATATGGAGTCAAATCTTGAAGTACAAGTAAGGGTCTTCATTTGTAGTGAACTGGAAAAGCCATACAGTTTTATAAAAAGAAACCTAAATTTCTATAGTGCCTTGCACTACTGGTCTCAACAAAGTACTTGTTGTATGGTCATGGTTGTAATGTAGTATTATCCCTGAGTTCATGGTTGACTTTTGCAAACACTAAACTGTTAGTTCCACTTTCAGTCACTCTTGACTGTACAATGCAGTACAACTTTAAATGTATCCATTGAAAGTGAATTTTTATTTATTATTGTCTAATTGTAAAATATTGTCTATATTTTTCTCCTACCCCTTTCCCTTTGTTTGACTGAAGTAAGTGATCTGATGGGACAAATGATCATATATAGTCAGGGCAGCAGTTGTTTGATTTTGGCAAACATAGCTGAGCCTGATCTTGTTACCTGTTATCTAGCAGAGATCACTGGCCATCAGGACCAGCAAAGCTGGCTGATTAACTCCTGCCAGTATCTTGGAGCGCTGAGAGCAATTTTCAGTTTGTGAATTGTAACTTCACAATCCAATGATCGCCATCACGTCATTCATTGCATTTAGCCTCTGCAACTTTAAAAAAACTGCTTTAATATAGTCCAATGCTTTGCCCTTTGAGTTCCTGAAACAATTTCTCCGTTTTTTTTGCTATCTTGCATACAAACTGTTTTATCTCTACCTCGCCCATGTGTGTTTGCACAGATTTTCCTCTTGTACATCCTTATAAATGGAAGGAACACAATCAATTCTTGTGTGGGCACCTTCACAAACAATAATAATCTTGAATTTAATGTTGATAAAGGGAGCTACTGTGGAAGAATTATAAATGTATATTTGTAGCTTCAAATGAAAACTATGAAGGGAAATAGTCTCATTTGTTGGTCACAGTTAATTAAGTCATTTTCTGTCTGTATGATAAATAAGTGCCCTAGCTGTTTTCATATCAATAATTAACACCATGCAGGGGCTCTGCAAATTGAATTCCGAACATTTATGCTGGCTTCATGTGGCCTTGACTGCCCTGGCTGCACCCAGGTAAACATTACGGTCCTACAATTTGTGCAGTTAGATAATGCCATACAAGAGAGATGTTGAATTGTTTGTGGAAAAATGTGATTAATGTCACATGTTGACCCTTCTTTGCGCAGTGGGATTAGTTGGGGGCATAAATAGCTTCATTGTGTAAAATGCACAGTAAGTGAAAAAAATAGCTTCATAGTGCACAGTGCACCTTAAGTGAAACAAATAGCATACCGGGAGGGAAACATTTGAGGCTGTTGGAGATGTAATGAGATTCAAGGGCTTTGTTTCAAAAATAAACTTCAGAAACTTAATTAAATTCACTCTGTCAAGATTTGGTCATGACTACATGTTATGATCATTACAATGTGGTCAGCAAATCTGTAGTTGTAATCTCTTTCCCTGAATTTCTGCTTAACTGATTAGTTACTTTTGTATATGACTGTCTTTCCTGTCTTCTGACGTGAGGTGATATGGATTAATTTTCAAATGTGCATCTTAAATGTTAGGGCCAAGACACAGTTTAGCAGATTTCTTAGCATTCTTTGATGGTCAAGATAGTTGTGACATCTTGATGTTGTGATGGAACTATGTTTAATCTCGTGGCAGTTTACAATTGTATAAATAGATACTTCTGATGGTGAACCTCAGAGACAAATCACAGGAATTGCAACTGCTTGTAAAGTTGTGATTTCAACAGACAATGGTAATTGCTGGTAAATTTCTGGCTCCCAGCCAGGTGGTGGTAATAATTGTGTGATTGTTTTGTACCTAACAGTGTGTGACTGATGTGGAATATTTTTCACACAAGTGGATTTGCTATGGCATTGCTTGGCGATGATAGAGGAAATATTGCTTTTAATTCAAGTGTGTTATATGAAAAAAACTTCTTCACGGCAAGGGCCTAGATTCAGGGAGGAAACGAGCTTTCCTGTAATAGTGACAGGGTGCAATTTGTGATATTATGAGCTGGGGGTTAGGTTAGTGGAAGGTGCTTGGCATTAATAAGGAAATAAGATAATGGCAGTGATGGAAGTTTTGGAAATACTGTGAGAGATAGTTGGATAGGATGGAAAAGATTCTCTCAAGCAGGATTAAAAGACACGCTGGTTTAGACCAGACTACTGATTTTAAAATGATTTTGGATACAATGTTTTGAATTCAAGGTTGACTAAAGTAAGTAATGTTTATTAATTAAAATAAAGTTGGAAAGGTTGTTGTCAGCTTAACAGGTCTTCTGTGTGGTATGCTGGAATTTAATGGCAAATTGTGGTTGGAAGAACCAAGACTTGAATTAGATAAAATGTAAAATGAGTCTTAGGCTATCCACATAATTGAAACATATGTGATGTGCATGCAAAATTATAATATACTAAAGATTCACAGAGGAAGTAAATTAATTCTTTGTAAGTAATTTCAAAGACTGAGTCTTATGGAGACCATCAAGTGAAACCACAGCATTATTTTCCTGAAAATTACTGGATCTTGGTGTGAATATGCTCAAACATTTACTGATGTTGTAAAACTAAACTTTAATATCAAACTTGCTTGTTCTGAAGTGATGCTCCAAGTAATTACAATTGAAGTGATGTAATTGAATGTTAAGTTACCCTGTGCTCAGGTACAGATGTTTCTTGAAAATATTCAGTAACTAACCTGTTCAGCGATGTTACAACACCCCTCTGGTGCAGGCGAGACTTGAACCCGGCCTGTTGACATGGGCCCCACTTGCATGCAGTTTGTCATAAGAGCCCCATTAGTGCTTCTTGAACGGAAGGTAATTTTATGAACAACAGCTGCAACAATTAAAAATATGCTGAGAAATGGAGACAAAAGGTGCACATGACCTAAGTTATTAAAGGCTTGGGTTGCCAAACTTTTCCAAGTTGGTGGAATTGGAAGCTGGGAGCTTAACTGGAACAAGTATACATTCAAAGTTATCAACATATTTTATAATCAGTTTTACTCTTGAAAGTTAATATTTTGGTTTTCTCTACTATCTCTAGGAATTCCAAGGCCTCCACATCCTTCAGATATTTCTCCTTATTATCCACTTTCGCCAGGTACCGTCGGCCAAATCCCCCATCCACTAGGATGGTTAGTACCACAGTAAGCAGTTCCAGTTCTTTTTCTTTAATTCCTATAGAATTTTGCATGTTACTGTATTGTGCAATTATTGTAATGAGCTGTGATTGGCTACTGGGTACCCACATATTCATATGGGGCTTCTCCCTTGGCAACACCTGTCAACACTAGTTACTATGACAAAAGGCTACAAATTAAGGATTGTTAATTTAATGTTTTCCTACTGAGTTCTAAATACCAAAAGAGGCCCGAAGCAGAACCGCGGCTCTTTGATTTGATGTATTTTATTTTGGTATAAATTTACATTCATTATTGTTTTCTTTTGGATCTGTAGCCCTCAATTATTGTGATGGCTCCATTAAAGCAAACGCTGCTTCGCCTTTAATTATCACAACAAAACACCTAGTTTTAGCTTGGGGAGAAGGTCTCTGTTGACATTAGTAGAGGTTATAAAATTTAATTAGCTGGTTCTATCAGATTTAGCACATTAAAATTGTTCTTTATTTACATCCTTTGATCCTAGCTGTGAAATCAACAAGATTTTTTTGTTCTGGTCAAATGAGAGTGAGCTTCCAACAGCAGAAGTTTTCAGGTTTTTTTTTTCTTTCTTTTCAGGCAAGGTCAACCTGTTTACCCAATCACAACAGGGGGATTTCGACATCCTTACCCCACTGCGCTCACCGTCAATGCTTCCATGTCAAGGTGGGTACACTCGCCTTGGTGTCATCAACTCTTCATTTTATTTTAAGTACATAATCTTCCAGCATTTTCTCAACAGCCCTTTAATTTTAATCATCATGTCTTTGTCTTTGCCCATTGAGGACAGGCATTACAATTTCCATTATTGCAGTGGGAGAATTGGCTTGTGCAATTTATATTGTCTTAATAAATAAACAAGCTAATGTCTTCCAGAGCTACTGGATTTGAGTGAACCAGCAAATAATGCGTCATTTGTTTGGAATGGAGTTTTTTTTGCTACAGAATTATTGTGAAAGGCGATCATTAATATTGTCCACAAATATTGACTCCTTTGCAAGGCTGTAGTGGTAAAATATTGCCCCCAAGGGGATATGTAAGTGTCAAGAGTGTGCTGCAATTATTGCACACTTTATATCAATGTTGGAGTCAATGTTGGAGCCCAAGGGACAATATTTTAGCACTTGCAGACAGAAAAGTGCAGTTAATATTTATTATACCCCGTGGCTAGAGTCACTTATCACTACTTGAGCCATACTAAGTCAGTTCAGAGAGTAATAATCTTCATCGTTACATCACAGGTTAAAGGCCACTTCAACATGGAACTACTCCAAAAAAAAGTAATAGGCTGGCTGCTCTTGCACTTAGAGGCCAGCAGCTGTTTCTATTGAGTCCGTAGGTAGGAACATAAAGCCCTTAGTATTGTGCAATGACAAAAGTACTCCAGTTCAAAAGCAGGAAATGATTTTGTGGAAGTAGTAAGTTGCAGCAGTTATTGGAGTACCATGGCTGATATATCAGTGGAGCCAGCGATCATAAAATTATCTCCATGGTCGTCTTAAATTTAAGGAAAAACTAGGATCCACTAATATTCCTTTTACTTACTGGATTCTCAGGCCTCCTTGCAGAAGCTTATCTTCACACAACTGTTTGGTTGACACATTACAAAGTTACCCATTGATCTCCACCACTTGCTATCTATTATTCCTTCCTGCCTTCACATACAATCTGGGCTAGGTAAACAATACGTTGTCCTTTTAGGAGGACGTCGGAGTCCAAAAATCAACCATTTGAGAGTTTGATAGCCTGAGAGTTGATTCCTGTTGGAATTAATTCTGCCTTTTACCTTTCCCTTCGACCGGTACCTTATTGCCTGTATTTTGCCCATATTTGTTTTCAGTTTTTACCCTTAGAGGCAATTAGAAAGAGGAAATTATTGATTCTCTAATGCATAAAAGAAAATAAACAATGTGTGAGAATTAAAACATTTTCTGAAAGAATAGAGTAAATTAGCTTTCAACAATTCTCATGTAGCTCAACGTCTCAATAGAGAAGGAGACTTCAGATTATTCTATGGCTTTCTGTACTGATATCCATTTTCATAAAAATCTGTTTTTTCCATGGAAACTGTTCTTAGAAAGCTAGCAATGACTGACCATTAATTGAAGAGAAAGTGACTCAATTAATGTGCTTGGTATTGTCCATTAGTTTAAAATTTCAGTGTGGAGATAAACTCAAAAGGAAAATTGGAGTCTTTGGTAATTCTGGAGGGTTTGGGAAAGTCTGAGGATTGGAAAACTGCCAGTGTAATATCTTTTATTTAAAAATGGAAGAAGACAAAAACAGATAACTACAGGCCAGTTAGCTCAAAGCCTGTTTATTGGTTTAAGGAGGAGGGAAGGATGGAAACGCTACAGTGATGTAACGTTTGGGGCTTACCATTCCTTGACACCAGGTTCTTGCATGCATCGCTGATCAGTCACGGTAATTGACCCAACTTCTCTTGGAGGACCTCTTTGGGAAAGTGTTAAAATCTACTATAAAGCGAGTAATAACAGAATATTTAGAAATACACAATATGATCAAGCCGAGTCAGTATGGCTTGATGAATGGAAAGTCAAGCCAGACCAATTTAGTAGAATTCTTTAAGGAGGCAGCAAGGAGGATAGATAAAGAGGAAACAATGGATCTAAAATATTTAGAATTTCAGAAGGTGTTTGATAAGATATCATACATTAGACTGCTTAATAAAATAAGAGCCCATCAAGTTGGAGGTAGTATACTAGCATGCATAGATAATTGACTGACTAACAAAGACCGATGCGGACCTTCTAGTGTGCTACAGGATTCAGTGCTCGGGTCACATTCATTACAATGTATATTAAAAGACTTACATGTAGAAAGTGAATATGTGATAGCCAAGTTTGCAGAATACGCGGAAAAGGTGAGTTGGCTAGTGGTGAGGGTGACACAAAGAACTTAGAAGGATACAGAGTCATAGACTCATAGAGATGTACAGCATGGAACCAGACCCTTTGGTCTATACCGTCCATGCCGACCAGATATCCCAACCCGATCTAGTCCCACCTGCCAGCACCTGGCCTATATCCCTCCAAACCCTGCCTATTCATGTACCCATCCAAATGCCTTTTAAACGATGCAATTCTACCAGCCTCCTCCACTTCCTCTGGCAGCTCATTCCATACACGTACCATCCTCTGTGTGAAAATGTTGTCCCGTAGGTCTCTTTTATATCTTTCCCCTCACCCTAAACCTATGCCTTCTAGTTATGGACCCCCACCCCAGGGAAAAGACTTTGCCTATTTATCCTATCCATGCCCCTCATAATTCTGTAAACCTTTATAAGGTAACCCCTCAGCCTCCGATGCTCCAGGGAAAATAGCCCCAGTCTGTTCAGCCTCTCCCCATAGCTCAAATCCTCCAACCTTGGCAACATCCTTGTAAATCTTTTCAGAACCCTTTCAAGTTTCGCAACATCTTTCTGATAGGAAGGAGATCAGAATTGCATGCAATATTCCAACAGTGGCCTAACCAATGTCCTGTACAGCCGCAACATGACCTCCCAACTCCTGTACTCCATACTCTGACCAATAAAGGAAAGCATACCAAACGCCGCCTTCATTATCCTATCTTCCTGTGACTCTACTTTCAAGGAGCTATGAACCTGCACTCCAAGGTCTCTTTGTTCATCAACACTCCCTAGGACCTTACCATTAAGTATATAAGTCCTACTAAAGTTTGCTTTCCCAAAATGCAGCATCTCACATTTATCTGAAGTCAACTCCATCTGCCACTTCTCGGCCCATTGGCCCATCTGAGGTTGTAATCTGAGGTAACCTTCTTCACTGTTCACTACACTTCCAATTTTGGTGTCATCTGCAAACTTACTAACTATATCTCTTATGCTCACATCCAAATCATTTATATAAATGACGAAATGGGTAGAAGACCCAGCACCGATCCTTGTGGCACTCCACTGGTCACAGGCCTCCAGCCTGAAAACCAACCCTCCACCACCACCCTCTGCCTTCTACCTTTGAGCCAGTTCTGTAGCCAAATGGCTAGTTCTCCCTGTATTCCCTGAGATCTAACCTTGCTAATCAGTCTTCCATGGGGCACCATGTCGAACACCTTACTGAAGTCCATATAGATCACATCTACCACTCTGCCCTCATCAATCCTCTTTGTTACTTCTTCAAAAAACTCAAATCAAGTTTGTGAGGCATGATTTTCCACACACAAAGCCGTGTTGACTATCCCTAATCAGTCCTTGCCTTTCTAAATACATGTACATCCTGTCCCTCAGGATTCCCTCCAACAACTTGCCCACCACTGATGTCAGGCTCACTGGTCTAGAGTTCCCTGGCTTGTCCTTACCACCCTTCTTAAACAATGGCACCACGTTAGCCAACCTCCAGTCTTCTGGCACCTCACCTTTGACTATTGATGATATAAATATCTAAACAAGAGGCCCAGCAATCACTTCTCTAGCTTCCCACAGAGTTCTAGGTTACACCTGATCAGGTCCTGGGGATTTATCCAACTTTATGCGTTTCAAGACATCCAGCACTTCCTCCTCTGTAATATGGACATTTTGCAAGGTGTTACCATCTATTTTGCTACTTTCTATATCTTCCATATCCTTTTCCACAGTAAATACTGATGCAAAATGCTCATTTAGTATCTCCCCCATTTTCTGCGGTTCCGCACAAAGGACGCCTTGCTGATCCTTGAGGGGCCCTGTTCTATCCCTAGTTATCCTTTTGTCCTTAATGTATTTTTAAAAACCCTTTGGATCTTCCTTAACTCTATTAGCCAAAGCTATCTCATGTCCCCTTTTTGCCCTCCTGATTTCCCTCTTGAGTATAAAGGCAGTAGGAGTATACTTTTCTAAGGATTCTAAGCATATGTCTATACCTTACATATGCTTGCTTCTTTTTCTTAACTAAACCCTCAATTTCTTTAGGCATCCAGCATTCCCTATACCTACCAGCTTTTCCTTTCACCCTGACAGGAATATACTTTCTCTGGATTCTATTTATCTTATTCCTGAAGGCTTCCCATTTTCCAACCGTCCTTTTTACCTGCGAACATCTGCCCCTAATCAGCTTTTGAAAGTTCTTGCCTAATACCGTCAAAATAGGCCTTTCTCCAATTTAGAACTTCAACTTTTAGATCTGGTCAATCCTTTTCCATCATTATTTTAAATCTAATAAAATTATGGTCGCTAACCCCAAAGTGCTCCCCACCTGACACCTCAGTCACCTGCCCTGCTTTATTTCCCAAGAGTAGGTCAAGTTTTGCACCTTCTCTACTAGGTACATCCACATACAGAATCAGAAAATTGTCTTGTACACACTTAAGAAATTCCTCTCCATCTAAACCTTTAACACTATGGCAGTCCCAGTCTATGTTTGTTTGGAAAGTTAAAATCCCCTACCATAACCACCCTATTTTCTTACAGATAGCTGAGATCTCCTTACAAGTTTGTTTCTTAATTTCCCTCTGACTATTAGGGGGTCTAGGTGAAAGTAATTGGACAAAAACATGGCAGATGGAATATAATGTGGGGAATGTGAGGCACTGCATTTCGTCAGCAAGAATAGAGGAGCTGAATATTATTCAGGAGGAAGACTGCCGAAAGTTATAGCACAAAGGAATTCATCCATTAATCAAAACAAACTAGTGTCCAAGTTAAGTGTGTAATAGTGGGGGCAAATGGGCTGCTGGCCTTAATTCCAAAGAGAATGGGATATTAATGTAGGGAGGTTTTGCTAAAATTATGCGTAGCACTGGTCAGACCTCAGCTGGAATGCTGTGAAGTTTTGGGGGTCCTTATCTAAAGAAAGATATATTGGCTTTGGAGGCGGTCCAGTGAGAGTTCACTCAGCTGATAGCAGGTATGGCAGGGATGACTTATGAAGACAGATTGAGTAGTTTGTGCTTGTTAGAATATAGAAGAGTGAGGAGCGACCTTATTTAACCATATAGGATTCTTGGAGAACTTGACAGGGTAGATCCGTAAAGATTGTCTCCCCTTGTGGGAAGGTACGAGCCCAGAGAGCACAATCTCTGATTAAGGCAGAAATGAGAAAATTCTTGTGAGTGAATCAGTGGAATCCTTAATACAAAGGGATGGTGAGGCAGAATATCCAAAGCTGAGACAGATTTTTAACCAATAAAGGAATCCAGGGTTATGGGAAATGGCAGGAAAATGGAGTTTAGGTTAATCAGATCAAACATGATCTCATTGAATGGCAAGGTGAACTTAATGGGTTGAATGGCCTGCTTCTGCACCATTGTAAAATTTTTCACTGTGCTCCTGTACTTCTCTACTTGAGTACTGGTGACAGTAAAGGATATTCTGTTCTATTCAATGTTATGGTCCACACTTGCATATACTGCAAGTATAATATTCTGTAGAACAGTAAAAAGAACGTTACAAATGAAAGTTGAAATAAAAATAGGACATGCGACACATAGGAGCATTGAGTTTAAATGCTGATTGACCTATTTTGTAGCGACACAGCTTTAATACGCAGAGGTGTATGTTCCCAGTAAAGTGCACTCTTGTTTTGTCCCTGAAATTTGTGAATTCCATTTGCAGTGGCTGTAAATTTCAAACTACTGCACTATGTCAATTCTCACTGTGACCTGACCACAGTGCCATACTAGTGTGAATTTGTTCTTCAAATCTTGATTAGTTAACTCTATTAGTTAAGATGCTTGCTTACTCAGTATACCAACTGAATACAAGTTTAATGCTGTGGAATCCCTTTCGACCACCTACAGAAATACATCTGTATACAAGAGAGAGCGCATATACTTTTTGAAATATAAAGCTCTACTATAAAGATAATGATATCAGTTCCAAAATCCTGAGGTGTTTGTTTTCACACTGGCCTTTCCAACCATCCTTCAATATTGTGGACGATGTGCAGCCAGGAGCAAGTAGCATTGCGAATACAGTTTTGAATTTGAATTAGATTTTATTCCCCTGTGTACTCGGGTACAGGGATACAGGAGTACATTGAAAAGTGTACAGTGTCATCATTCCTGGTGTCATCTTAGATCTAAAAATACCTAGGTACAAAATCTTTGGTACAAATTAGAAAAATAAGAAAATACAGTTAATAAGTTCAATATTACAGTCTTTCTTAAGCGCTTAGCCATGCTGCACTCATAATTCCTATGACGGTTCGGTCTCCATGTCGGGCTTGATTTCTCTCCCCCCCCCCCCCCATTTTTGATGCCACCGCAGATGCCGGGGGCCTCTATCTCTATCACCGTCACGCTGGGGCTCGATCTTCCCCATTGGGCTCGTTGTCTTGCACTACCCCACCCTCTTTCACTGTCCGCCATGCTGGCTCAATCTCTCCACACAAGATAAGTAGATTAAAGTAAAAACATGGTTTTGACTGATTCTGCATCTCAACACGTACTCTTCGCACAAACTTTGAACGTACTCCTGCTACATCCCCATAGCTTCTAGAAATCTAATGATTTTACCTCTGCTGTTTGTGATAGAGAATTCCACAGGTTCGCCACCCCTGTGAAAATATTTCTTATTATCTCTGACTGAAATGACCTATTCTGTACCCACTGAGACCATGGGACCTTATTCCCACGCACACCCACCTCCCCCATCCACATCAGAGGAAACAACATTTCTGCATCCTGTCTGTCTATCTAGCCCCCTCAGAATTTCATCTATTTCAATGAGATTCCCTCTAAACTCCGAAGCATCTCTACTTGTATGTTTTTGGGAGTTTACATAACATAGATTGTGTGGCTAGCCTACACCCTTTCCCACTATTCCTTGGACCAGAGAAGGCTGCGGGGTGTCATAGAGTCAGAGAATCATACAGCGTGGAACCAAACCCTTCGGTCCAACGAGTCCATGCCAAACATAATCCCAGACTACACTAGTCCCACCTGCCTGCTCCTGGCCCATCTCCCTCCAAACCTTTCTTATGCATGTATCTATCCAAATGTCTTTTAAATGTTGCAGTTGTTTATTCCACCCTCTTTGTACAAACATTTGTCTTTTTAAAATCTTTTTCCTCTCACCCTAAAATGTGCCCCCTAGTCTTGAAATTCCCTATCCTAGGGAGAGGAGAACTGGCATTAACTTGAACATGGTATGAGATTTCAAAATTGTGAGCAGTAAAGATGGAAGAGACAGGAAGAACTTGTTTCCCTTGGCAAAGAGTTCAAAAACCAAGGGTCATGGATTCAAGCTGAGTGGCAGAAGGATTAGAGAGGACGTGAGGAAAAACCTTTTTTATGCAGAGGGTGGTAGGTGTCTAGAATTCACTGCCTGAATATTTGGTGAAGGCAGAGACTCTAAACTCAAAAAAAAGTACCTCAATCTGCATTTAAGTGCAGTAAGGTGCAGGCAGATGGGATTGAAAAGGGTATCTGAGTGTTTTGGATCAGCATGGACAAGATGGGATGACTGGCCCCTTTCTGCACTGTAGCACTTCTATGGTTCTGTACTGAGGCTACTCGGTAATATGTTAGATGAGCTGTTCACTTCTTCACCTGTTCCCTCCCCACCATTCCACAGGTAAACTTCTGATGTGCATGTTGTCATCCTTTCTTATATTTTCCATTAATCTTCTATGTTGTACCACAGATTGGTGGCTTTCTGTTTCTGGGCATAAGCAGACAGATACCTGGATCTATTTGGAAAAGTGGCAAAAGTGAACCAAAATTGCATTAAGTAAACCAGCACATTTCTAGTTATGTATTACCATCACAGCATACAAACACCAGCTTATTTCACTCACATTATTCATCCAATCTTTGTGTCAATTAGCCAGCTCATCAAGTAAAGGTCAAAGAACACATCTGTACTTTGTTGCAACAAAGCCAGCAGTTTTCTGTACATATATATGGAATACCACACTAACTAGCTCACTGACAAGTACGCCTATTTAAATGTATTTTGGGGCAAAGATTAAATTTTATATGTATTTGTACTGCCTTTTAAAAATCTTATGCTCTCTATTTTGGGAATTTGTGCTTTTTCTTAAAATGGGGTAGGGCAAAGTGGGAGCATAGGGACTGGTCCAAGGCCTGTGTCTCTCTGTTTAGCTAAAAAGTATGGTTGCAATTCTTGAACTTTATTCACAAAAGCTAAGCTTTTTTACTTGCTACGATCCTCTAATGTCGAACCAAAACCACTGTTGATGTGATTTGCAGAGGTTGTTGAATTCAGAATACTTTCCGACTTTTCAAATTTACATGCACAGGATCTCTCTCGAAATTATTTTCCCACTTAAGCTGCATACGGACTTGTGCTGAATCCATCTCTATTGCAGTCATTTCATTTTGCCTCTTTTGAGCAAAATTTACTCTTTTGATCTCTAAATCTTAAATAGAAACAAATTTTATATTCACATTGTAAAGCAGTGCAACCAAAATTACCCAGTCCTGTTTCATGGTTTCACTTAGTCTTGCAACATGGAGCCTGAATGCTGACACCAAATTATGACTGCGGGCTTCAGTATAATTGTATAATTGTGGTATTGGTAAACTGCATGGTAGCAGTAATGAGGCCCTCTTAATGGAAAAATGCAATAATTTTCACAAGGTTTAATAGTGCCAGTCACGTAAAATTTAAATGGGTATTTAGTAATACTGGAGGTAAAGTAAAAGAAGTAATGAGATATTGTAAATCTGTATGTAATTTTAACTAGACAAAATAGCTGCCATGGAAGATAAATACGTATGCATTAAACTTTATAACACATCAGCATTATCACACCCGTTTCTGGCTCCATGTACAATATTAATGTCCATATGCATGCACAACAAATGCAAACATACAAAACCAATAAGAGAGATTGCTAATTGATGACACATCAAAGCTCTTGGAAGCTGATGTTCAGAACTTGAAAAGCTACTGTTTTGATCGGGGCCCTGACTGTTCGTCACAGCCCCAATTAATCCAATACTAGCTAATTTCCCAGTGGCTACAAGTATATTTACAAACTACTCCATAGCACTGTATTTAAGCAATCACTAATTGCTCCTAATGATGGGTTTATTTTCTGTTCATCTGATTTAGAGTTCAGCTAATTTAATTGGTGGAGGGTTAGACTTTACTGATGGGCTGAAACAGCTAATGCATTTTGATGATAGCTGTTAATTAAATTAGCATAGATTATTAGGCGAGGCTCCCCATCTCCAGAGATTTAGTAGATGCATTTGTGAAAGTACAGCATTAGACAAGGACAGGATAAATTAACCATTTAAAATTAACAATTTCCAGAGGCTTAGCAGAATAGTAAAAGTGTTCATCACAAAATAGCAAGATATGATTTAAGAATGTTTCAGTAATATTTACAATTTCCAGCATTGTAACTTGCAGTAAGACAAGTGGATGGTGTCCAGTATAGAAGAGGGAAAGGGGTAGGATTAATTTCTGGTAGGTATACCTGTCTTTCAGTTTGGTTTAGTCTTGTTTTTTGGGGGGGGTGGGAGGGGAAGATGGGTAAAAGAGAATGGGGAGGGATCAAATTGTCAGGGAAGAAACACGATTTGTGCACTTTTAAGGGAATCATTAAAGCAACTTAGCAGTTTTTCCTGTAGGGGCATACATTAGTTATTCAGATAAAAAAGAAATATAAGCCATTTGTGTGGTAGTAGGCTGATGGAAATACACGTCTGTATTATTCGAATGACATCCGTAGGAAATGTAGATGCCATGCCCTGCCAGAGCACGCCTTTTGATATTTATTCCATCCAGTAGTAGGGCAGTGATTTCTTGGAATTAAGTGATGGGTCATTATACTTTAAACACAGCAGAGAGGCATAGACTGGCAATTAAATAGCAATAGCTGACACTCACTTGTGCCACCCTGTGACCCTGTTAGATTGAGATGTTAGAGCTTCGGGGCCCCTCAGCCTAGTAAATTGGCTGAAGGTGCTTCTCCTGACTAGGGTCCGCTCTGAAATATGCTGCTTTCAAAGAGATAGGCATCATGTATAAACCATAATGTGGGTTTGTGGTGGTTTAGAAAGCTCAGGAAAATTGAGCTTGGAAAAGATGAGAGATAACAACTGCACAGGGAGAGGAGGGGGAATAATGACAAACTAGCTGCAACTCAAAGAGGCTGTTTTTTTACTGCAAGGGGGAGAAAAGCTTCCCACAGCTCACACATAAAACAAAGCCAAGCAGATGACATGCAGTTAACAGAAAAATGTCAACAGTGAAATAAAGTGAGAGTGAATGCAATAGAAACCCCAGAGACACTGTGGAACAAAAATGAGTTTGTTCGTAACATGGCCTGCGAGTTTATGCACATCATTATATTCTGGCTTGCAGCCATAAAAGCAGTCAGGATTTTTTCATAATTAGCTGTTTAGAATTTTAAGTTTTTACAATGGAATATATGTAATAAAATATAGTAAATGTGGTTTCCTTGTTCAGTTGCTGATATATCTATTAAATAATGCAATAGCTGTACCAAATTTCAAATATTTTGTAGATGGTATCGTAGTAATCACCTTATGATAGATTGACATTTTATAGTGTCCATTAACTTATGAACTCTCATAAGTCTCTTCAGGTAATGAAATGAATGTAACCACTTCATCGCATGAAGAATAATACTCTTGAGCTTTTGAAAGCCCTGGTGTACTATAAAATACTTCACCTGTGTACTGTCTTATGTTTATGTGGTAACTGTAAATGGTATTTTCACTGCTCACTCTGCTAATACTTTGTGCTAGAGAAAAAAAAAGTCTATCTGTCAGCTAGCACAATAACATCCTCCCACGTGCTGTGTAATTGGACAGAAATGTTCACTCCAAAATCATTTTACTATATTTTGAAATGAAGCAGTAAATATACCATTATTGTATTAATAGGAAATAATGTCCTTGGTTTGATTCATGGAAGATTTTGATGTATCTTAAATTCAGCCTATTTCAATAATGCTAGAAATTGTGATTTGACCACATTATTTGGACAGGTTATGATGCAAACGTTGTCAAAGGGTCTAAATCAAAGTTGCCCTTGTTTTTTCAAAAAAATAAACCCATACACCGTTGTATAAGAGAAAATCTTGGAACTTACATTTCATAATATGTATTTCTGAAGCATATACGTTGTATTTTTTTTATTCATGAAATACCTTTAGTAGTCTCAAAGTCAAACTGACAGTCATGTAATGATGATTCATTTTATGTTATTAATCACAGCTACATAGAGTGATTGTGACAGCTTGTGCTTGCATGTATGCTTGCTTATATATTAAATGTACCCATCCCTCCCGTTCATTCATTTCTGTTCTGTTGATTTACACAGTTTTCTCTCTGGTAGGTTCCCCCCACACATGGTTCCACCACATCACAGTTTACACACAACGGGAATTCCTCATCCAGCCATTGTCACACCAACTGTCAAACAAGAGTCTTCCCAGAGTGACATCGGATCCCTCAATAATTCGTAAGTCATAATTTTTGTACCTCGTTTTTTAAAAACAAAACTGGCATGTTAACTTTGCAAATAGTTCAAGATGTTATTAAAGTAGCCCTATGCTCCATAGTAAAACCTTTATGAAAATGTAAAAACAATAGATATCATTTTGTTTGGATTGTAAACCGTTTACACTCCAGTTTTTTAATAATGTGCTTTTGTTTTGATTTTAACATTGAATCATTTAAATTATTATTTCACTTCCACTGCTGAAGTCTAGAATGGTTCTCATTTTCTTAGAAAACATCATCAGGATGCCAAAAAAGAAGAGGAGAAGAAAAAGCCACACATAAAGAAACCTTTGAATGCATTCATGTTGTACATGAAGGAAATGAGAGCGAAGGTAGTAGCAGAGTGCACGCTGAAAGAAAGTGCAGCCATCAATCAGATCCTTGGCCGAAGGGTAAGTAATCTAAACCATTGATAGGAACTTGCACAAGACCAAGTTCAAAATGTGACCTTAGTGAGCAGGGCAGTCAGTGTCAATTTTTACATTGACCTTGAAAGTTTTTGTATTGTATGTCCAGACTGACAGACTTTAGGACTTCGAGGCAATTGTTTCCATTAATTTGAATGAGGCAGCATGTGGTAATCTGCTGTATTAATATTTCAATCAGATCAGTGAAATCTGTTAAATTGCAACAGTATTTTTTCCTTTATTTTGTAGCTTTATTTTTATTTCAGTTGAATACTTTATCTTGCCTTCCTCCAATGACATAACAGTATACTTCCTATGAATCCATGTATTCTACTTTTACAATAAATTCTAATTATTTTTTCAGTAAATGAATCAGGAAGATAGTCCCATTGTTAATGCTAATACTTTACATTGTATTGAAAGTCAGTTTTCATGCAAGAACCTTTTCTTGCTCTTCTATATGCAAGTAGTTAATTTGCTTTATTTCTCCTACATCCTACCCAATTCATTCTCAGTGGCATGCCTTGTCTCGAGAAGAACAAGCAAAGTACTACGAGTTAGCTAGAAAGGAACGGCAGCTTCATATGCAACTCTACCCAGGCTGGTCAGCACGAGATAACTATGTAAGTTTGATTCCCTAATACGTTTCCTGCTGTCACCCATACTTGTTTTCTTTGTTCTTTATAGGCCCAGCATACGTCTCAGTTAATACTGCAAATAACAACTATGATGAACCAACAGTGTCCTCCCATCTTCAGAACCTTGTGCATGTCAGAGGGCTGTTCTTCACTAACTTTTCTTTCTTAATGTTGATTGGCAGGAACTTTTTTTTTGGCTATGTCAAAATTTATTACTCACCCCTAATTGCCCTGGTTGTGATCTGCCTTCTTGGAGTCCTGCTGTCCTTGGGGTTGTATTCTTCTGAGGTGTTTCAGATAATGATTGCCATGGTTTTTGTGAACCTAATGGACAAACAGAGCTATTTTCTTCCCTTCTCCATTTTTTTTCTCTCTCGCTATTAGGGCAAGAGGAAGAAGAGGAAAAGGGAAAAGCAGGCAGGGGAAACCAATGGTAAGTAGGTAGCAATTATCTTCCACAATAAAGGGCACCCCTCACATATCAGAATAACAGCATTTAATCAGATTAAACCCTAGCTAGCAGCTAACTATGTTTTATAACATTATTAATTATAATACTGTATGTGCAGTTTTAATTTTATGGCTTGTTTGCCTTTCCAAGAGCGATAAAGTAATCAGTGCATGAATTGTAGATGTCCTAGTGCTTGTTTTTGTAAAACTCTTGTAAAAATAAAATAATAAGTGCATTAACTATTGTAACTTATTTTAAAGCTTGTTATATGTACTTGTTGTTTTGTAGTGACATATTCATTTGGGCTGTACCTGTTTTCTGATGCTTCCTCCATGTAATTAGCCTTACCAGCTAACTAATCCCATTTGCTGTCAAAAGACCTGCATGTAAAATTGAATCTGCTATCTAGCTTCTTTTGCAATGCACTTTAACCTCTTAGCTTGATTCAAGCCTAACATTCTCTGCTGGCAGTAACCAGCAGGTTCTTTATTCAGTCCACTTGCTTCTTTTTGTCAATTCTGATTGAAATCTACTATAAAATAATTCAAATTTATATTGCCACACAATATTGGTGCTTTTTAAACGGGTGAAAAATACAGCTGTGATTTTAATACATTTTTATGAAATTAGAGGGCATTACTGATCACTAGTAACAGATACATTGATTTATTCCTTTTTTGTTTTCTTGTCTCTCTTTCTTCCTTTTCTGTCTCCTCTGCTCGCTTTCTTCCAATTTGTTCAGATCTGAGCGCTCCTAAGAAATGCCGAGCGCGCTTTGGCCTTGATCAACAGAATAACTGGTGCGGCCCATGCAGGTGTGTATCGTTTTCCCAGGTTTGCTATGGTTGGTTTCAGCTGGGTTAAATTGGTACTTTCCCCTTCTTGCTATCACTGTTTCAGTGTTTTTTTATTGGATTCGATACTTACCCTTGCATCTATTGTTGCCAGGAAGTGTGAATTTTGTTTTTTGAGTGATGAGGGGAGAATGCCAACTTGGCCAGCTAAACCACTAGCTCTGGCTGAGATGTCACATCCAGTGAGCAGTATCCTCCATTTGTTGTTTTTGTTTACTTCATGCTAACAGATGCAAATACTCCAAAGAAGTGTCGGGCATTGTTCGGGCTAGACCAACAGAGTTTATGGTGCAAACCTTGCAGGTATACTCCCATTAGGCCTTCCGGAATTAAATATGCCCTTTATTGGATTTGTAGTGCATTCGTGTGACTTTCCTGTGCTCTAATGTGCTAATATTCTATAGCTTATTGCAGATTTTTCTTTTTATTTTCCTTTTCTTTTTTTACCTGTTGCCTTTTATTAGCAGCATTGGTCTGTCTCCTTGCAAGCACTGTCCACTTCCTTTAACCTCCATCCCTCCCTTTACCTGGCCCTCCCCAAACCGTGGTTACGATGGGCCTGTGACCTTGTGTCGGAGATTGGTGCAGTGAACCATAGATTGAGGAGAGAGAAGTTTTATTCTTAGAAACTGGCTCTAACTACTAACCATCCATGGTTCATCAAAATCTGTATATGTATACACACATATATTTCTCACCTGGTTTCTGGTGATGTGTGGACAATGCCATTCTAAGTGCACAACATGTACTGATACTCTTTGTGCATGAGTCCATTTTGATCAGTAAATGTGAAATTTCAACGTATAGCGTTACTATTTTGTTTACAGAAAGTGTTATCTTATTGATAAAATAGTCGCCTCTCCTGAGTGATAATCACAGATTTGTACAACAGATAAGTTTCCAAGAAACAGAAAGGTATTTGTGCACTCCAGTAACTATGTTTTTACATTTTTATGTATTAATCGCCAATTTATTTTTAGTAATTGGGCGTCATACCAGCTACAAGCTCGTTCAGAGGAAACTTTCATTTTCAGGCGAGTGCAAAATCTGTTGGAATATCTTTTTAAGTAACACAATTAAATTTCTCTTTTAGTTTTCTTACAATTCGGTTTAACTAAACAAACTCAGACATCAAACGGTCAAAGGCTTATCCACCACAGCTAATCTGGGTACTCTAGAACTTTTCAAACTACTCCATTTGCCAATTCTCTAATTCTTAGGACTTGGCTGGGTAGAGGGAATAAATGTTTTGTCCTGTTTATATACACCTTTCCTGTTGACTGCATTTGGTTAAATCTTATTTCTTTGTCCTGACACATGCAGTCTTTGAAGTGGGAATGTTGTCATGGTAGGTATTTGTTTCTTCCAAGTTGAAACTTATTGTTTTTCATGTATGCGTAGTGCTTGATCTCTTTTTCACACTTCATTTCACCTAATTCAAAATGTGTTACAGTCTCTCTAACCACACTTTATCAGCTTTTGAAATTACTGAAAATTCTGATGATCATCTGGGGCTTATGGAGACTGTGCACTTGCGTGTTTCTTTTTAGCATTGTCTTTATGTTGGCATGTATGTTAAGAGTAGCTGCCTTCATTCTATAATCATGAACTTAAAGCATAATTAAGATGTAAATATAATTGTGCTTCTGACTGAATTCCATGATTGAGATATACATTTTTCATCTTATTTGACTGTCATGTCTAATAATTGGTGCTCAAATTAAAAGTAAATATTATGTAAGATGCAACAGGGACAATTGCCAAGTGATGGACGAACATCGTACATTACTGAGCAGGTGCCAGAGGATTGTTTGCCGATACTGATTTTGCAAAAGCAACAGTAAATTTGAGACTGCAGCATTTCTGGTTAATTTCTCATAGCATTCTTAGCACCCATGAGCATTTTGGCTATCATGCAATCCTTTTAAATTTACAAATGATTTAATTCTTTGAGTAATTAATTGAGACATCACAATTAATGCATCTTAATGCATTTTCAATGAACTAATGTTTAGAATTATAATACAAAATGTATTATTAAAAGGAATGAGCAAAGAATCCAAATAAATAGTTGTGAATGGGATTCTTCAAATGATCTGATTGCATGGTTACCTTTAATATTGCCACATAAATGCTTTATATTTGAGGGTGCCATCCCTTATTTCAGATGTTGAGTTTGCACTTGTGGGTTAGTATTCTATGTGGTGAAGGCTTTTGCAAAAATATAGAAATTGGATTGTTGCAACGTCATTTAAGTCTGTTTTAAAAAAAAATGATGGATAAATAATTCATCAATAATGATTAAAACTTTCTTTAAAATTGCAAAATAATAGGAATGAGAATTCGAGATTCCTAAAAATTAACATATCATCCTTTGAGAAGAAATACTTCAGTCCTAATTTCTTTTCTTCTCATGAAAACATTAACTCCCTTATTAGATACGCTCCCAGGTTAGTGGGTGTACTCGAGTGCTATACCAAAACAGGCACCTTCCATGTTGAATCCAGATAGTGAGTGCCAGTACGCTTTATTTTGTAGGGGACATCACAACTGAGTCCAAGCCAGTGTGTCATTGTCCTCACCAATTTGTTAACTGCCTGGTATTTGTGATCCTTTGTTGCTGTAGGCAGTTAAGGTATGTTGTAGTTCACCCACATCATATCCTTCAAAAGTTTTGAGGTGAAATTAAATTTGCAAGGTTCTTCATGGTAGACTGATTAGCAAGATTAAATGACATGGAATACAAGGAGAACTAGCCATTTAGATGCAGAACTGGCGCAAAGGCATGAGACAGAGGGTGAAGGTGGAGTGGTGCTTTTCAGACTGGAGGCCTGTGACCAGCAGTGTGCCACAAGGATCGCTGCTGGGTCCACTGCTTATTGTAATTTATATAAATGATTTGGATGTGAACATAGCGAGTATGGTTGGTAAGCTTGCAGGTGACACCAAAATTGGAGGTGCAGTGGGCAGCAAGGCAGGCTACTTCAGACTACAACGGGACTTTGATCAGATGCGCCAATGGGCCAAGGAATGGTAGATGGAGTTTAATTTGGATAAGATTTGGAGATGCCGGTGTTGGACTGGGGTGTACAAAGTTAAAAATCACACAACACCAGGTTACAGTCAGGTTATAATTAAACCTGCTCGTCGGATGCTGCCTGAATTGCTGTGCTCTTCCAGCACCACTGATCCAGAATCTGGTTTTCAGCATCTGCAGTCATTGTTTTTACCTTATAATTAAACCTGTTGGACTATAACCTGGTTTTGTGTGATTTTTAACTTAATTTGGATAAATATGAGGTACTGTATTTTTGAAAGGCAAATCAGGGCAGGACTTATACACTTAATGGTAAGGTCCTGGTGAGTGTTGCAGAACAAAGACCTTGGAGTGCAGGTTCATAGCTCATTGAAAGTGGAGTCCCAGATAGGCAGGCTAGTGAAGGTGGCGTTTGGTATGCTTGCCTTTATTGGTCAGTACATTGAGTATAGGAGTAAGGAGGTCATGTTGCGGCTGTACACGACATTGGTGAAGCCACTTTTCGAATACTGCATGCAATTCTGGTCTTCGTGCTATGTGAAGGATTTGAAAGTGTTCAGAAAAGATTTACAAAAATGTTGCCTGGGTTGGAGGGCTAAACAATAGTATGAGGGGCATGGATAGGGTGAATAGCCAAGGTCTTTTCCCCAGGGTTGGGGAGCCTAAAACTAGGGGGCATAGGTTTAGGGTGAGAGGGACAAGATTTAAAAGGGACCTAAGTGGCAACTTTTTCATGCAGACGGTTGTGCGTGTATGGAATGAGTTGCCAGAGAAAATAGTGGAGGCTGGTACAATTACAACATTTGAATGGGTATATAAATAGGAATGATTTAGGGGGATATGGACCAAATGTGGCAAATGGGGCTAGTTTAGTTTCGGATATCTGGTCAGCATGGATGAGCTGGACTGAAGGGTCTGTTTCTGTGCTGCACAGTGCTTTGACTCAATGGCATTATGTATTATGATTTAAACTCTGCACATTTGTTGGATTTTGCCCAGGTTTTTCCTGACTTGAATTTAGAAAAAAAAATTGTAAGCAAAATAGTTTATGCTTTTTATTTTTAATTTTGACTTTTCTTGGAAGAGGGAGGAATGTCTCCGTTTATATTGTTGTTTTTCAGATTATTGCATCTAAGAGTTAAAAATGGAGTCAAATTGAATGTACTCAGCAATGCATTTTACATAATGTTAGAAGAATGGTTAGCAGTGTGATCTTCCACAGAATGTTAAGACATATCTTTGCATGAGCAATCCCTCGCAGCCAGAGCTTGTGGTTGGGTTGAATCAATGAACGCTTCATTGTGTGCGGAATGTACACATTGCCATCCACAGACACCAACCAAAATGCAAGAATTGTAACAGATTGGTTGGCCATACTCTTGAAGAATGCTGCTGAGGGCTGGACAATTAGTAACGGTGGTAATTAGAATTAATATAACTTTAATCTCTAATGAAGTAACAAATGAAATTCTCACTACATTCCTGCCATTGTTTCACAATTTTCCAAACTAACATGCTGCTAACTAGGAGGCAGGACACTTAATAGCAAGAAAAACTTACCCAATCTATAAACCTAATATTGATTTTGGACAAATAAAAGTATAACGCAGTTCATTTGGAGCAGGCCTAAAAAGTATTCTTTTGTTCAGAGCCTTAGCTTTGTAAGATCTGTGACCCTAGAAGCTCCAAATGGGAGAAAATAAGATAAATTGTTTCTAGAAACTTAAAGTTCATTGGAAGGAGAGAGGAATATGTAATTGACATTTCCCATTTGCTGGCTTAATTAAATTGGCAGTACTGGGGTGATGCTATTGGAGAAAGGATTTTGGCTGAGGAAAATAGAGAAATGAAATCCATTTGCAGAAAATGAAAATGGGGAAGAAGTATCAAGTTGAAAGTATTGACATCAGAAACAGAAATTATAAAGGATTCAACATATGCTGCCCGTTTATTATTAATTTTGTTTGACTAACAGTTGCTGAAACTTTAGAATTTTTTTCCCCTGCAACCAAGCAAACATTTTAATTTGGAATTTGCAAAATCATTAATGTTCCTATTATAACTTTTTTTAAATTTTGAAACTGAACGTCCATCTGTAATGCACTGATACAGAGAAACCTCCGGCACATGCATTTTGTTTTTGTTCTGCATCTAATCTAATGTCTTATCTGTATTTATATATTTTTTTACTTCAAAACAATTTTTGGGATCAGTATTTAAATAAATTGCTCTGTTATTGAAATAATTTAAGCAATGTTTAAATACAGCTTCCAGATCATTTACCCTCAGCAGTTCAGGGATTGAGCTAAATAACGATTATTTGTACTTTCCAAGCCATGACTTGCAATTATTTTGAAGTGAGTCAAAAGATCCTATTCCTTTGGCAATAACCTAATTGTTGTTGTTGCGTTTTATTTTCTGTTTTGAGCCCACCAAGTTGGTCATTTCACCTCCAGCTTTGTTCTAATACGATGCATGATCTGCTGCTTCACTTGCATGTTTCTGTCTTGTTACATGGCCCTTTTGTGATGAGGAACCTTGGGTTTAACAGCATGCATATGTTGCATCTTAGCATGTGTTTGACCTTGCAGGCTTTTGTGGCTTGAACTCTGAAACTGTCTCAAATACATCTTGCCATCCAGGCCTGGAATACATTTGACAGACTTCTATTGGGTGTGAAGTTTTAACTTGGGTGAGGGACAATGAGGTGTAATGTTAGAAAACTTTAAAAGTGGACTCTATATCCCTTTTTTTGGCGAAATGCAGGACAAAGTAAGATTATTTGCAGTCTGAATACTAATGCATTTTTCTATCCATGTAGTAAAAGTTAGGAGGGGCATACTAATAAATACTACATGTTGTTGTTTGCTAATTTTATTTGGTGGTTGAACTATTGCTTGTTTGTAAAGGAAACCAAATGTACTCTAACAATAAACCCTTGGCCAAACTGCTCCAGGAATTGTGAAGTACAATAAAGCCTTTTTTCCTCTCACAGATAGCTGGTATGAAAATGACGCATACAAGGAAACCTATTAATGAAATGTGAATCTTTTTTCAATCAACCAACCTTAATTGACTTGCGTTTTTCATTGCAGCCCATTAAAAGAATCAGCCACAGCCTGCAGGCCATAGAACCAGTTATTCTTGTTTCATTTTGCATTTTCTATGGTTTCTTGTTCCTTTCCTTTTCTTCATTCTTTTCTTTAGTATCTTTCCCCTGTCATTCTCAAATTGGTGTGGTTCTTAACAGATAAATCTGATATATTGTCATTTGGTTTGTATTTTACACATCGGAAAGCTAAACTTTGTTACATTTAAACAAATTTGTAAGTCCCTTTAGTTATGCAGGCTTAACTGAGCCTTGCATTAGTTATTAATGCTTTGAGTGTCATGGATGTTCTCTTGTTGCCTGAATGAGATTACTTTCTTTGTTCAAATAACCAACTCCATTAGTCTTTTTGCCCTTTATTTACAGATAAATCTTTCCCTGTTTCTAGGAGAAAAAAAAAGTGCATTCGCTACATACAAGGTGAAGGCAGCTGCGCCAGCCCACCCTCTTCAGATGGAAGCATATTAGATTCTCCTCCCCCTTCTCCTTCCATGTTAAGCCCTTCTACAGCAGACTCTGATCCACAGACTGAACAAATACAACCTCTGTCACTCACAATGAAACCTGATCCTTTGGCCCATCTTTCCTCACCATCTTCTTCCTCAGTCTTGTCAACAAACTCAGCACTCAAGTCCAGCGCAGTTTCAGCTATTAGTTGCCAGAACGGGGCATTAGAGCACCGATCCATCACCTTGCACCAGCCCACATGCTCCTCTTCGTCGCAGACTCGACCTTCGACTTCATCCATGCCAGTTATCCATTCCCATGGTTCTTTGCAAGAGACACAGTCCCAGCCACTTTCACTCGTAACCAAGTCTTTAGAATAGCTTTTAGCCTAGTTGCCAGTGTTCTTTTTATTTCATTTGTGCCATATGGCTACATGTCGGTAGATGTTATGGAGTGCATTGGTCAATATTTGACCCATTGTTATTTCAAGGTCCTCTTTGAATATGTAGGATAAGCCTTGAGAGAAATCCTGCCAACCTCTTGTCAATCATTGCAAAACCTTGTAGTGTTCATCACTGTTATGGGGCTCTTACTGGGTGGTTCTTTACCAGTAAGAGACTAACGTCAAATTCAAAGAATCCCTTGTGGAAGGAGTTGGCTACGCTGTATTATTTGTATTAAATAAGAGCTTGCGAACCAATCATTTTACGTCCATTTTATCCTTAAGGGCACAATGAATGCAGTGCCACCTGTTAATTGTGTGGAACAACTTTTGTGATGTTACGTGTTATTGTTTAAATGTACAGAAATAATGGGGAAAACTGTGTTAATATGCATTGTTCCATGGCGTTGTTTTTAGGGGGGAGGGGGGGAGATTGCAAAACGAAATTACAACGCTATAGGACCAGTAGTATTTATTGCTTTAGAGATGCTTGTTGTATCATGTATGTTGTCTTTTAAATATTTTTCATTTCTTCAATGTATAAAGTTTTTTTTTGCTTAGTGTAAGCATCTTATATATGAAAAGATTCATTTACCAAGGATTCACCTTTTTTCCTCTGTTGTGATACATGACTGTCACCAAATGGATAATGTAGTGGCATTGTAAAGAACAAAAGTGCACAAAATTGCTGAAATAAAAGCCATTGTACAAAATAAAACTTGAAAGCGATTGGGGGAGGGAGGAATGTTTTTTGGAATAGCACAAAAAAAAGCATCTGATCACCCATCTAAAGCCCCATAGTGGACTATAACCTCAACCCCTGGAATTGCTTAGCCTATATTCTATGTATGTATTCTGTGCCAAACTTTAAAGGTTGATACATCTTCCCTCCCCCATTTTTGCTGTATTTTGGTCCTTTTTAGCTGTGAGGTAACATAGGTATGTATGTAGATTTAATGTTGCTGACTAGTTTAAGCTATAACGCAATGTGTTTGGTAGCTATTGGCAAAATCATCCAAAAAAATTCATATGAAGCAAAGCATTGAAGGGTGAGAATTAATAAAACTCATAAGGGCCAAATTTTCTGTACGTTGGGGAAATTACTCAAAACTGAAACTGCCACTTTTTATGTACACTACTATCAGTAGGTATTTAGTAAATTTTAAAATAGGCATGTTGATGTTGCAAAGGCTGTATACAACTGATGAAAAAGTTCATTCATTTGGTGCCATTGTAGTAGAAATGAAGCAGTTGTATAGCTGTTTTTTTTTCCATTTTACTAAGAAGCTGATGACCTTTTGTGAATACTCTCAATGTTTCCTAACAACTGTGATGTTCCTGTTCTGTTTTTTGCTCCTTTTTTCTTTTTGTTTTTGAAATCATTTTTGTAATGAATCAATGTTCATGCTGTACAGTATCTGTAGCATGCAGTTCTGGATTAATAAAAGCAACTTAGTACGTGCAGAGAATTCTTGTGGTGTTCGTGTGCTCTCCATTGTAGTAGAAAATGGATCATCGACTTTTAAACTGAGCCATAACAAAACTTTTAAAATAATATTTGACTCTTATCTCTGCGAAGTTCAGATGATTTGTGAGAGGTGAATGTTGAGGTTTTGTAAATATAGAGTTACTGAAGAAAAAGTGTACCGGGCACAAAAGTTGCAGATCTAGTCATTTAAGTTACATTTGATTTTGTTTACTTTGCATTTTTTTAAACTCCGTATCGTTTATAACTATTACTACTTTGTGGCAATTGCGTTTCTTCACAGTTCAGGGTGAGTGTTTCCTTTTTGAAAGTATATTTTATTACTGTTTCAACACTATAAAAGGTTTGCATAATAAACAGTATTCCATGTTTGTTAACCAATTCCTGACACTGAATTCCCTAGGGATAATGTGTAATTTGATTTTTTTTTGTGTGTGTGCGCATATTTCATATTAAAGTTGGAACATTTTTAAATTATGGAATCGCAAATATACTGAAGTTCAGATTTTTAAAAGTCTTGCAATAAAGAATGGAGCCTTCCGTACATATGTGTTTTTAAGTTATCAGATAAATATTAGAAAATGCCTGTTTCACTTGTGGAAATATCACTTAGGTTTGGTAATATCTTTCTCTTCGGCCTTGTTAACATGCTTCTATTCCTCACCTAACAGTTTGAGTTTTATGGCACAGTCTGTCGAATACAAAAGAAGTTAGATGAGTCTGCATCCCATGAATTGATTCTGTTTTCAACAGTGGTGCACTTCCAGCTGAAAAGGAGAATAATTTGTTCATGATATTGTAAGGGGGTTTAATGAACTTACCAATGTTAAATACTTAATAGCGATTATTATATGTCAGTCCCTATAGCATTAATGTTTTGTCGTTGCATCTGTTATATGCAATAACTTGGTAATTCATAATATGCTATCAGTTATCCAGGCAGATTGATAAGTACTGTGCTCATTACAGTTTGGATGATTTCCAAACTATTTGCTATGAGTGCTTATGCTAACTCCTTCTGCCCCCATCCAAAATCAAATGCCTGATTAGATTTTTAGTACACATGATGAATGACTTCTTGTTAGTGGCTCTAGTTGCCTGTCGCAAAAACTGTGTGCTAAAACTTGTGAATTCTTCCAACACTGAGTTGTCACCTTAAAATCGTTTGATCAAATTTTGCCAAACTTCCATTAGTCTTCTGCCTGCTTCAGACTCCAGATCGCTTTTGAAAATGAGTATGTTCAGAACATCGATAGGTTGGTACTCTCATCTCAGAATGTGAAGAACACTTTGGCAGTTTTGAACTGGATGTGATGTGAGAGTTATTCTCATCTGTTTCCGGATTCCTATTGAAAAATGATTGCTGTGAAGGGATGAACTAGGAGTGTAAATATATTTTACATAGATTGATGCCAACTTAAAAAAAAACGTGGGAGTGTGACTTTCTAGGATTTCATAAATCTGTCTTCAATTTAGAGGAAATTTGTTTGATTTACATCATGAATCGTTTTACAGAAGTACTGAACTGTTCAGAAGCTGCTGCGGTGTTCTGCCCTTTGTAACAAAAAGAATGCTCATTGCTTAATGGGTATGACAATAGAAGTCATATTTGACTGAAGCTTTTGAACTGTGTCTGTTACAGCATAGAAGTTGGAAGATGCTTTGCTGAAGGCCAATCTAATTATTGCATGTATGTCAACATTTTATTTTATTTTTCTGAAGTCCAGTTTTCCCCTTGATCATTTCAGCCCTCTACTTTCACCCCTCTTCCCAGTTTTGCAAACATTGCTAGTTATTATGAATAAATAGATGCTAGCTACAGATAAATCATTATAACCCATTGGCACATAACTCTATGAGTTAAAACTCTGTAGAGTTCAGGAAAAGGGCAAAATTGCATTTTCAGAAATTGCAGGGTTGTAATGGACTGAGTGAATTCCTTGCTGTAAAGTCCTCGGACTCTGTGACCAGATCAACCTTAAAGCTTTTAAAAATACTATTTAGCCATGTAAACATATAACAAATTTCCAAATGTATCTAACTTAGCATGTGCACTTCAGTGCTTGCACATGTTAGGCAAAAATTTAGAACCTTGTGACAGCTTTTTACCCCAGTGTAAAGCCACGTAGAAGGTAAAAATTAAGGTGGTGTTATTTCAGTTGTAATATTGAGCATATTGCTCTCATGATAACAGTAATGGTATCAAAACACCCAGGATGCAAAGTTGTAGAAATTAACTTAACATTCAGTGGCTCAGTGATTAGCACTGCTGCCTCACAGCACCAGGGACCTGGGTTCAATTCCAGACTCGTGCAGCTCTCTGTGTGGAGTTTGCACATTCTTCCCATGTCTGTGTGGATTTTCTCTGGGTGCTCCTGTTTCCTTCCAAAGTCCAAAGATGTGCAGACTAAGTGAATTGGCCACGCTAAATTGCCCATAGTGTTAGGTGCATTAGTCAGGGGTAAATGTAGGGCGAATGGGTCTGGGTGGGTTATTCTTCAGAGGGTCGGTGTGGACTTGTTGGGCCAAAGATAGGGCCCCACGTTGTAGGGACTCCATGATTCTATTTAAGAAAATTTGCACTAAATAAAAGTCCATGAAAAACCTCAGTTGTTTCAGAATTGTTGATAGTCCCATTTCAGAGCATTGCACTACTTTGTATACATGGATAGTTCTTCAATAACACAATGGTTGCATTCTTGTGCAACCCCACATTATAGAAAAATCACGTTATAGAAACAGTGCTTGAAGTGTTGGCAATGTAATTGCATTACAGCCAACACATATTTTAAACGTTTGTGCTTCAGAAACAGTGTCCTCAATTCGTCAATCATGTTCGAGCGAATTCATGTTAATGAAACAGATGTTATAGCAGCATGATCTGTATATCAAATTTTGTTTTAACTGATATCTTACGAGCTGGCGCACACAAACTGGCAAAAAATTATGTACCTAAAATACCGCGAGTTTTATTGTATTTTCATAATCTCCACAATGTCCGAATAGTCAGTTGAGGGTACGAGTGAGAAGGCTCTGTGCCAATATGTTGTTTTTAAGGAAAGTTGCAATATTGTTTAAGTGATTCACGCTGTAAGTAACATAAAGCAATGTGTATACCCCCTGCATTATATTTTGATCACTAAATGTATGTTTTTACATTGATTATACAGACCTCTTGATCATCCAGTACACTTCTGGTCCCATAGGTGCCAATTCATAAAACATTTGTTGTACTGAGCCCTAGCTATAACCTTTGCCACAATTTTGCCTCTGAATCCATGAAAGCAGATTTGACAAGGTCAGGGCAGCTGCATTTTTTTTTAAATTGCACATTTGTGTTTTTGGTATGATGAGTTATTGATGAATTTATTCACGCCGGTGTATTCTAATGTATTGTTCAAATTGGACTGAAATTTCTCACTGGTGAAACCAGGTGGTTTTCAGCACCTATATCCCATCAGAGTTATATCTGTGAAAGAACTTTGGAGTTTTGCATGTTCCCAACGTAATATAGTAAGGCATCAAAGGATGAAGACTTTTTTTCATTTGTTTGTTAAATGTGGACTTCACTGTCTAAGCCAGTATTTATTGTCTATCCTAATTACCCTGGTGAAGGTGGTGGTGAGCTGTCTTTTGGAACCACTACCTTTTGGGATATAGGGACACCCATAGTTGCATCAGAAAGAGATTTTGAAGCAATGACAGTGAAGGACCGATGTGATAAATTTCAAGTCAAGATGGTTATAGAGTTATACAGCACAGAAGCAGAACCCTTTAGTCCAACTTGTTTGCGCCAACCAATTATCCTAAACTCATCTAGTCCCACTTGCCAGTATTGGGACCATATAAACCCTTCCTACTCATATACCCAACCAGATGCTTTTCAAATGTTGTTGTTGTACTTGCTTGCATCACTTCCTCTGGCAGTTCATTCCACACACACACACACACACCAACCGCTGTGTGAAAAAGTTGTATCTCTGGTCCCTTTTAAATCTTTCCTGTCTCACCTATGCCCTCTAATTTTGGACTCCTTTACTCTTGGAAAAAGATCTTGGCTATTCACCCTATTCATGTCCCTCATGATCTTATAAACCTGTATAAGATCTATAATGTCTGTTACTGTTTGTTGTGTTCTTGGTTGATAACCTGGACAAACAGCTTAAATTTGGTTCGCATGGACCAGTGTTGGTGAGCTAGTTAGGAAATAGTTAAGCATGTCACCATCCAATATAAAATTCTAAAGAATATTGAGAGAAACTGTGACCTGGGACCAGAAGTCAGCATCAATAACTTGGAAAATTTGAAAGAAGTTTGGAAAGACTGCAAGTAGTAAAACTTCATATAAACCGATGGAAACAAAATGTTATTTCAGACAACCGAATGGACATATGTCAATGGCTAAACAATGGAGGTGGGGTCACAGTCTTGGATGCCAAGGGCACATGCAGTCTACTATGAAGGCTAAATTAAATATTCGGTGGTTCTCAATTTGGACAAGTCATTATTTGTATTTGCATGTTGAACTTTTTTTTCTGACCTTACAAATAATTACTGCTTTTTGTTAGAAATAGGTTGATTTTGTTTTCATAATTATCATTCAGTTTATCATTGATCACATCATTGACCTAGGTCCAAGAGAAGGAGCAAGTGAGGATTGTAGGTGCTGGAGAATCGGAGTCAAAAGGTGTGGTGCTGGAATAGCACAGCATGTCAGGCAGCATCGGAGGGACAAGACAGTCGATGTTTGGGTATAGGTCCTTCCTACTGAAGTCAGTCTCACTTCAATCTTCTGCCTTTCCTCCCATTGTGTCCCTTACCACACACAATTATCCACACTGATTTCACTGCTTGCAAAGGAAACATTTTTCCCTTTTTTTATAATAAATGTGAAACGGCTGAAGTGACCTTAATCAAGGTACCCAGTTATCATAATTTTTTAAATTTGGAATTGCTTGGATTAGCCAATTAAGGCCAAGAGGTGATCTTATTGAAACAACTGATTTTGATTGTAATTGACAGAATAAATGCTGATTAGGATTCTTCCACTCCCGGGGGAATCGTGAAAAAGCAGAAAATTTACACAAGAGACATTTGCCCATTTGAGATGGAGATGAAATTGAATTTAATCTGAGAGGTTTGTGAATCTTTGGAATTTCGTATGTGGCTTCAATGGGGACTTGGAGGTGGTGGTGTTACATACCTGTTTGCCTTGTCCTTTCAACTGGCAGGGGTCATGGATTTGGAAAGTGCTACTGGAAGAGCCTTGGTAAAGTACTGGAGTGCATCTTGTAGACTGTATGCACTATTGCCACTGTGTGCCAATGGTGAAGTGAATCAATGTTGAATGTTGTGAATTGGATAACAATCAAGTGGGCTGCTCTGTTCTGAATGCTGTTGTGATTCCTGTGTTCTTGAAGCTGCACTCAAGCAGGAAAATATAGTTCCATAATACTCCTGACTTGTGCCCTGACTTGGTTTGAAGGAAGCAGATGAGTTACTTGCTGCAGGGTTTCTAGCCTCTGACCTGGTTTTGTAGCTATAACACTGTTTTAGCTGTTCCAGTTCAATTTCTGGTCAATGGAAACCTTCAGAATGCTGATGATGGTGTATACAGAAATGAGCATCAAGGATTGATGGTTAGATTCTCTTTTGTTGGAAATGATCGTTTATAAGGTGCAAATAGCATTTGCCTTTTATTAGTCTTAGCCTAGATATTAGGAGAAAGTCAGGACTGCAGATGTTGGAGATCAGAGCCGAGAGTGTGGTGCTGGAAAAGCACAGCAGGACAGGCAGCATCCGAGGACCAGGAGAATTGACATTTCAGGCATAAACCTAGATGTTGTTGGTCTTGCTGCACATGGACTTATTCAGTATCTGAGGAATTGTGAATGGGGATTGCTGAACATTGCACAATCTTTTGGTCTCATGATGGAGCATAGGTTACGGATGACACAGCTGAAGACAATTGGGCTAGGGCACTACCTTGAGGAATTCCTGCAATGATGTCTTGTCCTAGATATGCTTTCAACCAGCAGAGAATTTTCCCCTGATTCCAGGTGATTGTAATTTTGTTAAGCCTTTTTAAAACTATACAGAGTCAAATGCTGCCTTGATAACAAAAGCAGTCACTCTCCCCTCACCTCTAGAGTTCAATTGTCCATGTTTGGACCAGGCTTTGATGAGATCAGGAGCTGAGTATCCTGGGTTAACTCAAACTGAGCATTAGTAAGCATACCTTTATCCCCTCCATCAACGTTTTGATTTATAGTAAACTGATCGGGTGGTAATTGACAGGGTTGAATTTGTCCTGCTTTTGCTAGACATGATAGTCCTGGGTAATTTTCTGTATCATCAGTTAGATGTTAGTGTCGTAGCTGTACTGGAACCATTTGGCTATGGTCTCAGCTAGTTCCTGAGCACAAGCCCTCAGTGCTGTTCTTAGGCTCATATCCTTTGCAAAGTCCAGTGCCTTTAGCCATTCCTTGATACCATGCGGAGTGAATCAAATAGGTTGAAGACTGGCTTCTGTGATGCCAGTGACTTAAGGAGGGGACCAAGATGATTATCCAGTTGGCACTTCTACCTTGTATTTTGCTCTGATTTACTGGATTTCCCAGTTTCTGAGGACGGAGATATTTGTGGAGCAGCCACCTCCTGTTAGTCATTTAATTTTCCATGATCACTCCGAATTGATTGTCTTGTCTTTTGGTCTCCTATGGTTGGCTGGCAATGTCAAAATGAACAAGTTGCACTGAGAGATTTCAAGTATTTGGTTATCCCAACTATCGTCACCACATAGCAGTACCATATAACAACGTTCCTTTACTTTCTACACAGCTGAGCTGTTCATGGCAGCATCTTTACTCAAATATACTTGGCTCTGATATCTTGCCTGAAGGAAAACAGATGTTGCAGAGTTCCCACTCTTAACTAATGCACAGGAATGTATATGTTTAATGATTGGGCCAAGACAGGATCAGGCTCTGGCACCCTTTTATAGACAAGTAGTCTATCGATGCTATGATGGCACTCATGTAGAGAGGATGGAGACATTGGGCCAGATGTTTGGGGTTGATAATGACGCATCTGTGAAACTCCACCGCAAAAAAATTCCCTTGTAAAATAGAGGGATATTTCATATTGAAAATGCTGCTTTTGTAATGATGCTGTAATTTATTGCAGGTTGCTTGCTGTGCTTTCCTGCTTTAACCATATTCCTGTCATGTCAAGAAATTCATATTGGAACTTTGCACTGTTTCTCTACTGACCATGCCTTCCTTTTTATTGCTGAGAATATCTGATTTAAAAGTAGTCAAGTTTCCAAGTAACAAACAACACAGCTGTTATACTGAGTAGTTTGTTGTAGAATTTTAATCTGTTTGTATTTTACAATCCCAAGATCTCAAAATGTATTCCTAATTACAGTTCTTTTAAAATCTTACATTTTATTAAATTTGGTATGACTTCATCCATGGTAATATATTCAATTTACTAGACAGTTTAATGTCCAAATATAGCTATCATGCAAAAATGATTATGGTCAGATAAATGTTGTATCTTTACTGATTTAAGAATTGGCCCCAATTCAAATGCTGAATATGATTAAATTTATCAGTACACTTTCATCAAAACATGACAGTTGAGATCATTGGGATGACAATTGCAGATCTTGTAAATCGAATATAGTATGCAAGTACCTTGTGATCATCCTTACATGTTTATGGAAGGCTTTCTGAATTTTAGGTGTTTACTTCACGGATACATTTTGTCAGTGACATTATAAGCTTGACTCTCAAGTTTTACTAGGAGAAAGTGAGGACTGCAGATGCTGGAGATCGGAGCTGAAAATGTGTTGCTGGAAAAGCGCAGCAGGTCAGGCAGCCTGACCTGCTGCCTGACCTGTTGCGCTCAGTATCAAGTTTTACTGCCATTTTCCCAGATCTGCTTGAATGTTGAGTTTTGTGGACCACGCATTATTCTTGAGCAAAGTTTCAAATGCAATTGTGAAGTTGGTGATCTAGAGAACATTTTTAAAAGACACTTACAGTTTTGAAAAGTGTGACTCTTCCATTTAAAAGCTAGTACTTGAGAAGTTAACTTTGTTACTAAGAGGAAGGTAATCCTATAAAATGTCTCACACCTCAGACAAGAGATTTATCAGTGTGGTACAAGCAACTTGGGAGGAATGACTTAAAAAGTCAGATTTAGAAACCGTGAAGGATCAAAGATAGGAAAATAAATCCATTAAGATTGCTTACAAGCTGTTGCATTACTTTGATGGCTTGCAGGATCTAAAGAAGGCTATTGGCAGTTGTGGAATTTCCCAAAGGGTTGACATCCATTGTAAATTAGTAAGGGTTCCTATGGATGCAATTCCTGAGGGTTCCTATTGGAGACTTTCAAACTAATGGTCAGAGATTAAAATAGTTGCCCCTTCAGACCCTTATGGGGCTAGTTTTGTTTGGAAGACCAATATGACCTTATTGTTTGAATCCCTGCATCTATTTTAGTATAGCTTTTTATTTTAGAAATTAAGTTTTAAATGCAGGTTCAGTGGGGAAAAGCTCTGGTCAACATGTAGAAGCCAGCAAAGCCCACAAACTTGAGATGAGTACAATTCAAAAGTAGTTTGTGAGGATGAAGTTGGTAACAATTTAAAGGTGAGCATCATAAAACAGCAGGTGTACCTATTCTGTTGAAGAACAAGAGACACGGCATCTGTAATTTTTCCAATAAAGAATAAATTACATGGTTTCCCAGAATTAAGGAAAGTTTGGAATTCCAAGGTGATTAATTTGTATTTCTATAAATACCACTGAGATGGGTGGCGGTTTGTGTTTCTTTGTTTTGAGTTTGCCTCTGTTCATTGCTGGATAGCCAACAGGCAACACTGGTTGATGGTTCGTCAGTAGCGAAGGAACTGTTGGTTTTGATTTCTTATAGCTTGTAGCTCCATGGAACTTGATCGGATGGTTTATTTAACTGATAGCTGTGTTTACAGTAATCCTCATTGAAAGATTGTTATCCTTATTACAGTTGGAGTTAGAGACATGTACAGTATAGAAATAGACTCTTCGGTCCAACTTGTCCATGCCAACCTGATATCCTAAATTAATCTAATTTCATTTGCCAGCATTTGGCTCATATCCCTCTAAACCATTCCTATTTATATACCCATCCAGATGCCTTTTAAATGTTGTAATTGTACCTGCCTCCACCATTTCCTGTGGCAGCTCATTCCATAAATACATCATCCTTTGCGTGAAAAATTTGCCTGTTTGGTCCCTTTTATATCCTTCTCCTCTCACACTAAACCTATGCCCTCCAGTTCTGAACTTCCCCACCCCAAGGAAAAGACCTTGTCTATTTGTCATATCAGGGCACCTCATGATTTTTATCATGAAATTAGGCACATTTAAGCGACTGCTGGACATGCACATAGCAGTAAATTGAGGAGTGCGTAGGTGAAGTTATTTTACATTAAGATTAATCCTCAGCACACCATCGTGTGCTGTACTTTTCTATGTTTTATGGTTTTATAAACCTCCATAAGGTCACACAGTTCCCTGGCCTTCAACTCCAGAGAAAACAGCCCCAGCCTCTCCCTATAGCTCAACTCGTCAACCCAGGTTTGTAAATCTTTTCTGAACCCTTTCAATTTCCACAATATCCATCCTATAGCAGGGAGACCAGAATTGCATGCAGCATTCCAATAGTGGCCTAATCAATGTCCTGTATCGCCACAATATGACCTCCCAACACCTATACTCAGTGCTCTGATCAATAAAGGAAGGCATACCAGATGTTGCCTTCACTATCCTATCTACCTGTGACTCCACTTTCAAGGAACTATGAACCTGCACTCCAAAATCCCTTTGTTCAGCAACACTCCTCAGTATCTTACCACTAAGAGTTAAGTCCAGCCCTGAATTGCCTTTCCAAAATGCAGCACCTCACATTTATCTAAATTAAACTCCATCTGCCACTCCTCAGCCCATTGGCCCATCTGATCAAGATTCCATTGTAATCTGAGGTATCGTTCTTCACTGTCCATTATACCACTAATTTTGGTGCCATCTGCAAACATACTAACTATGCTTCCTATGTTCACATCCAAATCACTTTGTCATTTATCTAAAAGCAGTGGTCCCAGAACCAATCCTTGTGGCACACTGCTGGTCACAGGCCTCCAGTCTGAAAAGCAACCCTCCACCATCACCCTCTGTCTTCTACCTTCAAGCCAGTTCTGTATCCAAATGGCTAGTTCGCCCTCTATTCCGAGTGATCTAATTTTGTTCACTGGTCCACCATGAAGTGCCTTGTCGAGCACCTTGCTGAAGTCCATATAGATCATGTCCACTGCTCTGCCCTCATCAATTTCTTTTGTTACTTCAAAAAATTCAATCAAGTTAGTGAGAAACAATTTATCATGCACAAAGCCACATTGCCTATCCATAATCAGTCCTTGCCTTTCCAAATACATGTAAATTCTGTCACATAGTTCCCTGGCTTTTCCCTAATATCTTTCTTAACTAGTGGTACTACGTTGTCAACCTCCAGTCTTCCGGCACCTCATCTATGGGCTATCGATGATACAAATATCTCAGCAAGAGGCCCAGCAATCTTTTCCCTAGCTTCCCACTGGATTTTAGCATTCATCTGATCAGGTGCTGGGGATTTATCCACCCTTATGTGCTTTAAGGTGTCCAGCACCACCACCTCTGTAATAGAGACATTTTTTCAAGATGTGGCTATTTATTTCCTCATGTTCTCTACCTTCCATGTTCTCTACACTAAACACTGATGCAAAATACTCATTTCGTATCTTCTCCCATCTCCTGCGATTCCACACATAGGCAGCCTTGCTGTTCTTTAAGAGGCCCTATTCTCTCCCTAGTTACCCTTTTGTCCTTAATATATTTTTAGAATTCCTTTGGATTCTCCTTAAGCCTATTTGTCAAATTATCTGATGTCCACTTTTTGCCCTCCTGATTTCCCTCTTAAGTATACTCCTACTGCCTTTATACTCTTCTAGGGATTCACTCGATCTTTGCTGTCCTCCTACTTGACCAAAAGCTCAATTTCTCCAGTCATCCAGTGTTCCCTACACCAACCAGCCTTGCCCTTCACCCTAACATGAACGTACAGTCTCTGGACTCTCATCTCATTTTTGAAGGCTTCCCATTTTCCGGCTGCCCTTTTACCTGCAAACGTCTGCCTCCAATCAACTTTTGAAAGTTCTTGTCTAACACTGTCAAAATTGACCTTACTCCAATTTAAACTTTAACTTTTTGGTTCTTTCTGGAAGTAATCAGCTTGATTAAGTTTGAAACCATGGTAATGGGCTTTTGGAGAACCAAAAATGTTTTCTGATATTTTAAGCAACTGTTCAGGAGTGGTTGCATAGAAAAAAGTGAGGACTGCAGATGCTGGAGTTTGAGTCAAGAATGTGGTGCTGGAAAAACACAGCAGGTCAGGTAGTATTCAAGGAGCAGGACAATCGATGTTTCGGGCATAAGCCCTTCATCAGGAATGCAGTGGTCAGTAGTAGTTGAATGCAGAGTTCTGAGATTAGTTACAAAATTGAGGGTCACTCAGCTAAAATCTAATGGAGGTGCCCCCAGAAAACCATATGCTTTGAAGGTTTAGCTGCGATACTCTCAAAATAGCTAAGCAAATTCTGGGTTGTCCCAGGAAAAGTGAATGAGTTTTCAAAATTTCAACTAAGAAAACTTATGGAGTGGGATGTGGTGGGGTAGAGTAAAAGGTAGAACTAATTATAACACCAATCCTTTATAGTGTTAGATTAATATACTTATTTTGTTTAATTATTTTTGATGTATGATAGTATTTGTTTATATTTAAAAGCATGAAATCTGTGGCACAATGTTGGTTAATTGTTGGGTGTTCAGAATACTTCAAATGTTAATGATTTTGAACTGGATCATTATGAATATAGTAACATCTACTTAGTATCATTAAGTTAGTCAGGTGGGATGCTTTGGAGTCAACATTTTTCTGTATTTGATCCCACACTGTTGCAGAATATTATATTTGCATTCTTTGTATTTACAATGTTATTATCATGTCCTACAGGAATAATTTCAGCATGGATCAAATGGGAAGCAATATCTTCTTACTGTCATTAATTCCTACTTCAAGATCTGCCCAACTGCTCTCAGCAACCATCCACAGTCTGTTGATGAAAATGTCCAGTTTTTTTTACAGTATTGTGAATCATGCTATGATCCATGCTTACTAGGTATTAAGTTTAGAGCCAAGAAGTTTGTTTCTTCTGGACCTTTTTCAAGATGCAATCATTCCAATTGAATCCAATCCAGAATCTAGGAATCGAGGATTTTCTGTTACCCAATAATATCAAGCCCTTCAATAATGTGTGTAACAGTGCATTTATTCAACAGTTGTAGTGTCAGTAAACCATGTAGTTTCTTCATATTCATATGGGATCGTTATGGTAAAAGTGCACATTGAATTTGTGACCTAGACCTGACATAAATGAAATGGATAGAATAAAACACCCAGGACAAAAAAAAAATCACTTTTTTCCTTTTTAAAGTCCACCCGTAAATTTACAGACCTCGCGTTTATGCTTGATATGAAATAGTTGAATTTATAGCTGCAGCATAAACGTTGAGTTAGATGCTAGCTATAGCAGAAATGTGTTCCTTTAAAGTTTACATCAGATTCGAGTACTTGGCAGTCTAAAAGGTGGAAAAGGTTGTTGTTAGAACATAGAACGTTACAAAGTAGTACAGGCCCTTTGGCCCTCAATGTTGTGCCCTCCAGTGAAATTGATCTGATGCCCATCTAACCTACACTTCCATTATTATCCATATGTATGTCCAGTGCCCATTTAAATGCCCTTAATGGTGGCGAGTGTGCTGCTGTTGCTGGCAGGCCATTCCACACCCCTACTACTGAGTATGTGTCCTAAATCTATCACTCCTCAATTTAAAGCTATGTCCCCTCATGTTAGCCTTCACCATCCCAGGAAAAAGGCTCTCGCTGTCCACCCTATCTAACCCTCTGATTATCTTATACGTCTTGATTAATTCACCTCTCAACTTTCTTCTCTCCAACAAAAACAGCCTCCATTCCCTCAGACTTTCCTCGTAACACCTTCTCTCCATACCGGGCAACATCCTTGTATATCTCCTCTGAACCCTTTCCAAAGCTTCCACATCCTTCCTTTAATGTGGTGACCAGAACTGTATGCAATACTCCAGGTACGGCCTTACCAGTGTCTTGTACAGCTGAGGCATGACCTCGTGGCTCTGAAACTCAATCCCCCTGCCAATAAACGCCAAGACACCATATGCCTTCTTAATACCCCTATCAACCTGGGTGGCAACTTTCAGGGATTTATGCATCTGGACACCGAGATCCCTCTGTTCATCTACACTGCTAAGAATTTTACCAGTACTCTGCATTCCTTTTATTTATTCTGAAGTGAACTACCTTAGACTTTATACATTTGCCACTTCTCAGCGCAGCCACGCATCTTATCTACGTCCCTCTGTAATCCACAACATCCTTTGGCAGCATCCATAACTCTGCCTACTTTAGTGTCATCTGAAAATTTACTAACCCATCCTTCTACGCCCACATCTAGATCATTTATAAAAATGACAAACTGCAGTGACCCCAAAACAGATCCTTGTGGCACACCACTGATAAACTGAGCTCCAGGATGAATATTTCCCATCAACCACCACCTTCTGTCATCTTTCAGCTCGCTAATTTCTGATCCAATTTGCTAAATCGCCTTCAATCCAGAACTTCACATTTTGTGCAATACCCTACCATGTGGAACCTTATCAAATGCCTTACTGAAGTCCATATACACCACATCAACTACTTTATCTTCATCCACCTGTTTTGTCACCTTCTCGAAGAACTCAATAAGGTTAGTTCGACACGACCTACCCTTCACAAAACCGTGTGGATTATCCCTAATCAAATTATTCCTTTCCAGGTTATTATAAATCTTATGTCTTATAACCTTTTCCAACATCTTACCCATGACCAAAGTAAGGCTTACTGACCTATAATTATCAGGGTTGTCTTGACTCCCCTTCTTAAACAAAGGAACAGCATTTGCTATCCTCCAGTCTTCTGGCACTATTCCTGTCAACTATAATGACATAAAGATTGAAGCCAAAGGCTATGCAATTGCCTCTGTAGCTTCCCAGAGAATCCAAGGATAAATTCCATCAGCCGAGGGGTGTTATTTATTTTCAGATCTTCCAAAATTGCTAAAACCTCATTGTTGTCAACCACAATCCCACCTAATCTAGTAATCTGTGTCTCCGTACGCTCACTAACCTTGTCCTTTTCTGATGTGAATACTGACAACTGAGTACCTGGCTGACCCCGCCCCCCCCCCCCCCCAAAAATGATTTAAAAGACCTTTCCGAAATCAAATCCCAAGCTAATATGTTGTGGGACAAACTAAATTTCCTCTTACTTTTAGATCTGAATTATCCCGGTGAGACTCCAAATACCACTGGTTCATGTTTGCCAATGTAAATTCAGATTTTGCAAACATGAGCTATAAGCCATAAGACTAATGTTACAGATAATTCTTCATGGCTTCCAATGTTACTGTGGAATCTCATATTTTAACTAATGCAATAACCATTCACTTACACTGAGTTAAAAGTTGTCACTCAATTTGGGGATTAGCTTCAGTATTATTACAAATCTCGCAGTTTTTACTCCACAAATATAAGCAGGAAATTGATCTATTTTTGACCTTCAGTTGTAGTGACCTGAATGACATACAGTAATGGAAATCAAATTGTTTATTGTTATCCAATTTACTGTTGGTATAGAGATTATTCCAAGACACACGCACACACTTTCAAATTCAACAAAAATCATTGTGAACATATGTGTGGTATTTTTGGGAGCCCATTTCCTAATTTAGTTGCTTCAGCATTTTGTGAAAACCGGTGGATTCTAGGGTTCCATACCCTTGGGTTATAGCTACAGTAGGATGCAATGTATGCAAACTATGGCTTCCAGCCAAATACATGTAATCCAGGTAGTCTCGGGGAGAAGGATTTTTGAACCATTGTATGGTCTGGTTCTGAAAAGAAAGCTGACCAGAATCTAAATCCTTCCACCAGTTTTAACTGTACTTTTATATTCCTGTTTTTGATTCACGCAGGAATATCATCTGCGCCAACAAGTATTAATTTTCTATTGGTGTGACAGCAGTGGGGAACAGGAAGATCGTACTGATGTGAAACAATGTTAATTGAAATGCTTTCAAATGTGTGTGTATTTATCCATTCAGGGGTTATTGGCTTTGCAGACTAGGTCAGTATGAATTAATCCCTAATCACCCAGAGAAGGTAGTGGTGAGCTACCTTCTTGAACCATTGCAGTCCATATGATTTGGTACAGCCATAATGTACACCTGCTAATGTTTTTTTTTTGACATCTTGCTGTCCCTTCAGCTTACCTGGCCTTTAATTTGCCTTGCTTCTTTTTTGCCCATAGTGATCCATCAACCCACTGCAACCAAGGTCTGCTCTGGAATATGTGTGTGCGTTTCAGAGCTTGGAAACTGCTTGCTGAGATGAATGTCTCCAGTGGCTGGGCTTCCATCTCCAGTTTAAATAATTATAGCTACTGCCACTGTATTAAATTAATTGCTAAATCAAATGTGTAAGAGGAAGGAAGATTTTCCACAGACCGCTCCAGTTGGATGTGTCTATTTCTAAGCCTTAATAGTATTTTCATGGAATTTTGATCAAATTAAAACTGGGTGACTTTAGCACCTGTGATGTCTTTTTTTCTGACTTGATCATTTGATTCCCCTGTTTTTTGTCTTACATTGTGAGTTGCACAGGCTACTAGATTAGATGGGATTGTGGTTGACAATGAGGACGTTTTACCAATTTTGGAATATCTGAAAATAGTGTAGTGGTTGAAATTAAAGATTAACAAATTTGCAACAAAATGCCTTATAGACCCTAGCAGAAAGCCAACCAAATATAAAAGCAAATAATTCAAGTGAAGAGTTAAATTTGCCAAGCTAAGTATTGCGGTACTTCCAGACAAGTTCACATTCTGAAAAGAATTGCCAGAATTGTCTTTAATAATGGTATATAAAACTAAAGTCATCTGTGACTGAGATAGTAGGTACAAGCACAATGGAAATTTGATAGATTGGCACCAGGGAGAAGCGCGTCAATTATTTGGAGAGACCGGAAAAGCTGGGATTGTTCTGCTTCGAATAGAGATTGTTCAGAGATTATGTGGAGGTGTTCCAACTCCTCAATACCTTGATAAATAAGGAAAAAGTTTATCTTCAGTGGTAATATGTTTGGTAACCAGAGAAGAGGTTCAAGGTAAAAAGCCAAATCCTGTGAATGCTGGAGAACTGTACAAAAGACAAAGTGGTGGAGAAACTTGGCAGATCTGGCAACATCTGTGAAGAGACAGTTAATATTTTGAGACCAATAGGACTTCTCTTCAAAACAGCTATGAGGAAGAGTCAGTGAACTCAACAGATGTAGGATGATTGGCAAAAAGCTGGATGTGATATGAGGAAAAATGTTTGTGACCTGAAAGGGTAGTGGAAGCAGGATGAATGGTGACATTCAAAGATAATTTGATATTTGAGGGGAAAAACTAAACCAAACTGTGGGGAAAGGGCAGTGGAGTGGAATTAATTAGGTACTCAACAGATGAGTCAGTACAGACAAGATGAGGTGAGTGGCCTCTTTCAGTCCTGTAACATTCAATGATGTTTGTCACTTTGAAACTGGATAGAGTATGTTTTTAAATATGGATTTTTAAAAATGAAATTATTGCTTGCTTTCATTTATCACAAATGATGTAGTTCACAGAAAAGTAGATATCAGCTTTTTGTTCAAATTGTTCCTTCTGTGAATGTTTTCTATTTCTCTTTTATATTCAGGAGTGCTGTTACATACAAGTAAACTTTTTGTCCCTGTTACCAAATCACCACCCATGGTGTTTGTTTCTTCTATTAACCACCACCTGTAATCACCCGAACGTTTCCAGTTGATTATATGCAATGTGAATGTTTGTCTGATGAAAATACCAATACCTGGAAAATATCAAGCATCGCCATTACACAATGAAAGTGCCTTACTCATCAAAACCTCTTTATTATTTGGTGATATTGGGAATGAATGCTCTCTGTTTTGCTGCTACAGCATAATTGACAACCTTAAGCTGAGCAAAGTGTATGATGATTACCATCAAGAATGTCCTGTCATTTGAAGTGCAGGCATAATGGGAAGCAAAAGAAACAAACGTCAGTGGCTTTGCTGTGGGATCATTCTGGTCGGAAAAACCTTAATTTGTGCTGCATTTACTCTGCAATGTGAAACCATGAAGAATTAACGGCTGGAGAACACATCCACAGTATAAGCCACATTGTCTGGATTTCTGATCTGATGAGCATCTCCCAGCTGGATCTTCTGAACCATGGCCAATCTGGCAATGCCTCAATTACTTACACACTAGTACTTGTCATTCAAAAGTAATGGTCTGCAAATGAGGATACATTGACAGTAACTTAGTGATGGCCAACTGTGGCGATGAGTTGCAAACAATGGACCAGCTGCTCCATTACAACCACTGTCCCAGTCCTATAATGTTATTGATCTTGCCAAATACAGCAATAAAGCTAAGCATTTGTAGTCTTGTGGCAGGGTACAATTTGAAGATGTAATATAGCAGTGACAGGAGCCTGATGGTCATGTTCGTGATAAATCAGTTGATGGTTCTACTGTGTAGTGTACATTGTGTTATTTTCCAAAGATGGATTCATGTCTTTTTAAGGCCACAAAGTGCAGCAGTTAGCTTCAGGTCTACATATAATTGTTGCTTGATAAAACAATTGTACAGATTGGAAATTGCTTGTAAGTTTTTCAATTAAAGCTTTAAAACAGCCATTCTACATGGCATGATTTGTTCAGTAACAGTACAAAAGTGAGGACTGCAGATGCTGGAGATGAGAGTTGAGAGAGTGGTGCTGAAAAAGCACATCAGGTCAGGCAGCACCCAAGGAGCAGGAGAATCGATGTTTCGGGCAAAAGCCCTTCATCAGGAATGATGATATGTATTGTTCAGTAATAGTGATGAATGCGCACCAACATAGGCTTTGGGCAAGCAATTTTGATTTGCTTTTTTTCATCTACTGAAAATTGATTGGATTAGGTTTGTGAAAACTGGTGGATAGCTGAGCCATTTTGATGAGATGTTATCAATTTTATTGCATTATAATCATTTGAACTGTACAGCACAGAAGATGACTATTTGGCCTGTTGTATCCATGTGAGCAATTTGCTTTGATAATCCAAAATTAATCGCACTTTGCACTTTCCTGATTACCCTGAACAATCTTAATTGTCCAGTGTCACAGTAAAAGTGACATTTAAGATTTATATCATTAAAACTTGGTGGAGATAGAAAATCTGATAGTTTCTCCATGACTCTGAGCTCCAGCATATTCAGTCTCACTTTCTCTTAAAGTAAGGGAAGGAAAGCAATTCCAGCAAAGGTCTACAGACATAAATGATCTGAAAGAGGGCACTGTTGGTATGATCAGCAAGTTTGCAGATGACACGAAGATTGGTGGAGTAGCAGAAAGCATAAGGAACTGTCAAAGAATACAGGAGGATATAGATCGACTGGAGAGTTGGGCGGAAAAGTAACAGATGGTTTTCAATCCAGACAAATGTGAGGTGATGCATTTAGGCAAGTCTAATTCTAGATCGAATTATACAATGAATGGAAGAGCCTTGGGAAAAGTTGATGGGCAGAGAATTCTGGGAGTGCAGGTCCATTGTACCCTGAAGGTTGCTGCACAGGTGGATAGAGTGGTCAAGAAGGCATATAGTATGCTTGCCTTCATTGGACGGGGTATAAGAGCTGGCAAGTCATGTTACAATTGTACAAGACATTGGTTCGGTCGCATTTAGAATATTGTGTACAGTTCTGATTGCCACATTACCAAAAGGATGTGGATGCTTTGGAGAGGGGGCAGAGAAGGTTTACGAAGATGTTGCCTGGTATGGGAGGTGCTAGCTATGAAGAGAGGTTGAGTAGGTTCGGTTTATTTTCCTTAGAAAAAAGGAGATTGAGGGGGGACCTGATTGAGGTTTACAAAATCATGAAGGGTATAGACAGGGTAGATAGAGACAAGCTTTTTCCCCAGGGTGAAGGATTCAATAACGAGAGGTCACACTTTCAAGGTGAGAGGTGGAAAGTTTAAGGGGGATACACACAGTTAGTACTTCACACAGAGGGTGGTGGGCTTTGGAACGCGTTGCCAGCAGAGATGGTAGAGGCAGGTACTGTAGATTCATTTAAAATGCGTCTGTACAGATGCATGAGTAGGTGGGGAGCAGAGGGATACAGATGCTTAGGAATTGACCGACAGGTTTAAACAGTACATTTGGATCGGCTGTTCCTGGGCTGTAAATTTTCTTTGTTTTTGTTCTTTGTTCAAATTGAAAGAACTTTGTCCAGATATTAGTGTAATACATGACAAACGGAAAAATTGAGAGATTGTCCAAAATGTTGTTCTGCTTCTGAAGATTTTCTACTCTCTCAAGCTGCTAGCAATGGGATTTCATCCTGGAACAGTTAGATTTGGTTGAATTCCCTTTGCATTAGGCAGTGAGGAGATTCCAATGAATTCTGGTCAGGGATCGCCCAAAAGATGGCACAGTGGCTCAGTGGTTAGCACTGCTGCCTCACAGCACCAGGGACTTGGGTTCGATTCTAGCCTCTAGCGACTATCTGTGTGGAATTTGCACATTCTCCCCTTGTCTGCATGAGCTTCTAATGGGTGCTCCGGTTTCCTCCCACTGTCCAAAGCTGTGTAGGTTAGGTGGATTGGTCATGCTAAATTGTCCATTGTGTTCAGGAATTTCTAGGTTAGGCGCATTAGTCAGGGGTAAATGTAAGGCAACCGGTCTGGGAGGGTTACTCTTTGGAAGGTTGGTATGGACTTGTTGGGCTGAAGGGCCTGTTTTCACACTGCAGGAATTCTATTCTATATGGAAATTGAGTCAAAAGGAATCCATTTAGCTGATCATTCTGTGCTAGTAAAATGATGCAACAATAAGGAGATTTTAAGAACCACCCACCTGTCACTCTTCTAAATCTGCTTCTCAGTTCTTTTAAGGCAACACTGTGCTGTCTCTAGTCCTATCATTATGATTTAGGACTATGATTTGCATTGTAAATGGTGGGTATCCAAGGGAGAATCTTCGTTGTCCTTCTGAATGCTCCCATCAAGATGCTGATAGGCCTGCAAAATGTGAAATGTTCTGCAGAGTCCTATCTGCCCTGAAAACTGATTTTGTGTGCAAACTTGGTCCCAGTAGTGCTTTCTTTAAATAAGAATTTGATGATGTGTGCAATAACTTCCACTGAATAACATGGCAATTTTGTGGACTTACTCCAAAATTTCTGAACAGAAATTTCAATGTGCTGCAGTGAGCAAATCAGAAATTCTGAAATGCTCCATCTAATTAATGGGTCCAATTTTAGGCCCTTGGAAATTCTGCAAAATAAAAGGTTTTTTTGCTGTTCCTCATTAAGTAAAAATTTCAAATCAAAAACATGAAGTGCTGAAGAAATGCAGTAAGCCTGGCAGCATCTGGATTTGAAAGGTTTACTTTGTTTTTTCTCCACTGATCCAGCCAGACTTTCTGAGTTTCTCCATCAATTTCTGTTTTAGTTTCAGATTTGCAGCATCCATGGTTCTTTGTTTTACAAAAATTTCATCAAGTTCGTTTTGAGTGGTTTTCATTGCTGTCTGCTGTAAATTTAATCATACTCTTAAAGTAAATAGAAGTTCTACTGTTACACTATTGTGTCTGCACCCTTGAGCTTGCAACCATAGAGGGAATAATCCAAAACTCTGATCATTCAAGATCACTCAATTTGTCAGGTTTGTTTCAAAAAAAATCTTTTGACTTGAATCATCATCCTTAAGTTGAGGAGTAAGAATAAGTGACTCAGTTAATTACTAAGATATTTTTATCATTAATAATTAAATAATTGACTGGAGAGTGACATTTGGATCTTGTTTTAAAAAAGATTATTTTGAACTGAAGCAGGGACACTAACCCAACTAAGAATGGCTGTTATATTGCATTTTTTTGGGAGAGATGTTCCAATTCATTGGGATGAAGATGGAGAGTTTATAAAGATGCCACCAGAGATTGTAAACCTTTGGAAATGTAGGAAAACACTTTCCTGTCTTACCAAAATAGAGGGAAACCGTATTCAACCATGTAATATTGAGCCATTCAGAAGTTAATTGTTTAGACAAAATATCTTGATTTTTCTTACAATGACTGCAGACATGAGCTAATGTAACCTACATTTTGGCGTATGAAATCTAGTTTTGAAGTTCTGATTACAATAGTCATGTAACTGACCAAACTCTGTTGACCAAGGAGGTGTATTAGCAGAAGATGAGCAGCAACTGTGGGAAGAATATCTCTGAGTTTAGTTGTGGAAACATAGATACAATTAATCAAATAAATTATACAGAAAGAATAGAATTTCACAACATGCTTTTAGAGAGGGACACACCAACTATGATTTGAAAGGCTGCTTCAGCTGTGTCACAACATCTCTGGATCTATCCCTTGTGAACTCAAGTTTTACTGAATTTTATTTTGTCCAACATTAAACCCCCCTACAACTTGTATCTGCATATTTCGTTCATGTGTGTTTTACCTACAAAGTCTTGGATTTATTTTCTTGGGTAGATTTTAATAATAAAACATCTTTAACCCAAGAAATGCTGGTTGTTTAATTCTTTATCATCCATATGTAAACAGTAACTGAAATGACAAAAACATACTTTAAAAAAGATCCAAAGCCCCTCTGTTACTCTCAAAGAGGAGTGGGAACAGAAGGGAATCATTTCAACCCTCAGGTGATTGTACTACCAAGTGTCTGCTTTTCCCGTCGTGATCGACTTAAGATACTGCCATCACTGATCATTCACAGATATTTCAATCATCTGGCCCCAAGCCCAAAAGGAACATATAGGGTAACATTTTCATGCAGAGGGCGGTGAGTGTATAGAATGAGTTGCCAGAGGAAGTGTGGAGGCTGATGCAATTCCAACATTTAAAAGGCATTTAGAAGGATATGGACTAAATGCTGGCAAATAGGATTAGATTAATTTAGGATATCTGGTTGGCATGGACGAACTGGACTGGAGAGTCTGTTTCTGTGCTGTACATCTCTGACTTCACTCACTCCTAGTAAATGTCTTCTTTTTGCTGCAATTCTGCTAAGTTTTGAATCCTTTTGAAACCTATGTTTTTGGTAGTACTTTAAACTTTACCTCCTGGTACACTACGTTTACCAGGTGTAATGACCAGATTTCCATGAGACTTTTGGATAATGAGAAAGCAAGCTATTGTAGGTTGCTGGTGATGTGGAATTTACATGGATGTATGGATTTGCTAGCACTTAAGGCAAAGCTATTCATGATCAATTGCTTTGGTCTTCTGTCCTGGCCATTTGATTCTGATGATTGGGGAATGTGTGTTTGGCTAAAGGTAAGCTACTGCAATACTGGTCTCTGTGTTCATGCCACTCAGGCGAAATGCTGCTTGATTGGCAGGCAACTCTTTTTTTTTCGCTGTCCTACTTTAGCCTTTGGGGGCCAAAGACATTCTGTAGTGGACCCACAGTTGCCTCAGTCACCTTGCAAAATGTACGTCAATGTTAAGAAAACAAGAGGACACTTGAGAAAAGTAGGGGAAATCTTTCCCATTGCCTTGACCTATATTTATCCCTCAGCCAAAGACCAAGAAAGTGGATGGTCTCTTTTCTGTTCCTGGGACTTTGTAAATTAGCTGCTGTAACCATCTGCAAATCAGTAGTGACTACACTTCCAAAATTGATTATTTCATTGGCTGTGAAGCCCTTTGGGATTAAAACCACATTATAAATATAATTTGTGTTTTTGCACTAGTCAAAGAAACTTTGTGTGCTAATGTGTCTATTAACGTGGGAATGTTTAGTTTCAATATGCAGAAAAGCTAGATTGTTTTAAACCTGAAATAGACAACCCATGATAAATTAATACAAACTAGTAAGCCTGACAGTCGAAAACCATTGCAGGGAGCTTGAGTCTGTGGCACATACGGCCACCAGAAGCAGACCAACAACAAGTATTCATTGCAGTGCCAGAGTAAAATAATCTCCAGATAAATCAAAACCATACTGTCTTTGCTATGTGAATGTTAATTATAAACAGAATTTATGGCTGTATATTAGATATAAATATGTTTCTCTTTATTGAAAACTATGGTTTATAGTAATATAATGCCATAGCTTATTTCCTACAGCAGAAGAATCTTGCTTTAATAGGCAACCTGGTGCCACTGTGGCGAAGGATTTGTCTCACACCTCTTTGGTTTTGGGTTCAACTATTATCAGAGACTATTGTTTTATACTTAACAGGATGTGTTGATTGCCATATAGAATCGTATAGTAAATTTGCATTGAGCCTTCAGCTGCTTTATGGACAGGACCTACAAAGTACAAAAACCTATAAAAGCATCTTGCTTTTGTTAGGCTTCCCTCCGTTGACTTTCAGTAAAGAATTTCACAGGAGCTGAATAATGCATTTAGTCCCATTAATTAAAAAGTTTACAAGCTCTCCTTAAATTAACTCTTGGAGGGCATGATCATTCGGATTTGTGCAAGATTGCTCTAGTTATTTACGTTCTCAAAAAAAATAAGTAAATAAAGATAGCATATGGGGTGAGGTTTTCTTCTCTTTTGGAAACTGTTCATGCCTCGCAATGTGACCAACCAGGAGATGCTAGCAATTTAGAAGTAATTGCTTATAACTAAGCAGGTTGCCTGGTATTGAACTTCCTCATGGAGGGTCCTATTTTTAGCAGAATGTGAGTTCCCGGAGGCCATGCCATACTGGTCAATATCTGATACATTTCCATTCCTGTAGTTGAAGGTCGGCACAAGTTCTGTTTCATGAACCTAACATTTTGGGTGCTTTGGAGGCTGAATGTGAATTTGAACATGTCTCTCAAAATTATTCTAGATATAGATTCTTAAATAACTGCATGGTACCTCTGCTGATGGAACCATTGTTTTGGGTATTGACAAAACTTGAATATTGTTGATTCAAATGATGTTACATTTCTCAGTGTTAAACATCACTCCCCATTATTCTGTTTGCCCATTTGAAAAGAAAATTTGGATTTTCCTGGTAGCTAACCTCTCCTACTGCTTCAGTAATGGTTCCATAATCTGGATGGTCAGAGTTTGACCTGGTTTGATATTTCAACCTGATGACTGAAAAAACAAGTGTGGGTCTAGGCCAAGGCCAATAGCTTGGGGTGTACCAGCGAACACTGATTTTCATAGAACAGGCACTTCGGCCCTCAATGTTGTGCTGACCTGTGAACTATTCTCAGCTCGTCCCCCTACACTATCCCATCATCATCTATGTGCTTATTCAAGTATTGTTTGAATCTCCCTAACATGGCTGAGTTAACTACATTGGCACGTAGGGCATTCCACGCCCGTACCACGCTCTGAGTAAAGAACCTGCCTCTGACATTTGTCTTAAATCTATCACCCCTCAATTTGTAGTTATGCCCCCTTGTACAAGCTGATGTCATCATCCTAGGAAAAAGACATTCACTGTCTACCCTATCTAATCCTCTGATCATCTTGTATGTCTCTATCAAATCCCCTCTTAGCCGCCGCCTTTGCAATGAGAACAGATTCAGTTCTCTTCGGTTTGAAGCTTTCCCATTGCCCATGACTCTTTGCCACTTGATAAAGTTTATTCTTAACATTACAGGCTGGGGTAACCTCAGTTTTCTAACAAAGAACTGGCGAGCCATAGTTTTACAATGTGGTTCCGGAAGGAAAAATTCATTAAGTGCACACATACAAGGCCTTATTCAGGGAAGTCATGGAACAGAATATGTGTTATTTATTCGGCTGTGAAAAGCGGGAAGTTGCCAATTTTGATCTCACCAAGGCAGAAAACCTTCATTTTGTTCATGAAGAGACTATAAACCTCCATTTTGCTTTTGAGAAAGTGGGAAATCTACATTCTGGTCATAAAAACATGAGCAAGCTCATAGTGATGTCATATATCCACATTACTTACTATTTGTCAGCATTAAAAGCTTTGAGAGGAAAATAATACAACCATGCTATAGCATACCACTTAAAACTTTTAACAAAGGAAAATTAAACAGCATTGCTATTTACATTTGACTGAGATTGCAGCAGCCCTGAGATACTGCAGAAGCTCTCTAGTAAGAAAAATAATCACAGTGAGAAAACATGGTGGAAGAAATAATACCATCTACAAAATTTAATGGTGGATAGGAGTGAAATACAATAAAAGCATTAGGCATCTTATAGCAAATAGTTCTTAAGATGCAGAGTTACTTCCAACTTAAATACTGAATCACAAGCTGGGAAACACCTAAACTAAAACCAAGAACAGCAGATGATGGAGATCGGGAACAAATTAAAACCGCAAACCTAGTGGTATTATTGCTGGACTATAAATCCAGAGACCCAAATAATGTTCTGGGCATCTGGGTTTGAATCCTACCATGGCAGAGGTGAAATTTGTATTCAATTAAAAATAAAATCTGCAATTAAAATTCTGATGATGACCATTATCCTTTGCCAATTGTTGGAGGGGGGCGGGTGGAGAGAAAAAAAGCACCTAGTTCACTGTTCTTTTAGGGAAAAGAACTGCCATCTTTACCTGGTCTGGCCTACATGTGACTCCAGACCCACAGCAATGTGGTTGACTCTTAACTGCCCTCTGGACAATTAGGGATGGGCAATAAATTCTGGCCTGGACAGTGATGCCCTTATCCAATGAATAAAAAGAAAGTTGCTGGAGAAACCCACCAAGTATGGCAGCATCTGTGGAGAGAGAATTAATGTTTCAACTCCAGTGACCTTTCTGAGTTTGAAGACAGCATGCTTTGGAAGAATTGCGAAGCCTCCAGATTCACTAAATTGGTGAAGTCATTTGGGAGGGGGAGGAAGATGGGGTTAGTGGTAAATATAACCATATTAACTACAATAAAAGTTATGGGGAGGGGTAGATTTTGTATAAGGTAATGATTCTAAAAGGGTTAATATTGGATAAGGGAGAACATCTTAGGACCCTGTGAAGTGAAGACCTATGATCCACTGACCTCTTCATAGACTCAGCAAAATGTTTATCTTACTAATGTAACTTGAACATGATTGATATCATGCAATAAACTACATCTTGTTACAGATAAGAACTTCTTCCTGTTAAAACTCATTAATGGTTGTTCCTGTAGTATTGTAATCTGATTAGGCTTGTATTCCCAATCAAAGAAAGAGGACTGGTGACAGTATCCTTCTACCCACAGTTACCACAGCGAACAGTGAATGTTAAAATCAAAACTAAAGAGTGATTTTTCAAACTATGTATCAGCATAAATGATTTTGAAAGAAAAACTGTTTTGCAGAAGAGCTGCGTTCATTTTATTTTTGTTTCATTTCATTTCCTGTATTCTTGTAAAATTCAGATTTGTCTCTTTTAAGTGAACGTGATTTTTTTTGGAATCTTTTCCTTAATGAAGTTCTTCTCCCAGCTTCATAGCAAACTTTACATTGAACATAAAACTCCAGGTCAATGATGGCTGTTATCGGGGTCTTTCTCAAGTAAAATCTTTTAATTTAGGAAGGACTACACTACTGGGATTTTATAACTAATAGCATTTCTGAGGTAATGTATTGCAATGTTATTGAACCTTATCTAGTGCTTTGTTTCTTTTTGTTCCAATAAAGGCCACACAGAGAAGGTTTCAGCTAATGGAGACTGACAGATTGACACAGCCTTTACTACACATGGTGTTATTCAGAAGTGGACAGCTGGATGTTTAGGGCACATTTTGAGCTACAATAAGGCTTTCTGGATTTAAATAAATGACAGGAAGACTGTAATTGGAGACAGCAAGGATAAACCATTCATATTTGTTCATTTTAGATAAGACTCACTAATGGACTGGCTGCCTAACTAGTTTTGTACAATATCTGATCTGTTCTTCAGTAAGTTGTTATATGTTTAGCCTCTCAAAGTGAAATATAATCTCCCAACCCCCACAAGCCAAGCTCCAGCTCTGTCTAGCTGTATTGGTCCACATGCCTTGAGCAAGCTTTTGTATAGTGTAAGATTGATGGAATTGACTGAAGAGAAGTTTGCATGTCTTTCACTGTCTCATTAAACTCTTGATTGCACCTATGCATTATCCAGGAATTGGTACCAAAAGTTGGAATTTGCTAGGTTCAGTGGGAAACCAGGAGAACATTATTCTATTCGTCAAGTATGACCAAGGCACTAACAGCTAAATGTGCAGAGAAGTTTGTGAACATTTTCTGTCCTTTGTGCATTTCTAATCTTCCTTTGATAAAAAGATGATCATCAACGTAATTCCAGGTCATATCACAAGCTGGGATAATCCCTTCTCTGGTGTGGTGGGAGCAATGCCATTGAAGGTGGGAAACTACAGTGAGAATAAAACAATGTTATTCTCAGCATTAAAACAATACTTTCCTGATTTTCCATTTCAGCATTAAGTGGGGGCAACTACCTCCTTTTCAAACATTTTCCCATCATTAAAACCCCAACCCACTTTATTTATTCATCGCTTCCAATTCTCCTGTCCTTCACTGAGAAGCTAAATGCTGTAAATCTCTGCCATGAAAGCCATGGACACAGCAGATGCCCCTCACCTATTGCCTGTCCTGGACACCATGAAACAAGTACTTCAGCACAATGTCATTGTGTGCTCCATGGCCACCAACACCCTCAACCCTTTGCAAGTCAGCATCAGCAAAGGACCAGCCTCACCACATCATGCCTGCTCTTCGACATCACTTCAGACCTTCAACACTTCACTTTGTTGCTTAAGGTCACCTATGACTTGCAAGCTTCTGCCCTTGTATGCTGGGATACATGCACTGCTGCATTTACACAGAGGATATTTTTCTGTTCACATGGATACATGCATGTCATGGCTGTTAGCTTGCTTTCTTAGTGCTCTTTAGGACTAACTAAAAACAGCCTGTGAAAGTGGAAGATTTGAATAGTGAAGCCATTTGGCATATCGTGATGCAGCACTGTGCTACATCAACATACCTGCCATGCCAGCAGTTTAAGTGGCAAACACTTTCTGTGAACCTTAATGGGAGTGAAAGGAGACTATAATGAGTCAGGGGATATGACTACAATCAATCATTGGCCTCATCCTATTCCAACCAGGGATTTGGCCATATTTGGTCAGATGCTTATCCTACTACTGTTCAGAGATCTGTGTCCTCGCAGTTTGGTGATTAGTCTTTGCTCAATCCTGCAGAACCATTGCAAGCAGTCCAGAGATTACAGAGAAGCCTGTTGAGGAATCATGGTGGTGTTAGTCTGGAAGGCGTGCCACATTTTCTGCAATGACACTAAGGAAGGTTGAACGTGATACAAATGGATGAAAGAGCAATAAAATGCAGTAGTAAGAGAGATGGTGAGGAGTCCCCAGTGAGGGAGTAGGAAACACAGAGGGCAGCAAGTGGCAGTAGTTTGGGAGGATGATGTGGGTGAGAGTCATTGAATAGGCATGATGCATGTCTATAGTGAGAGTTAGGGTCCGTGACCCTGAATGAGATATATGTTTGGTGGTAGGGTTAGGCTAAATGCTGGGGCCTTGAGTATGAGGTTGTAAGAGAGAACTTAGCTTTGCACATTACAAAAGATCATTGATCATCCTCAGCTGCTGGCATCTCACTTCACCTAGGGCACAGGATAGACCCAGGCTGCAATGTGCATCCAGGGTGGCTGGGTCTGGTGGTGTGGCCTTCTGCAGTTTTGGGCCAAAGGAGAATTGTCCTGCTCTCCCTGACCTCATGCAGAAACCCATCCAAGTCCCAATCTGTGAAGACCAGGGAGTGAGCTTTCCTTTCCTCTGGGCTATGCATTGAATATTGAGGCATGGATGCCCCACTATGAGGCCTAGTTTCTGAGTTGCATTGATGGAAGTGGCTTTAAATATGGTGCCAAAGACATGAAAACTGGAAGGTCCCAGCAGTAGTGAGCACCCCTGCCTCTCCGCCTACCCAATTCCCTGAGAAAAGTGGCTAAGGCACCTATTGCAAAATGAATGAGATGAAGGCTGGAAGACTGTGAGAGTAAAAATCACTGCTAACCATAGCAGACCAGGCATCATGAATCCTGCTTGACAAAACTCTAACGGAAGATGGGAGAAAAAAAACCCTATTCATTAAACTAAATATATTGAAGCATAGAGAAAGCTAGTCTATGTACATCCCAGAGTAGCTCGTTGATTTTATGGGGACACGGTGCTTTAATCCTGAAGTGTAGGTTGAAGATTAACTTTTGTGATCGTTTTCACTGCTACCTTCTATCATTAACTGGAGGAGTAATGTACTTACTGCTTTTTCAACAGTATAAGTGTTAATACTGTATTAAATGAATGATATACTCAACATAATATATAAGTAGAGAAAAAGAGTTTAGAATACATTAATTGAAGAGACCAGAGACATTTGGATGTTGAAGAGAAGTGAATTAAGAGGCAAACATCAAGAGAACCACATACCATACAGATCACTGTTACTACACTCAGCAAATAATATCTTAGTCACTCAAAATAAAATGCAACTCCTCTGTAAATTATTCAAAGAGATCTGACAGAAGCTGCGGTGACAAACGTTTCAGTTCAGTACAGTGCAAATTGAGTGAGGATTTGGTCTTTATTTGTGAAAGGCAGCAGTGGATGATATGAAGTTGTTGAGTGGACTGGATACAGGTTATCTTCATCACCTTCCATGCAGTGCCTGAAGAATCAAAAACTGCATTGGTAGCACGGTCATTGCATCTTAATGTTACATTCATGGTCCTGAAGGGGTTCGTGTTCAAGTAACATCGATTCCAGCCATTCTACCAATGTCACACGGTTTGTTGGTGGAGATGATGAGTTTCTATTAAAGCTTTTGAAGGGAGCAGATGTATCTGGACGAACTCCCTGAGGGCCTAGTAATTATACCTTACTCAGTGTAGTTGAACTTATTGCCAACATTGCAATAAACCTTGTTTCCTAAGAACAGTGCTTCTTCTGTAGATTCTCTACCACAGTGCACCAGGTCCCACTACTCACCATGTTGGCCAAGACAAAACAAACACCAAGCAATACTGGTGGCAGCAAACAACTCTTATCCAGTACCACATACTGGCAGCGATGGCATAAGCACAAGGTAGCAGGATTGTGGTCATCTGGAAATGTACTGAGCTTCTAGATAGTCTCTCTGTCTAAAGGCAAACTGTTTCTGTCTCTCTCCCTGTGTCAGAGGACAGCTTGTTGTTAAGTAAAAGCCAGTAATTAAACTACAATTTTTAGTGGGATGATTTATAAGTTGTGCAGCCAGAAGCCTTAAGTTTAAAAGTTGTGTAGGAGGAAGTACTTGGTGTTTTGGATCGTGAAATGCAGGAAGGTATCTGTTTTACTCAGGAAGAAGTGGGAAAACTCCAACCTGGCTGTAGAAAGTGGGAAAATCCCTAGGAGAAGTAGATAGCCAATATTCTGATCATTAAAAAGGAAAACCTCCAAAGAAGTTGGGAAAACTTGGTGAGCAGTACAGAAGCACAGAATGAGAAAGCAACAGATTTTAAAATCTTGAAATTGGTAAATCCGGACAGAACACCCGCTTAAATTCTTCAATGAAGGTGTAAATTTTATTGAGACAGCATTAAAGCAACATAGAGCTTTAAAAACTGGCTGACAAATATGATGTTGTACAGAGTCTAGAAAGATCCACAGGTATTCAATTTAAAACAACATTAGTGAATACCAGCTCTCCAATAAAAGATTGAAAGCAATATTGAAAGATAGAGATGTAACACTAATGTATTTCCTGCCACCACACTTGTCACGATTACGACATTTGCAGCGCTGCTCAGGGCCCTACTTACCCACTTCTCTTGATATTCTTATTGGTAACCCTTTCTCCCACTGACTGTTTCACTTGACAGGTGCCCTGCCATCCCACTTCCTTCTCCACTCATCCTCCTTCGCCCCTCCTCACTGCTCCACATGGTGGACATCCTGCTCCACTTAGTGTCCTTAGTGTCTCCATCCTTCACATGGAGAGCCTTCTGCTCCCTGCAGCACCCAGCCCTTCTCTGCCCCCACCCCATTAGGTGCCCTGCTTGCCTCTCCCTTTCTGACTCCCTGGTCATCAGCTCCCAAATCCTCACTGCCTTCCTTCAAACATCATCTCCCGATGCCTCACACTCATTCTCTCTCTCCTACTACACCCACCTCCCAGCAAGGCCCACAGTGTATCACACTGACTATTGCATGCAGCAACTTCCTCACTCACTCACATCACACTCCCTCCATAGACTGTTAATCCTGCATGCCTTCTGCGCTCTCTACTCATTCTGGACTTTTCAACCCTTTTCCCCCACCTGCAGCAGCACTAAGAGACACTTTCATCTCACTCAATTACCCCTCTTTGTCTCATTCCAGGAGGCGTTAGTCCATAATATGGTAGGGAGAGCCAGGATGGGTGATTGGGTATTTGACTCCTCACCCAACATGTCTTGTGTTAGCCAGCAAGAACAGGAGATTCCAAAAGATGTGTCTCAGCAACCAAGCAAAAGGTCCATTGCTGTGTTACATTCCTATTTTGCCCCCCTGAGAGTGGACACCTAACATAGCCAAGCTCTGGTCCTTGTTCATAACACATTCTCTCTTTTGTCTGCTGCAGCTACCAATGGCTTCAACACAGCATCAAAAGGGAGGACATCCAAAACATCTCCTCTACCCCTCAACTGAGCACAACAGTCCCACCCCCCATCACCAAACCATCATCTCCCAGACCATACAGAACCTCATCACCTCAGGAGATCTCCCACCCACAGCTTCCAACCTCATAGTCCGGGAACCCCGCACTGCCCGGTTCTATCTCCTTCCCAAGATCCACAAGCCTGACCACCCTGGCCGACCCATTGTCTCAGCATGCTCCTGCCCCACTGAACTCATCTCTACCTACCTCGACACTGTCATATCCCCCCTAGTTCAGGAACTCCCCACATACGTTCGAGACACCACCCACGCCCTCCAACTCCTCCAAGACT
>NC_057731.1:34687482-34693482 GCF_004010195.1 Chiloscyllium plagiosum
TCCCTTCCCCCACTCACCCATTGTACTCTGCTACTTTCTCCCCACCCCCACCCTCCTCTAGCTTATGTCTCCACGCTCCAGGCTCACTGCCTTTATTCCTGATGAAGGGCTTTTGCCCGAAGCGTCGATTTCGAAGCTCCTTGGATGCTGCCTGAACTGCTGTGCTCTTCCAACACCACTAATCCAGAATCTGGTTTCCAGCATCTGCAGTCATTGGTTTTACCTCTGAGCACAACAGTGCCAATTCATGTCACTGGCATTTGGAGGACTGCCCAAGAGTAGGCACCTGCTCTGCCCAAGACAGGAGGAGACCCCTGGGTGCCTCCAGGGGACTTTTGGGCAAGATGCTATGGTTATAGCTCAGTTAAAGGGCTCTGACAAAAACAGCTCCAGCTATACGATGACTGTAATTATCTTCAGGTTATACTTTGTGGGCTTTATTTCTAACTGACTTATAAATATCGTGGATTTCTACCATGTTGTGATTTTGTCTGGATATTGAGTGTTTGGAATTTGTGAAGAGTTCAGTAGAGGTGTGGTGAACTAAATGTCATCAGCAAAAACGCAGAATCTAATTCTGTGTTTTCAGATGAGGTTGCTAAGGGGTATCATGTTTTTGAGAAATGGAAGGATTAAGAAAGAATTTTTAGGGCATTCCAATTTTCTTGGGGTTTTTTTTGAGACAAAATGTGAAGGTGAGTGCATGCACAGGTGATGGATCATTGGACAAATATGGCTTTGGAGGTCAGAACTCACAGGCATCTCCAGTGCCATACAAGGATAAATAATCTGCTGCACTCCGCCAGGATATGTACCACTATCTGCTCCATGCCCCTGTGAGTGAGAGTTAACACTGCTGAAGACTGTGTCACAGATAAGGTTGGTGCTGGAAATTACCATAGATGCCTCATGTGCAATCAATGTTTGTCACTTCATTGCAGCTACCAAGATCAGCATTACTGGCACCAACTGGCATTGCATCTCACGCCTATCCCACTTACATAACGGAGGTATAACATTCAGCAGCTTGTGCAACATTTAAGTCACTGATCCTTCATCACAATGAGAATGTAAATGTTTGATAACTAAGGGCTCCCATTGGACAATGACACAATCATTTACTTGTCCCAGTTGTATTTGCTGGCATCAGTCAGGTGTGGCTGCCTTGTTTGGGTGCAGCCAATTAAGCAAATCAGGCTTCCCCACTCACTCTGTCAACAATCAACAAGACCTCATAAGCTGATCAAGTGGAGAGACTGCACCCCTAACACCACAAAGAAACAGCTTGGTTATGAAGGAGCTAAATAACTGAAGAAGGTTGTACTTTTTGGAGCTTAGACAAAGAGGTGTACCCCATCAGGTATACTCCTTATTAATGGACTGGTTTGTGACTATTTCCCAGTTTATGATTGCACCCTTGAATGTAATTCCAATGGGCCTGATGAAGGGTTTCTGCCCAAAATATCAACTTTTCCTGCTCCTCGGATGCTGCCTGACCTGCTGTGTTTTTCCAGCACTGCACTTTTCAACTCAGACTCTCTAGTATCTGCAGTCCTCACTTTCTCCTGGAGTATTTATGTCATGATCGTAAATCATGTTCTTGACCACAACGATTCAATTAACATCCCATGCCATCATCCAAAAAACTCTGAGTGGACCCAGAAAATTCCACTCATTTGTGCAAGAGCAGAAAGGGCAGCCATTGCAAGTGAGCACTACGCAATCAGCATTCACACTGTGGTGGTATCCATTAGATGTGTGAAGCACAAGTACTGCTAGGGGTTTGTAAGACCCATTGAGACCCTGATGCTTCATTTCTCTTCGATTTGAAGTGGTAGCTACAGAGTGAAATAGGAAATGCTCTGTTTAGAAATTACATAACATTTGTTTGTCGTGTTGAGATGGGTGTGCAGTTCTGAATGATACCACATGCAGATAAGTACCAGAGAATTTACGCTCCCTTCAGGTTATCATGTAATTTGCTTTCTTCAAAGCCACTATTACAATAAGATATTCAAAATACAAGGGAAGCATAATAAAGATGACTCACTTTCCTGTTAATGGTGGTGAAGTAATTTCTTAATTTCTTCCTAAATGAGATAGTGGGTTGTACTTTCTGTTCCTAATAGTTGGAGCCCAGCCTATTTTACTTGCTGAGTCACTCAAATCTGTTGGTTCTTTGTGAAATTGTTCTTTTCTGTTTAACCCATCGATGATCAACAGCTCCAGGGAATTCTCTGCTGCCTTAGCCAGCCATTTTATTCACCTTTCAGCTCAACTTGTCAAATTAAAATGCGCTCTAATCTTAGTGTGCGAACACCCAAGACTAGAGCTGTGGGTTCTTAATCTCAGTGCATTCACAAGGTGAAATTCTGGGGTCATGACCCCAACAATACTGTTATGGGCATCAACTATTAAATCCTAAGAATTTTAATGGGGCATAGGGCCTAACTGATCATTCCTCTTCCTCTTCACCCTTGCCACTGTGGCTCTTGGAGTTTTCAAGCCTTGAGAGGGGGTTACAGAGGGGAACTAGTTCAGGGGGCATTGCATTAAAATTTGCTTGTTATGGTAAGCATCCCAAGTCGGAACTTTTGTCTGTGTCCATCAAGTCCAATTATGTTGGTGGCCTAAAAGGTTGGTTGTACAAATTTAGTAAAGAGACAAAAACAGAAGTTGCTGGTAATGCTCAGTAGGTCTCATAGCATCTGTGGAGAGAAATCAGAGTGACCCTGCCTCAAACTCAGAATGTCATAAGGACATAGTCTTGTTGATTGATGGAAGCAATTGCTAAACTGCGAAATCAATTCGACTCATGAAAAGAGAAAAAAAAAATGGAGTACAGAAGAAAGTAGAGACAGAAATATGAATGGAAAGAGAAAGATTGGATGAGGGATAGAGAGAGAAAAAGAGATCAAGGGAAAGTAAGAAAAATAAAATTTGTGATTGGTTTCATGAGATTACTCTTCAGATTTAACAGCAATGCCAGGAATACTATAATGATCTCACCAGAATTATGAAGGTGAAACAATCTTCCACACCTCTCTTTAATGACAGCTGCCTAAACATTAGCGCTCCAGGTTTCTTATCCCTCTCTTCAAGTCACAGCAACACACTGTTTTATATCTCATTCTGCTTATTACGTACAAACAATACTTAAGACTTGCTACTGCCCTGAGAATTCCTCCCATCTCTTTCCTGACTTGTTGATTATTCCTCTGCACTGAGCTGCCTCGTTTGTTTTCACTAATCTGCTCCAACTTTTCCTACAGGACCAGCCGGCATACAGCCGAAGCAGATCAAAGGAAGATTCTAGAAGGTCCAACAATAACAACATTGTTCACCTCATTTGCAAAGGTTGTCATTGACCTGTCAGTGAACTTCACAGGATGATGGTGGTAAATTTGCTCTTGGGAGGGTAACATTCAAGCTGATACTGTCAAAACCCAGAACAAGGCTAAGAGTACTCCCGAGGGTGACACTTAATAACACAGGGCATTCATTGAAGTATCACAGATGTTATTGTAGCTACAGTGTTGGACAAATTACAGAACTGTTTGCTGTAAAAATGGAGCAAGACTGTTACACTTTAGGACTTTGTCTTTAATTTTGGGTTGAAGGGAAGAATTAAGAGGGTCAAGTGACCTGTTCTGAATCCTGCTGACAACAAACCTGGCTGGCTTGATTTTTAAAAGTTAAAGGAGGGATAGAGTCATAGAGATGCACAGCGTGGAAACAGACCCTTCGGTCCAACTTGTCCATGCTGGCCAGATATCCCAACCCGTTCTAGTCCCACCTGCCAGCACCCGCCATATCCTTTCAAATTCTTCCTATTCATATACCCATCCAGATGTTAAATGTTGCAATTGTACTAGCCTCCACTACATCATCTGGTAGCTTATTCCATACACGTACCACCCTCTGTGTGAAAGGTTTGCCCCTTAGATCTCTTTTATTTCTTTCCCTCTCACCTTAAACCTACGCCCTCTAGTTCTGGACTCCCCCACCCCAGGCAAGAGACTTTGTCCATTTATCCTATCCATGTCCCTCATGATTTGGAGATGCCGGTGTTGGACTGGGGTGTACAAAGTTAAAAATCACACAACACCAGGTTATAGTCCAACAGGTTTAATTGGAAGCACTAGCTTTCGGAGCGACGCTCCTTCATCAAGTGGTTGTGGAGGACACAATTGTAAGGCACAGAATTTATAGCAAAAGCTCACAATGTGATATAATTGAAATTATACAATGAAAAATACCTTGATTGTCAGTTGAGTATTTCATCTGTTCGAATACCATGATATTTTCACTTCTTTCAAGTGTAAATCACAAAACCTTTTTTTTAAGTTGTATTCTCAGGTTAACAGTAACAATTGGTGTTAGTTAGACAATATGTTGAAGGTGTTAGCCCTGTGTTCTCTGTCTGTGCCATGATATTTAGATTGATTCTAATCTAAAAAGTGAGATAACAGAGTTTTACATGGATTCATGCAGTTCTTGAGCAAAGTACAATGAAACTGTGCAAATTCACCCCACAAACGTATATGTTTATGTGTGCATGTGGGTCTTTGTGTCTGTGTGTCTGTCTGGGTTGGGGGTTGTGAGTGTATGTGAGTGTAGAGTGTCTTAAGTCTGTAAGGGAGTGCATGTGTGAGTGTGGGAGAGTGTGTGTCTGGGGTGGGGGCTTGTGAGTGTCTGTGAGAGAGATTGTATATGTGTGTGCGTGAGTGTATAGTGGTCTAAGTCTCTGAGAGGATGCATGTGTGAGTATGGGAGTGTGTGTGTCTGTAAGGGTGTGTGTGAGTGTATGTGTGTTGGAGCATCTGTGTGTGTATATAATGCAATGGTGGTCACCTGTAGTGTGACATGAACCCAAGGTCCGAGTTGAGGCCCTCCCTATGGGTACTGAACTTAGCTATCAGCCTCTGCTCGGCCACTTTTTGCTGCTGCCTGTCCTGAAATCCGCCTTGGAGGATGGTCACCTGAAGGTCCAAGGCTGAATGTCCTGGACCGCTGAAGAGTTCCACAACTGGGGGGAACACTCCTGTCTGTTGATTGTTGTGTGGTGCCCATTCATCTGTTGCCGTAGCCTTTGCTCGGTTTCCCCAATGTACCATGCCTCAGGGCATCCTTGTCGGCAACGAATAAGATAGACAACGTTGGCTGAGTCACATGAGTACCTGCCACGTACAAGGTGGGAAGTGTCCCCATGTGTATTGGTGGTGTCCATGTCTACACTCTGACACGTCTTGCAGCGCCTACCGTGACAGGGTTGTATGGAGTTGTCCTGAAAGCCGGGCAGCTTGCCACAAACAATGATCTGTTTCAGGTTTGGCGATTGTTTAAAGGCAAGCAGTGGAGGTGTGGGGAAGGTCTTGGTGAGGTGCTCATCCTCACTGATGATGTGTTGCAGGTCACAAAGAAAATGGCATAGTTTTTCAGCTCCTGGGAAATACTGAACAACGAAGGGTACCCTGTTGGTTGCAGCATATGTCTGTCTCCTGAGGAGGTTATTACGGTTCTTGCTGTGGCACATCGGAACTGGTGGTCAATGAGTTAAGCATCATACCCCATTCTTATGAGGGCATCCTTGTGTACTTCCAAGTGTCACGTTGCTCCTCATCTGAGCAGATCCGGTGTATGCGTAGGGCTTGTCCATAGGGGATGGCTGTTTTAATATGTTTTGGGTGGAAGCTGGAGACGTGTAGTGAGGTTGTCTGTGGGTTTGTGGTAGAGTGTGGTGCTGAGGTGTCCATCCTTGGTAGAGATGCATGTGTCCAAGAATGAGACAGATGGTCGAGAGCAGTCCATGGTGAATTTGATGGTGGGATGAAACTTGTTGATATCACTGTGGAGTTTTATCAGTGACTCCTTGCCATGGGTCCAGAGGAAGAAAATGTCGTCAATGTACCTGGTGTACAATGTTGGTTGGAGATCCTGCATAGAGAAGAAATCTTGTGCAAACCTGTGCATGAAGATGTTAGCATATTGGGGTGCAAA
>NC_057731.1:34693982-34698358 GCF_004010195.1 Chiloscyllium plagiosum
TCTCCCCCATCTCTTGCGGCTCCACACAAAGGCTGCCTTGTTGTTCTTTGAGAGGCACTATTCTCTCCCTAGTTACCCTTTTGTTCTTAATGTAATTGTAAAAACCCTTTGGATTCTCCTTAATCCTATTTGCCAAAGCTATCTCATGTCCCCGTTTTGCCCTCCTGATTTCCCTCTTAGGTATACTCCTACCACCTTTATACTCTTCTAAGGATTCACTCGATCTATCCTGTCTATGCCTGACATATACTTGCTTCTTTTCCTTAACCAAACTCTCAATTTCAATTTTTCAATGTATAATTTCAGTTACATCACACTTTAGTCATCCAGCATTCCCTATACCTACCAGCCTTTCCTTTCGCCCTAACAGGAATATACTGTCTCTGGATTCTCGTTATCTCACTCCTGAAGGCTTCCCATTTTCCAGCCGTCCCTTCACCTGCGAATATCTGTCCCCAATATGCTTTTGAACGTTCATGCCTATTACCGTGAAAATTAGCCTTCCTCCAATTTAGAACTTCAACTTTTATATCTGGTTTATCCTTTTCCATTACTATTCTAATGGAATTATGGTCACTGTCCCCAAAGTGCACCCCCACTGACACCTCAGTCACCTGCCCTGCCTTATTTCCTAAGAGTAGGTCAAGGTTTGGACCTTGGTAAAAACAATGACTGCAGATGCTGGAAACCAGATTCTGGATCAGTGGTGCTGGAAGAACACAGCAATTCAGGCAGCATCCGATGAGCAGCAAAATCGACGTTTCGGCAAAAGCCCTTCATCAGGAAGGTTTGCACCTTCTCTAGTAGGTACATCCACATACTGAATCAGAAAATTTTCTTCTACACATTTAACAAATTCCTCTCCATCTAAACCCTTAACACTATGGCAGCCCCAGTCTATGTTTGGAAAGATAAAATCCCCGACCATAACTACCCTATTATTCTTATAGATTACAGATCTCCTTACAAATTTGTTTCTCAATTTCCCCCTGACTATTAGGGGGATTATAATACAAGAGCCGAAAATGTGTTGCTGGAAAAGCGCAGCAGGTCAGGCAGCATCCAGGGAACAGGAGAATCGGCGTTTCGGGCATAAGCCCTTCTTCAGGCTGAAGAAGGGCTTATGCCCGAAACGTCGATTCTCCTGTTCCCTGGATGCTGCCTGACCTGCTGCACTTTTCCAGCAACACATTTTCGGCTCTGATCTCCAGCATCTGCAGACATCACTTTCTCCTCAAGGATTATAATACAACCCAATAAGGTGATCATCCCTTTCCTATTTCTCAGTTCCATCCAAATAACTTCCCTGGATGTATTTCCAGGAATATCCTCCCTCAATACTATCCCTTATCCAAACTCCACTCCCTCTCCTCCTCTCTTGCCTCCCTTTCTATCCTTCCTGTAGCATTTGTATCCTGGAACACTAAGCTGCCAGTCCTATCCATCCCTGAGCCATGTTTCTGTAACTGCTATGATATCCCAGTCCCATGTTCCTAATCATGAGCTGAGTTCATGTGGCTTCCCCGTTAGGCCCCTTGCATTGAAATAAATGCAGTTTAATTTATTAGTCCTATCTTGTCCCTGCCTGCCCTGACTGTTTGACTCGCTTCTGTTCTCAACTGTACCTGTCTCAGATTGATCTCTTTCCTCACTATCTCACTGGGTCCCACCGCTCCCCCCACCTTTCTAGTTTAAATCCTCCCAAGCAGCTCTAGGAAATTTCCCTGCCAGTATATTAGTCCCTGTCAAATTCAGGTATAATCCGTCCTTCTTGTACAGGTCACTTCTATCCCAAAAGAGCTTCCAATGATCCAAAATGTGGATCCTGCTCCCATACACCAGCTCCTCAGCCATGCATTAATCTGCTCTATCCTCCTATTCCTGCCCTCACTAGCTTGTAGCACCGGGAATAATTCCGATATTACTACTCTCGAGGACCTCCTTTTTAAATTCCTGCCTAACTGTCTAGGTTGTCCTTTGATTAGATTAGATTAGATTAGATTAGATTAGATTAGATTCCCTACAGTGTGGAAACAGGCCCTTCGCCCAACAAGTCCACACTGAACCTCTGCAGAGTAACCCACCCAGTCCCATTTCCCTCTGATTAATTCACCTAACACTTTAGCATGGCCAATTCACCTGACCTGCACATCTTTGGACTGTGGGAGGAAACCGGAGCACCCAGAGGAAACCCACGCAGACACGGGCCGAATGTGCAAAACTCCATGCAGACAGTTGCCAGAGGCTGGAATTGAACCTGGGACCCTGGTGCTGTGAGGCAGCAGTGCTAACTACTGAACCACCGTGCCATGCCCCCAATAAGACTTTGTGAGTCTCATTCTTTTCCCTTCCTGTGTCATTGGTTCCAATGCGTACAATGACCTCCTTGCAGGTCCCTCTCTCTCTTGAAAAAGTTCTGCACCCTCTCTGAGACATCCTTGATCCTGGCACTAGGGAGGCAACACACCATTTTAATTTTCCCTGCTGGCCACAGAAACATCTGTCTGTGCCTCAGACTAGAGAGTCCCCTAACACAATTGATTTCTTGGAACCTGACTTACCCCTCATTGCGTTAGACCCAGTCTCGATACCAGAAACTTTGCTGTTCATGCTGCATTCCCCTGCGAATCCATCATCCCCTACATTTTCCAAAACAGCATACTTGTTTGAAATGAGGATAGCCACAGAAGACTCCTGCCTACCTCTCTTACCTTTCCTGGAGTTAATCCATCTATGTGACTGTATCTACAACTTTTCTCCCTTCCTATAAGTGCCATCCATCACATTTCCTTGCTCCTGTAAATTCCTCATTGCCTCTAACTGTCTCTCCAACCGATCCATTCGATCGGATAGGATTCATAACCAACGACATTTTTTGCAGATATAATCCGCAGTAACCCCTAAACTCTCATTAAACTCCTACATCCGACAAGAAGAGTATATCACTCTGTAAAAGGCTGTTTTTGCTTCTTTTAATCTACAGTCCCAGAAATAACACTGTTTTTTCCCTATACAAAACACTGTTCAAGGCTAACTTAATACTTATGGCTTATATTTGTAAGCTTAATCAAGAGACATATCTCAATAAAACATATAATCAAGAAATAACCCACTCTACTCACTACTGTAGACTTACTGTAAGGCCAAGCTTAAAACAAATCACTTAGCTGTTTCTATGCTGTGACCTCTACCAAATAGGTTCCTCCAAGATTAGTTGTGAATTTCAGTGTTTGTTAATTTTCCCAGACTGACTTCAATGTCTAAGACTAGCTTTAGCTTGATCTCTTGAGAACAAAGTATCTAATCATGTGACAATGTAAAGTATGCCCCTGTCAAGGAGATTTTTCAGTAATTTTTGGTGTTAAGTAGGGAATTTTTTGTTGTCTGGGATATAAATTCCTTATGAAATAGCATTTAGTAAAGTTACTTCTGGTTTGTGTGCTGCAGTAAAATCTTCAGTTGAAATCTTGTCATTTGATCCCTTCAAGAATTTGGAATTTATTTTTCAAAGTTATCAGCCCCTAAGGAGATTGCAATAGATTTCAGTGGTTGAGTTATGGTCTGATGGTTTCCCGAAATCGACGTGGAATCATATGACTCTCAGAGACCTATTCAATTTCGAAAGTGGAGAATCAAGCACAAAGTGTCGCCACGGAGTCATATGAGTGACTCATGTTGCATTTTTCGCAACAAGAAGGCACATAATCTTCTTGCAATAAACATAATCCTAACTGAGAGACAACTCAAATAAGAGAAGTCTCACAGAGGTCAATTTTATCTCAAAATTGATTGGGTCCAGCAGTGAGTAGATTTTCCTGATGAAGTCTAACCTGTTGGAGAAGTTTGCAGGAGTGGACAGAGGATTTTGTACTAGAAACTCACCAAACGGCAATTCAAACCAGAACAGTCCATTAGAATAATGGGTGTGATAGATATATCTTGACAATGATTTACATTATAAAAACAATCTATTCGATGTAATTGAAATCTGGTACCCATCCCAGGAATGGAAAATCCTGTAGCACTGAACGGCGTGAGAGATTTACAAAATAAGTTCCACACACAAGTATTTTTTTGACAGTGTTTTGGTTTTCTAGAACACAGGAGGAGAAAGTGAGGACTGCAGATGCTGGAGATCAGAGCTGAAAATGTGTTGCTGGAAAAGCGCAGCAGGTCAGGCAGCATCCAAGGAACAGGAGAATCGACGTTTCGGGCATAAGCCCTTCTTCAGGAATGAGGAAAGTGTGTCCAGCAGGCTAAGATAAAAGGTAGGGAGGAGGGACTTGGGGAGGGGCGTTGGAAATGCGATTGGGTGGAAGGAGGCCAAGGTGAGGGTGATAGGCTGGAGTGGGGTGGGGGCGGAGAGGTCAGGAAGA
>NC_057731.1:34698646-34712869 GCF_004010195.1 Chiloscyllium plagiosum
GTGTGGACCTGACGAGGGAGTCACGGAGGGAGTGGTCTTTTTGGAACGCTGGTAGGGGAGGGGATGGTGGGGTCCGTTTGGAGGTGGCGGAAATGACGGCGGATGATACGCTGTATATGGAGGTTGGTGGGGTGGTAGGTGAGGACCAGTGGGGTTCTGTCCTGGAACACAAGGAGATTTGAAACTCAGATACTGTGAAAGATCAGGGAATTAAAATGGTGCTGGTTGACTTGTGCACTGCTAAAAATGAGGGTCCTTCCCTAAAGTCTGTAGTTTCTAGGATGCTACAGAAGGAATTGGAAGCAGAATTGAAGAGGCAAAAATCCAGCTCATGATGTGCACTTAACAAAGAAGTAGCTTCTTTATCTTCAGAGCTAGAAGCCTGAGGGAGAATGGTTTGGAATTCTCTTTCTGCCTGATAGCCAGAGGGAAAACAGATAGAATGGCTACGAGGGTCCTTGAAACAATAGTTGCTTCTTGTAGACAGCTGGTGGTGATTGAAGGCAATCTGACGCTGGTTCACAGTTTTTTTTTTGTAAACTAAGCTTCAGTAAACTGTCTTTCACAGAGAAGAAGAAACTTCATTATTCCACAAAGTAAATTCAGTTGTTGAAAATTACAGTTGCGCCGGCATGCTCAGTGTTGTTGCAAGTTCCAGATGTCCAAACTGCTCAGTGTGAATAAAAGCTTCCCTTCACTGAATTGATGCAGCTCTAACCATAAGGTTATATCATTGTCTTCTGAATGTAACCCACCAGCGAAAGAGCTTCTTTGGATTCACCTTATTGAAGCCTTGAATGTTTTAAGTGCCTGTTTAGCTGCACATGCCCTTGACCCTGCCAAAATATCTCGGGTTTTGACACTTGGTTTGGTCATTTATTGGCATTTTGGAGATGGTGTTGCAATTATGAATGTGAATCCCTGTACTTCAATTGAACATAACACATCATCAGCTAAATGCCTGTGCTTTTTTTCCACAGCTGGGCAGTTGCGTGTGTGCAGTGACAGAAACTACAAAAAAAGCTAATCAATGTATTATATGAAGACGATCTAGGCTCATCTTCAAAAAATCCCCAACTGCAACCTTGAAATAAAAACAACAACCTGGCATGATAGAGGAAGTTGAGCAATTTTTTTTTTAAAAGAGAGGAATAAATTTAGAAGATAATTAATTTCATATCACTTCTTTGGGGACAAATATTAAATTAAATACCACTGACCAGGGTTTATTATTTACTTTTACTTAAACGCATTGACATTTTGCTCTGCCTCAGGCGAGTGTATTGCAAACACTGTGATGAAATCTGCAGATTGGTTACTGCCTTATTTAGTGTTGTCGATGGTTCTGACAGACTTCAGTCTCACCCTTCAAATGAACTGACTAATTCACAGAATCACAGAGTGTTATGATGCGGATGGAGGCCATTTGACCCATTTTATTGTTCTGGCTCGTTAAATGAGCATCATTGCCTAGTGCCAATCTCATGATTTGTCCCCTATAACTTTGCACATGATTTTTATCCAAATAATCATCTGATGCCTGCTTCAGTTTAGGCTGCCTCTATCAGATTCACTCCAAGTGATGGACAATGTCACTAAGAATGCTATAAAAGGGCACTTACTCAGTAATAACCTGCCCACAGAGGACCAGTTGGAATTTTGCTGGGATCTCTTAACTTGGACCTCATTATAACCCAATTCAAATATGGGCAAAATAGTAAGATCCTAGATGTGAGGGTAAAGTGACTGCCTCTGACATCAGCATAGTATTTAACTGGGTATGGCATCAAAGAGCCCTTTCAAAATGGAAATTAATGGGATTCTTCCCCCTACATGGTACTTAACACAATGTGTTCTGGGACCAACCATCTTCAGCTACTTCATCAGTGACCTCCCTTCCATTGCAAGACCAGAAGTGAGGATGGTCACTGATGATTGCACAGTTTTCAGTACCATTCATAACTCCTCAGATAATGAGGCAAACATTGGGTCAGTGGGTAGTAAGTTTAAAAGATCCTAACCATCTTCTTTTGATATTTAATGCATTGCCATTAGTGGATTGTTCAATATCAATAGCCTGGGTGTTACTATTCACCAGAAACTGAACTGGACTAGTTTTATAAGTACTGTGGCTGCAAGAGTGGATCAGAAGCTGAGTAATGAGTAATTCTCCTCTTGATACCCAAAAACTTTGTTCTTGATGTGTGGATGTCTCTGATAAATTCTTCAGTATTTATTACCAATTTCTTATTGCTGTTGAGAAGGTTTGTCATCACAGAGCCCAAGTTAGGAATCTGATAGAATACTCATCATTTGTCTGGATGGAGTTACAAGAATGCCACGTTTATAGATGATTAGTAACATATTATAGTCACAGCCCTCACTACCCTGACAGGCCGTAGCTTATTTTCTGGCAACCGCCAATGCTTGACGCGTTTGTATGTGATTAATGACAGGGAAACCCGTCACACTACAAGCTGGATTGTAACCTCCATGACCTGATAAACTGGGTGGGGCTTAAATCTCAAACCTGCCCCAAGCTCCTGGTTTTAATGGAGATGGGTTCGAGGACAGGTGGACGGTCCACTGTTTGATGATTGGTCAGTCCCTGAGGTTGAAGGAAAATCCTAGTAGAATCTTACAGCAAGAAACTGATTTCTCCAGGAAAGAGGAATTTTACGATTGCACTGGAAATGAAAGAAAAATGGAGTACACAAAAAGTTTCAAAGTATATGTTGAAATTCTGCTGTTATTCCCCACAGAAAATTCAGTATATATTTGTCAGTATGACTGCTACATCACTTTACGGGATTAATGCTTATAGCCAGCTAATGGGTATTTTTGGAGTATGTTTTTGCAACTGGGTGGCAGGAAAAAAATCTTGAAACTATTGCTTAATACATCACATTGTTTGAGTCATAAACGAGTGCTTTGTTTTAGAGAGGTTGTTTTCACTGCAGGGGGCCCTCTGTAGGAAATGAGAAACTGATTTTACTGCATTCCTTGCTCTCGCTGCACCTCTCTCACTCACCCTCGCTCCTCCTCCTCAGCTTTGGCTGTTTGCTTTGACTTGTCTATTATTTTCTTTTAGACATTTTTGAAATTAGACCAAGTGAATTAAACTGCAAAGAAACAGTGACTGGGTCATTAGATGGCTGTGTCACAATCCTTACTACTGTTCCCTTGTGGTTTCATTTTTATTGGGGTGGGAAAAGCTAGTCAGTATACAGCACGGTCAACAGCAAACTACAGATTAAATTTCAGCTATTTCCACAAAACACATTGTGGTTTTAGTGGAGGAGAGTTTTTTTGAAAGGACTTATTACTATGTTGATTATTTACTTAAACTTTTGAATTGGCTGATTGTCACTGGTTTTGTGTTATTTATTTGCAACAAGAACCACCTACAATAAATCCACAAATTGATGCTGTAACATTTGCCTTCTAATAAATACTTCAGTGAATGTGATGTTTGTAACTTAATCTAATTTTCACCCTTTACTTAATATCCAATTTGGTATGTTGTAATCTTATAATTATTGTTAGAATTTTCAGCAAAATCCTATTGAAATAAAACTTTAATACATCAATTAATATTTATTTATAAAGCAAAATACTGAAGATACTAGAAATCTGACATATGAACAAAGCTCAGCAACTCAGGCAGCATCTGTGGAGAGAAAAACAGAATTAATGTCTCCAGTTAATGTCCTTTCATCAGAACTGAAGAGAAATAGAATTATAAGAGTTTTTCAGCCAGTGGAAGGGATGAAAGTGCGTGAAAAACAATGGGGAATATTTGTGGTAGTGTGGTGGTCAGGAGAGATTAAATAACAAAAGATCTAATGTTGCAACAGCTAAAGAGTGTAGTATCAAAAAAGTAAGGGGCAAATTACTGCTGATGTTGGAATTTGTACTGAAAACAAAATGTGCTGGATATCACAGTAGGTCAGGCAGCTGTGACCTCCAGAGAGAAAACAAGCTAAGTTTTCGAGTCTAGACGACTCTTCATCAGGGAGCCGTATTAGGTATCAGTAAAGAGAGATAAGGTTCTGTGCAAATGACGTGTTAATTGCTACATGAAAACTATTCAAATGCAATATTGAAGCCCAACCCAACACAACAAGAGGTGAAAACAAAAAAAATCATACTGATGATAACCTCTGCCTCCGTTTATCTTAAAGTCGTTGAACTCAACATTAAGTTCAGGAGGCAGTTGAATGTCAACTTAAAAGATAAGGCCATTGTTTCTTGATCATGTGTTAGAACACTGCAGCAGGCAATGGACAGAACAGTCGGAGTTGGATCAAGGCAGAGATTTAAAATGACAACGTTAAAAACCAGGTTATAGTCCAACAGGTTTATTTGGAATCACTAGCTTTCGGAGTGCTGCTCCTTCGTTGACTTCCAAATATACCTATTGGACTATAACCCGGTGTTGTGTAATTCTTAATGTTGTCCACCCCAGTCCAACACCAGCATCTCCACATCAATTAAAATGACAAGAGGCCAGACAGTCCAAACCATCCTTGTAGATTAAGTGACGTAGTCACCTAGTCAGTCACTGACCTCCTCTGTTTAGAAAACAGTGCATGCAGTAGGTCGGCTGGATTGAAAGAAGTACAAGTTTAGTTGGGAGGTTTCGCGCCTGCAAAAAGCACAGTCTCAGGCCATTGCAACTCTGACAGTGGTCTAAGGTAAGTCCTGTAGTTTGGAGTGAAGGGTGTGATCTGAGAGAGGAAGGAGGGGACTGAGCAAAGGTTTTAAATTACTTTTCAAAATTGCTGAAGGCTGATTAGCCAACCCGTGTGTCTCTGGCATAAAATCTGTCATACTCTAGAGCACTTAGGCCACTGGTGATCCATCACACATGGCTCTCTGACTTTCAGCAGCACAGTCCAATAGAACTGGCAGTGGATGAGAACAATACATGGATGTCCTTTTCCACTGAAAGGAACACTAAAGTGTTCTATGTTAAAGAGTGGCTCAGTTCATAGATTGGCTTTGACCTGGTTTTAGGGGGAAGTTCTTTCTCCTGTATGAATGATGGAATCTGTCAATAAAAGTGTTGAATACAGTGGTAGGTTAAGAAGACTGTTTTAATCAATGTAATTAAAACTCTTTTTGGAAAGGAATGTTAACATTTTTAGAATGTTGTGATTTTAAAGGTACAAAATGCTCCAGGCAATGATAGAATTGTTCACAAACGTATAACAAGACGTGTGGGTCATATCTATTATGTTATTCTGTGTTGCTCCTGTCTTCCCAAGGAACGTTTGAGGCACATGTCTGCCACATATCAGCATCCTGAATCGCAGAATGCAAAACAGAACCAGACTTCATCATGCTACAAGTTCTTAAAAGAAGCTTTTTCTTATTCTTGCTGGGAAGGCTAACATTTGCTGCATATCCCAAAGCAGCCCTTGAACTGAGAGCCTTGCTGTGCCATTTCAGGCAGTAAATAAGAATCAACCACATTGTTGTGAATCTGAACTCACGTGTAAGGGCAGCATGGTGCCTCAGTGGTTAGCACTGCTGCCTCTCCACGCTAGGGACCCAACTTTGATCCCAACCTCAGGCAAGAGTCTGTGTGGAGTTTACACATTCTTCCTGCGTCTACGTGGTTTTTGTTTGGGTGTCTCCCACAGGCCAAAGTGTGCAGATTAGACATCAAAATTACCCATAATATTCAGGGATGTGCAGGCTAGGTGGGCCATTCAGGAGAAATGCACAGTGATAGATTGGGACTGGGTGGGATGCTCTTCAGAGGGTCAGTGTGGACTCGATGGGCCATAAGACCTGTTTCCATACTGTAGGGATTCTAATCTATGATTAAGCCACACCAGGTAAGGATGGCAGTTTCCTTTCCTGAAGGATCTTAGTGAACCAGGTGGGTTTTTCTGGCAATCAAAAATGCACTCATGGTCATCATTTGACTCTTAATTCCAGATTTTTAAAAATTGAATTCAAATTCATGGCAGGATGCGATCCTGGATCCCCAGAACATTATCTGGGTCTCTGGATAAACAAGCCAGTGATAATACCATCAGGCCAACACCTCCTTCAAAATTCTATACTTTAAAATTCTAGACTTCATTAAAAAATTAAATTCAAATGTCATCACCTGCTATGATGAAATTTGAATTTATGACTCCAAGGCATTAGTCCTGAGTTCTGGGTTACTAGTCAGGTGACATTGCTACTACACTCCGGGTGCTCCGGTTTCCTCCCACAGTCCAAAGATACCCAAGGCAGGAACAGAATGAGACTCAGTTTGAGTTACCCTGATGCTAATTGGTCAGAATTCTGGAAAGACCTTAGTTCTGGCAGAAGACTCTGGTACCAAGGGAAACACAGATCAATTGACACCGTTAATACGTGAGACACAATCGCTATGTCTGCCTGTGTGAGCTTCGCCTGTAACCAGCCCCATGCATCAGTGCTATGTCAGGAGATGGACAATCCCACCAATCATTGTAAGAGGAAAGGAAGCTGATTGGAGCTGTGTGGCTCTGGGTTTGTAAACCACTGGAATTAATTAGTTGCTGCTGGAGGTTCTGTGCACATTGCCTTTTGCTCTAAAGTTTTATTTCCTTCTAGTGGGCGGCACGGTGGCACAGTGGTTAGCACTGCTGCCTCACAGCGCCTGAGACCCGGGTTCAATTCCCGCCTCAGGTGACTGTCTGTGTGGAGTTTGCACGTTCTCCCCGTGTCTGCGTGGGTTTCCTCCGGGTGTTCCGGTTTCCTCCCACAGTCCAAAGATGTGCAGGTCAGGTGAATTGGCCATGCTAAATTGCCCGTAGTGTTAGGTAAGGGGTAAAGCAGTGCTAACCACTGTGCCACCGTGCCGCCCACTAGAAGAAAATAAAACTTTAGAGCAAAAGGCAATGTGCACAGAACCTCCAGCAGCAACTAATTAATTCCAGTGGTTTACAAACCCAGAGCCACACAGCTCCAATCAGCTTCCTTTCCTCTTACAATGATTGGTGGGATTGTCCATCTCCTGACATAGCACTGATGCATGGGGCTGGTTACAGGCGAAGCTCACACAGGCAGACATAGCGATTGTGTCTCACGTATTAACGGTGTCAATTGATCTGTGTTTCCCTTGGTACCAGAGTCTTCTGCCAGAACTAAGGTCTTTCCAGAATTCTGACCAATTAGCATCAGGGTAACACAAACTGAGTCTCATTCTGTTCCTGCCTTGGGTATAAACTGCAACCACTCACCCCTCGGAGCACTTCTGTAGGGAGAAGTGCAGTAATAACAGATACTGTTGCTTGGATGACTGCAAGGAAGAGATTCTGAGCCTATACTTTACCGTCTCAAGTCACAGGTCCTTGGATTCTAGCCTTCTCCCCCTCTGTATGTTTTGCAGATGCAATAACTGTGCAAGCACAAAACCATTCAAATAATAGAATTTTGCTGGAAATGTGGGTTTTCAATCTCACTGCTGACTGACTGAATACTTCCATAAAGGATTACTGTCAGCTCGAGCAAGCTAACTACCTCCAAAGTAGCACAATGGCAGCACATACAAATGAAGAGTGGATTACCCAAAAAAATGTGATAGCATCTCCAAGTACTACTCAGAATGGTGCCCTTCCTAATGCTCCTGTTCAGGATTTCTGCAACTAGTTTACGATTGGTGAATGCAGTGCCAGAGTTGTTTAAAAGTGCATTTGTTGGTTGCTCAGAGGAAGTGAATATTGATACTTCCTCCAACTCCTTAAACATTCACACCCTCCACACACACACTGACAGCAGTGAGCACTATCTACAGGATACAGTGCAACAACTCACCCATGCTCCTTCAAGCACACCTTCTAAACCCACAAGCTCTACCCCCTAAAAGGACAAGGATGTCAGACACATGAGAAGACTACCATCTGCAATTTCGCCTCCCAGCCACACAATATCCTGACTTTGAAATGTATCGCTATTTCTTCACTGTCACCAGGTCTTAACCCTGGAACCACCTCCTCAACAGCAGTGTGGGTGTCCCTACATCAGATGGATTACAGCGGTTCAAGAAGGCAGCTCACCACTACTTCCCCAAGGGAAATTAGGGATGGACAGTGAATGCTGGCATATACAACAGTGCTTACATCCTGAAAGAATTTGAAAAATTCCTCCTGGAGATGTTATGACATTAAATAAGCACATGTCAATTTCAATGAGTATGATAGACGCCTAAAAAAATAGCACTGAATGAATTAAAGATGCAGAATGAGTATGTGGGATTACAAACCAACTGTCAGTACCACAAGTATTCATTTTTTGGCAAAATGAGAGGTTCCAAGTCACCCTATCTGTGCTCTGTCCAATTTCTAAATGACACAGTATAAAGTGTGTGTCTTACCAGAGAAATAATTGATTTTTAACATGTAAGGATAATTGAATATGCAACATTTTAGGTACTTTTTGAATATTTTCAACAGTTTTCTCTTCTGTTCTTCTGGCATTTTTGTTCCCATGAGACTTTGTGCTAATAGTTCAATTTTCCTCATGGTCATGCCAACCCCCTGACATGAAGGGGAATGCCCGTATCTGAGCTGTCTGAAAATAGACTGCTGGGGTCCAAAGATTAATTGGAAGACTCTATGTGGAATGGGATGGGCCTGCCAATGAGTTGTACCTTGTGTCAAGTTGAGCTAAGAAGGTTGGCAAGGAGAACCTTTGAGAAAGTGCTCCTGTAGATTGGTAACATGGTAAGGTTGAGGTTTGATTATCAGTGAGCTAGGGTGTGGTGATCTGTATATGGGATCAGAAACTTGCGTCTGCATTGGACAAGGTGGGAAGGAATATTTGTGTGTCCCATTTAACCAATAGAAAGGAAGGCAATGGAATCAATGAATGAAATGGAAAATTCCTGGCAAGAGAGAACTTGAATTGCCTTGGTTTTATAACGGCTCAGCTGGAGAAAATCCTGGCTCAATCAGAATTTGATTCCCGGGCGTTGAGTGGAGTGTCATCACAATTACGGAATCAAATGAAGGCAACATAAAAGGTAGAGCTAATAAAAAGAATCAAACCTACCCATAAGGAAAAGCACTGTGTCTTTGTGGATAGCATCATTGCTTAAATTGATAAAGTACAGCAAAAAGTCATCTATTAACGAATCTTTTACACATGAGACCCATTTGATGCTGAATGAAGACGCCAGCTGAGGAAGCCTTGCCTGAAAATTCAAACCCTTAACCTGGTATAGCTCCAATGTTTAGAAATTCATTTCCAGCAAGAATCAGTCATCCTTGAACTCTGCTGAAAACAAAATGACATTCTGTCAATATTTTTGGTCACAAGACAAATAATGAAGTAAGGAACTGGAGGGAAACAAAGGATAGTACTATGGAGTTCAAACCAGCTGTCCATGCAGGACTGGGAGGCTATTTCCTATTCTGTCTGTGATTGCCAGACACTTCATCATAGAATCTTGCAGTGTGGAAACAGGCCATTTGGTCCAACAAGTCCACACTGACACTCCGAAGAATAACCAGCCCAGAAACATTCCCCTACATTTTACACTTAAATGATGCATCTACCTGAACTATGGGCAATTTCACATGTCCAGCACATCTTTGGATTGTAGGACAATGTGCAAACACCACACAGATAATCACCCAAGGCTGGGATCAAACCTGGGTCCCTGGTGCTGTGAGGCAGCAGTGCTAACCACTGAGCCACCGTGCTGCCCTTTGTACTTTGTTGTTGCAGCACTGCAGTGAAAACCTGCTTATTGTTTTCACAACCACATCTTGTAACCAACATAAAATGAGGTAAAACTGGCTGCACAGATGAGTCACCAGTGCCAGCTACATTTATACGTCACTGAAAACAACACAATATTTATTCTCAGGCACAGTTTCTCCAATGTGAAATGTGAGGAGGCTGACCAGGAGGATAATCAGGCAGAGGGAGTTATGAGTTCAAACTTCTTACATTTAGCACATTTATGGGCGTAGGATACAGAAAAAAATCACTCCTTATATTTCAGTTAAAAATCACACAACACCAGATTATAGTCCAACCGGTTTATTTGGAAGCACTAGCTTTCGGAGCTCTGTTCCTTCATCAGGTGGTTGTGATGAAAGAGCAGCGCTCTGAAAGCTAGTGCTTCCAAATAAACCTGTTGGTCTATAACCCGGTGTTGTATGATTTTTAACATTGTACACCCCAGTCCAACACCGGCTCCTCCAAATCACTTCTTATATTTCAGTTTCACTTATAGGTGCAACATTAGTGTAAAGGCCCTCCCCTAATATTATTTAGTTGGTAATGTAATTTTAGCTCTTATCCATCAATAGGCTTTGCTAGATTGCTTTCCTTTTATGGTTCAGCTCTTACTTTACTGTGCATCTAATAACACTTTCAACTGTTTCACTTCACTGCTTCCTCCAATAACAACACTTTGCCCAACATGACCACGCAGGTAGGCAACTTCAAGAAAGTGTGAAGGTCTGATTGGTCCAAATTTAGGAGTTTATGGATGGGCTGTGAGACTCCAGCTTGTTCTTTGAATAGTAACCCTTGTTCGCCAGAGATTTCAACATTTGTAACAAGGCCACCTCCAGCAGCCAATCAACACGAACTGTAATTAAGTTATAAGGACATTCCAAGCCTGGTCTGCCGCTGCATCAGTAAGGGGGTGGAGGGGTGGAGGGCACTGGATCAACTTCTGGAGCCAGCCAGGCTTGCCAACAATAATTCCCTGAGTCCCTGTGGACCGACGAGGCCTGGAGCAGACTCCAACTTTCTCCCAGCCTGGCTGCTCAATTTAAGCTCACTGACAGAGTGCCTGAAAAGGGTCATAGAAACTGAGATAAATACACTGCTTGTTGCAGGCTGCTCAAAATAGCCAGACCCCAGAAAAATGATATCATTCCTGTTTTATTATTACTTTTGCCATTTTTTTTTCTCTCTGCTTCTTGGTATTGAAGCAGAAAAGTAACCAAACAGAATTTGCTTCATCAAAAGCTGCTTTTTCTTCTTCTTCTGGCACTGAAAGTGGCACTTAAGTGGAGCTTATTTGAAATGTTTATCGAAGATATTTGGCATTGTTTTATACAGCACTGGGCTAACCAATTATACAATAGCAATCCTAACAGAATTGACCCTTGGTTACTTGCCTCATGGAAACATTTCTAACATTTAAACATTGCCAGTTCTGCCACTTTTCACGATGCCTTTTCCTTCTCCAGTCATTCTTTTGCATGTTATTTTTAATCTTTTTCCACTGAAATTAATCTAGTCTATCCTCTCTATTGAATTTCCTTGAAGAAAACTAAACACTTTACATATTTAATTCTTCCTGACAAGTCATAGCCTCCATTTGGGGATGTGGATAACATTCAATATAACACAAAGTCATAGAGTGAGAGTACGATGTGGCAGAGGCGGTGTTGGACTGGGGTGGACAAAGTTAAAAATCACACAACACCGTGCTATCATCCAACAGGTTTATTTGGAGACACTAGCTTTCAGAGCGCTGCTTCTTCATTAGGTGGGTGTGAAGCAGCACCAAAGGACACAGACTTTTTGCAAAAGATTACAGTGTCATGCAACCAAAATCATATATTGAACAAATCTAGATTAAGTCTTTCACCTTCTGGAATGGGTTTGCTAATTTTGGTTCTTTAATACGTAAATCCCAGAAATTCCTTTGTCAGATTCTCCAAACAACTTAAGGTTTTATAACAAAAAGTGCCACCTCAGCTCAGACAATGCATTAAAGAGTGGAGGCAGTGAGACTGACTGGATTGCTCTACAAGGAACTGGCAAGGAGTCAGTGGGAAGAATGGCCTTTTTCAGTGCTATACTGACTCTGTCACTGCTATGTTCATCAATCAAAATCCCGGCAAATGAATTTATTCACAAACAATTTTGATTCATTGCTAAATGATATCCAGTTATGGTAGATAGAATTCACTATCTGTTATCATCCCTACTAGCTCTTCAGAACAACTGACGTTCTTGAGTCCATCAGTGCAGATTTGGTTTTAAATAAAGCAACAGACCAATCATAGTGTTAATTTTGATTTATTCTTTCGTCTAAATAATGAAGGGCTTTTAGCTTAAACCACTACTATGCCCTCAAATCTTCCTCAAATTTCTCTCATTAAAACAGTTGCTCGCCTTTACTGTACGTTTTCTCCAACTCAGGAGCAAAACAGACAAAACTAGAGAGGAAGACTGCCAGAGGTTTGCAATTTAATGCTACTGTTGTGTGAAGAGTCCGTAGGAGATATACTTTCTAATTCAAAACAAAGTGCCAAATAATGGAACAGGATTTAGTCCCATCAATTCTGCCACGGTTTTAAAACCATGGTTAATTGATGCACATTTGTTTCAGAACCTGAATGACCTAAGTAAACAACAGTCTCATCTCCGTGGTTAAAGGGGGGTGAAGCCTATTAACACTAGAAAATGCACAGTCACTTTGAATGTTTGAATTTCATAGCTACTTCTTCTTTCAGCTTCCCTAAGTTCATTTATGAGGGTGGGGTGGTGAAGTTAATATAATGTAGGTTGATCACAGTTCTCCATCTCTGTCAGTCGCCATTTCTCATCCAGTCCCTCTTGGTTTAAATCTCTAACCACCGCATTTTTCCGTCTAGTCTTAGGCCTTATTCTTCTCTGTCTTCCTGTCAGGAGCCTGGATCCTCCACTCGTCTCACCACATCTGACATTGCTCTCTCTCTCTCTCTCTCTCTCTCTCTTTCAGCAATAGATGACCATCTCTTGACAGCTACTTTCTGCTGTGCTCCCACAATCAGCTTCTGTTGATGTGCTAACTGATGTTGTCCTTTCTCCTCATCCCAAACATCTCTCTCAGGATCCATATCTGCTTGGTATCCAGTTGTTGTTCCTCTCTTTCTAATTTTGCCCATGTTCCTGCACTAATAAATAATGCATCTTAGAAGGGTCTTACAGATTCTTCTTTTTAGTTTCAGTGATATTTTTCTATCAAGTAATAATCTATTGAATCCTTTCCAATTACTGAAATCCTATAAACTGTTGTATAATCTTCTTTCTATATTTCCATCTCCTTCCACCACTGATTCCAGTATTTGAAACTACTCACTTTCTCCAATCCTTCACCCATAATATTTCCTTTTTCCTTGGGCTAAAACTGATAATCCATAAATTGGGCTCGGTCTGCTGATCTTCCTACCCCTTACTTTCAATGCTTTTCTCCAGTTTTCCAAGTACTTGGTAATGTTCTCATCATCCCCACCACACATCGCAATGTTATTTGCAAACACCATTAACCATAGCACACCGATCTGCCTTGCTCATTTCGAGCATCCATGACCATCCAGAAGAGGATGAGGCTTGGTTCTGATTCCCAGTGTAATCCACATTTGGCTTTGTAGTTCTCATTGTCTCCCTCACTGCTTCTTATGCTTGTCTGAAACTCTTTGAGTATGTCCTACCATAGTCATATGTAGTTCTCCAGGACTCCACACACTCCAACATATCTCCAGATTTCCTTCCTAAACACCTGGTTAGAAACCTTCTCTGGATTGGTACTTATAGTCGTATTTTACACCCTGCACACAATTTAGAAGTCACTCATCAGGTATTTAAATTATGGCATTGCTGCAAGTTCCTGAGGTACAGGTCTAGTACAGTTGCCATAAGGCAAATGTAACAGTACAGTGACTTGACTTACTAAGGCTAGTGACTTGGAAGACTCTCTGAAAACACCATTAACCAGCCTAACAAATCAAGGCTGTTTTACATTTAATTTGCAACCTTCCATACGAGACCTGTATTTTGGAACTCTAATGGTCCTAGTGCACATCTCAGAAGATAAAAGCATTTGTAGGATGCACTGGACTGACTGCACACAGACGCCAGTTCTTTTTACATTGTACAAGACTTCCTCTGGATCCACCTATGCCAAAAATGTAGGAATCATAGAGTCATATAGATGTACAGCATGGAAACAGACCCTTCGGTCCAACCCTTCCATGCCGACCAAATATCCTAACCCAATCTAGTCCCACCTGCCAGCACCCGGCCCATATCCCTCCAAACCCTTCCTATTCATATACCCATCCAAATGCCTCTTAAATGTTGCAATTGTACCAGCCTCCACCACATCCTCTGGCAGCTCATTCCATACACGTACCACCCTCTGGGTGAAAAAGTTGCCTCTTGGGTCTCTTTTATATCTTTCCCCTCTCACCCTAAACCTCTAGTTCTGGACTCCCCGAC
>NC_057731.1:34715124-34717607 GCF_004010195.1 Chiloscyllium plagiosum
TTCCAATTTAGGTGCAATCCATCCTTCTTGTACAGGTCACTTCTACCCCAAAAGTGATTCCAATGATCCAAAAATGTGAATCCTTCTCCCATACACCAGCTCCTCAGCCATGCATTCATCTGCTCTATCCTCCTATTCCTGCCCTCTCTCGTTCGTCGCACTGGGAGTAATTCAGATATTACTACCCTTGAGGACCTCCTTTTTAAATTTCTGCCTAACTCTCTGTAATCTCCCTTCAGAGTCTCAAGCTTTTCCCTTCCAATGTCGTTGGTTCCAATGTGGACAATAACCTCCTGCTGGCCCCTCTCCCCCGTGAGAACATTCTGCACCCTCTCTGAGACATCCTTGATCCTGGCACCAGGGAAACAACACACTATTCTGCTTTTTCTCTGCTGGCCACAGAAACGTCTGTCTGTACCTCTGACTACAGAATCCCCTAACACAATTGATCTCTAGGAAGCTGATGTACCCCTCATTGCATTAGAGCCAGTCTCAATACCAGAAACTTGGCTGTTCGTGCTACGTTCCCCTGAGAATCCATCACCCCCTGCATTTTCCCTGAAAGAAGTGAAACTATCACTGTATTCTAACAGATGAAAGGCTTAACAGACAATCAAGTTTTCAATGTATAGTTTCAGTTACATCACACTGTAAATTTTTGCTATAAATTCTGTGTGCTAGGATTGAGCCCTCCACTACCACCTGATGAAGGAACGTCGTTCCAAAAGCTAGTGTGCTTCCAATTAAACCTGTTGGACTATAACCTGGTGTTGTGTGATTTTTAACTTTGTACATTTTCCAAAACAGTATACCTGTTTGAAATGGGTATATCCACAAAAGACTACTGCCCTATGTGTCGACCTCTCTCAGTCTTCCTGGAGTTAACCCATCTATGCGACTGTATCTGAGACTTTCCCCCCTTCCTATAACTGCCATTCATCACATACCGTTGCTGTTGCAAATTTCTCATCGCTTCTATCTGTCTTTCCAACCGATCTACTCGATCTGATAAGATTTGCATCCAACAGCATTTATGGCAGGTGTAATCCGCAGTAACCCTTAAACTCTCTTTAAACTCCCACATCTGACAAGAAGTACATATCACTGCAAAGGCCATTTTTGCTCCTTCACAATCTACAGACCCAGAAAGTAACACTGTCTTATTCCTCTACAAACACTGCCCAAGGTTAAATTAATAGCTATGCTTATATTTTAGGTTTAATCAAGACACTTGTCTCCAAAAACATATAATCAAGAAAGAACCCACTCTACTCACTACTGCAGCCTTTCTATTGGACACACTTAAAACAACGATTATCTTATCTGATTCTGTGCTGTGAACTTTGCCCAAACAGGTTCCTCCAAGATTAGTTGTGAATTTCACTGTTTGTTAATTTTCCCAGATGCACTCCGATGTCCAGCGATACACGAATTCAAACTGCAAAGGCGGTAACTGTGCTGGATCGTTCATTCATTCGTTCGTTTGTTCATTCATTCGTTCTCTCTCTCTCTCTCCTGCACTGTCCTCACCATGTGCTTCCTTTGTCTGTGCTTCCTTTGTCTGCTCTTCTCCCTTTTAAATGGCTGTTGTTTGACTTTTTTTTTCCAAAGTTCCAAAACAATGCAACAGCATATAAAACAAAGTTAAAAATCACACAACACCAGGTTATAGTCCAACAGGTTTAATTGGAAGCACACTAGCTTTTGAAGCGACGCTCCTTCACCAGGTGGTAGTGGAGGGCTCAATCCTAACAAACAGAATTCATAGCAAAAATTTACTATAGATTGAAAAATTGATTGTCTGTTAAGCCTTTCATCTGTTAGAATACAGTGATAGTTTCACTTCTTTCATGTGTAAATCACAAAACCTTTTTTTAAAAAGTTGCATTCTCGGGTTAGCTGTTAACAATGGTGATAGCTAGACAATATGTTGAAGGTGTTGGCCCCCTGTGTTCTCTGGCTATGCCTATGCCAGGACAACTCCATACAACCGTGTCACAGTAGGCACTGCAAGACGTGTCAGGGTGTGGACATAGCTACCACCATTACGCGTGGAGACACCTCCCACCTTGTACATGGCAGGTACTCATGTGACTCAGCCAACGGAAGCATGGTACATTGGGGAAACTGAGCAAAGGCTATGACCGCACAACAATCAAGAGACAGGAGGGTTCCCTCCCAGTTGGGGAACACTTCTGCGGTCCAGGACATTCAACCTCGGACCTTCGGGTGACCATCCTCCAAGCTGGACTTCAGGACAGGCAGCAGAGAAAAGTGGCCGAGCAGAGGCTGATAGCTACGTTCGGTACCCATAGGGAGGGCCTCAACCGGGACCTTGGGTTCATGTCACCCTACTGGTGACCACCATTGCACTATACACACACACAGATACTCCTACACACACACTCAGGCACTCCTATACATACGTACACATGGATACACATACACACAGACACGCACACAGACACCCACACACACCCTTA
>NC_057731.1:34717684-34743765 GCF_004010195.1 Chiloscyllium plagiosum
ACTGCACAAACTTATGTAAAACTTCGTTATCTCACTTTTTAGATTAGAATCAATCTAAACATCATGGCATAGCCAGAGAACACAGAGGGCCAACACCTTCAACATATTGTCTAGCTATCACCATTGTTAACAGCTAACCTGAGAATGCAACTTTTTTTAAAAAAGGTTTTGTGATTTACAGATGAAAGAAGTGAAACTATCACTGTATTCTAACATATGAAAGGCTTAACAGACAATCAATTTTTCAATGTATAATTTCGGTTGCATCACACCGTAAATTTTTGCTATAAATTCTGTGTGTTAGGATTGAGTCCTCCACAACCACCTGATGAAGGAGCATCGCTCCAAAAGCTAGTGTGCTTCCAATTAAACCTGTTGGACTATAACCTGGTGTTGTGTGATTTTTAACTTTGTACACCCCAGTCCAACACCGGCATCTCCAAATCATGCATATAAAACAGTAATTGCTGCTCCTGGAATTCGAGGAAATCACCTCGAGCACATAAAATACCTCTAAAAAAGGAGCAGCTCTTACAGTCAGAAATTTTTCCCGTCCTCCATCTTGGATTACCTCATTTGTTGAATTGTCATGACCGATTGAGACAAATTGAAAAAGTGGCTAGTAGAGCACCTGGGATCCTGGGCATTATTGAGGGGTATATTAGCAGTAAGAAAGTTAGAATCTATCTGTGCAAAGTGCTGTTTTGAGTCTCAATTAGAGCATTATATTCTATTCTAGACACCATAGTTTAGGAAGGTTGGGAAGGTGTGAGAGACAGTGTAAAACAGATTCAGGAGAATAAATCCAAGGATGCTGAATTTCAGATATATGGATAAATTGGACAAGCTGTTATAATTGGAGAAAATTGAAAGGAATGGATTCCTTTTCTTTGTTCTTTTGGAAAAGCTAATTATAAGCCAAAGAAGGCAATAGACTTCTTAATAAGTTACTTTTTTCATCTTTGATTTAACAATCACCTGATGAAGGAGCAGCACTCCGAAAGCTATTGCTTCCAATTAAACCTGATGGACTATAACCTGGTGTTGTGTGATTTTTAACTTTGTACACCCCAGTCCAACACTTTCATCTCCAAATCATTAATTTAACAAATTGGTGTTATGTTTATATTTGCACTTTTACAATACAATTAAAAGTCAGTTTACCAATTGCCATGCCTGATTGCATACACATTTTAACACACTGCCCTCTACATTCAGAGTTGAATGGGTTAAATTAGTAAATTCAAGTCAATTGCTCCACCTGGATCTGGTAACCAGTGGAATTCCTGATATAAAGGTGGTATGGTGACTCAGTGGTTAGTACTTCTATCTCACAGTGCTAAGGACCTGGGTTTGGTTCCCACCTTGGGTAACTGTCTGAGTGGGTTTCCTCCCACAATCCAAAGCTGTGTAGGCCAGGTGAATTGGCCATGCTAAATTGCCCACAGTGTTAGATGTATTAGTGAGGGGTAAATAAAGGGTAGGGGCATGGGATACCCTTTGGAGGATTGGTGTAAACTTGCTGGGTCAAATAGCCTGTTTCCATACTCTAGATAATCTGAACGATCCTGTTTTAACTCAGAGCATTGCAACAGGAAGAGACCACTCAGCCCCTCAAACTCTTCCAACATTTAATTGGATCACGGTGAAATCTGTATTTCAACTGGCAGAGATCCATATCCCTTACCTAGCCAGAATCGAGCAATCACAGACTTAGAGTCATAGAGTCATAGAGATGTACAGCATGGAAACAGACCCTTCGGTCCAACCTGTCCATGCTGACCAGATATCCTAACTCAATCTAGTCCCACTGGCCAGCACCCGGCCCATATCCCTCCAAACCCTTCCTATTCATATACCCATCCAAATGCCTTTTAAATGTTGCAATTGTACCAGCCTCCACCACTTCCTCTGGCAGCTCATTCCATACTCGTACCACCCTCTGGGTGAAAACGTTGCCCCTTGGATCTCTTTTATATCTTTCCCCTCTCACCCTAAACCTATGTCCTCTAGTTCTGGACTCCCCGACCCCAGGGAAAAGACTTAGCCTATTTATCCTATCCATGCCCCTCATAGGTTTGTAAACCTCTACAAGGTCACCCCTCAGCTTCCGACGCTCCAGGGAAAACAGCCCTGGACTGTTCAGCCTCTCCCCCATAACTCAAATCCTCCAATCGTGGCAACATCCTTGTAAATCTTTTCTGAACCCTTTCAAGTTTCACAGCATCTTTCTGATAGGAAGGAGACCAGAATTGCATGCAATATTCCAACAGTGGCCTAACCAATGTCCTGTACAGCTGCAACATGACCTCCCAACTCCTATACTCAATACTCTGACCAATAAAGGAAAGCACACCAAACGCCTTCTTCACTATCCTATCTACCTGTGACTCCACTTTCAAGGAACTATGAACCTGCACTCCAAGGTCTCTTTGTTCAGCCACACTCCCTAGGACCTTACCATTAAGTGTATAAGTCCTGCTAAGATTTGCTTTCCCAAAATGCAGCATGTCACATTTGTCTGAATTAAGCTCCATCTGCCACTTCTCAGCCCATTGGCTCATCTGGTCAAGATCCTGTTGTAATCTGAGGTAACCTTCTTCGCTGTCAATTACACCTCCAATTTTGGTGTCATCTGCAAACTTACTAACTGTACCTCTTACGCTCGCATCCAAATCATTTATATAAATGATAAAAAGTAGAGGACCCAGCACCGATCCTTGTGGCACTCCACTGGTCACAGGCCTCCAGTCTGAAAAACAACCCTCCACCACCACCCTCTGTATTCTACCTTTGAGCCAGTTCTGTATCCAATTGGCTAGTTCTCCCCGTATTCCGTGAGATCTAACCTTGCTTATCAGTCTCCCATGGGGAACCTTGTTGAACGCCTTACTGAAGTTCATATAGATCACATCTACCACTCTGCCCTCATCAATCCTCTTTGTTACTTCTTCAAAAAACTCAATCAAGTTTGTGAGACATGATTTCCCACCCACAAAGCCATGTTAACTATCCCTAATCAGTCCTGGCCTTTCCAAATACATGTACATCCTGTCCGTCAGGATTCCCTCCAACAACTTGTCCACCACCAGCATCTGGCTCACTGGTCTATAGTTCCCTGGCTTGTACTTACTACCCTACTTAAAGAATGGCACCACGTTAGCCAACCTCCAGTCTTCTGGCACCTCACCTGTACTATCGATGATACAAATATCTCAGCAAGAGGCCCAGCAATCACTTCTCTAGCTTCCCACAGAGGTCTAGGGCACACCCGATCAGGTCCTTGGGATTTATCCACCTTTACCCGTTTCAAGACATCCAGCACTTCCTCCTCTGTAATATGGACATTTTGCAAGGTGTCACAATCTATTTCCCTACAGTCTATATCTTCCATATTCTTTTCCACAGTAAATACTAAGGCGAAATACTCATTTAGTATCTCCCCCAATTTCTGTGGCTCCACACAAAGGCCACCTTGCTGATCTTTGGGTGGCCCTATTCTCTCCCTAGAGAATGTATTTGTAAAAACCCTGTGGATTTTCCTTAATTCTATTTGTCAAAGCTATCTCATGTCCCCTTTTTGCCCTCCTGATTTCCCTCTTAAGTATACTCCTACTTCCTCCCTTTGGATTCTCCTTAATTCTATTTGCCAAAGTTATCTCATTCCCCCTTTTGCCCTCCTGATTTCCCTCTTAAGTATACTCCTACTTCCTTTATACTCTTCTAAGGATTCACTCGATCTATTCTGTCTATTCCTGACATATGTTTCCTTCTTTTTCTTAACCAAACCCTCAATTCCTTTAGTCATCCAGCAATCCCAATACCTACCAGGCTTTCCTTTCACCCTGACAGGAATATACTTTCTCTGGATTCTCGTTATCTCATTTCTGAAGGCTTCCCATTTTCCAGCCGTCCCTTTGCCTGTGAACATCTGCCCCCAATCAGCTTTTGAAGGTTCTTGCCTAATACCGTCAAAATTGGCCTTTCTCCAATTTAGAACTTCAACTTTTAGATCTGGTCTATCCTTTTCCATCACTATTTTAAATCTAATAGAATTATGGTCGCTGGCCCTAAAGCGCTCTCCCACTGACACCTCAGTCACCTACCCTGCCTTATTTCCCAAGAGTAGGTCAGGTTTTGCACCTTCTCCAGTAGGTACATCCACATACTGAATCAGAAAGTTGTCTTGTACACATGTGACAAATTCCTCTCCATCTAAACCCTTAACACCATGGCAGTCCCAGTCAATGTTTGGAAAGTTAAAATCCCCTACCATAACCACCCTAGCATTCTTACAGATAGCTGAGATCTCCTTACAAGTTTGTTTCTCAATTTCACTCTGACTATTGGGGGGGGGGGGGGGGTATATAATACAATCCCAATAAGGTGATCATCCCTTTCTTATTTCTCAGTTCCAACCAGATAGCTTCCCTGGATGTATTTCCAGGAATATCCTCCCTCAGCACAGCTGTAATGCTATCCCTAATCAAAAACACCACTCCCCCTCCTCTCTTGCCTCTCTTTCTATATTTCCTGTAGCATTTGTATCCTGGAACATTCAGCTGCCAGTCCTGCCCATCCCTGAGCCATGTTTCTGTAATTGCTATGATGTCCCAGTCCCATATTCCTAACCATGCTCTGAGTCCATCTGCCTTCCCTGTTAGGCCCCTTGCATTGAAATAACTGCAGTTTAATTTATTAGTCCTACATTATCCCTGCCTACCCTGACTGTTTGACTCACTTCTGTTCTCAACTGTACCAGTCTCAGATTGATGTATTTCCTCACTAACTGCCTGAGTCTTACCATCTCACACCACCCCACCAACCCCCCACCTCACCTTACTAGTTTGAATCCTCCCAAGCAGTTCTAGCAAATGTTCCTGACAGTATGTTAGTCCTCTTCAAATTTAGGTGCAATCCGTCCTTCTTGTACAGGTCACTTCTACCCCAAAAGAGATTCCAATGATCCAAAAATGAGAATCCTTCTCCCATACACCAGCTCCTCAGCCATGCATTAATCTGCTCTACCCTATTCCTGCCCTCCCTAGCTAGTAGCAGCGGGGGAATCCAGATATTACTACTCTTGAGGACCTCCTTTTTAAATTCCTGCCTAACTCTCTGTAATCTCCCTTCAGAATCTCAACCTTTTCCCTTCCTATGTCACTGAAAGCTTTCATTGTCCTCGCATTCTTAGGGGGCTATGGGCAGGGGTAATGGTGTCAGTGGAATTCCAAATTCTATTCCCCTTTATGTGAGAAAGTGCTTCCTGTTTTCCCCCATAAGATGTCTTATTCTAATGTTAAGATTATGTCTGTTTGTTCTTGATTACCCAAAGAATAAATAGCTTCTCTGTATTTACCAAATCTGAAGCTAGTGGCAGTTGGGAACATTTCAAACCAGTTGATGTCATGAATGAGCTTGTTTAAACTGAGGTAAATTGAATTGTAGTATTTCAACAGGATGAGTGAGCACTGTAGAGGCCCCAGTGACTGTAAATTACTCCATTTGTAACTCAGCTATGAACGAATGAGAGTTATCACAAGCTGATAAGTCTTTCAGTGCCAGACAATCCTAGTGTTTGAAGCTAATGCTGTAGTGAATAGCTTAACTGGCTAATTGCCCAGGGCCAGAATCTGTCCTTGCCATAGAAACTTGTATTCATTTATAAGTAGAGCATTACTGTGAGACCACAGTCGTCTTCTCAGAATCAATGCAAATAAAATATTCACCTCTTGTCTGAAAACAGTGTATTCCAATTACTGTAGAGACCAATCATTTTTAAAATGGTTTTTGAACAGCCAGCTAATAGCTGAATGGATGACACAGCAATACTTCATGGTTTAAAATGTTTACTGTCACAGACAGACCAAAACACACTATTTACTAAACACTATGTTTGTCGTAAACTTATACTTTAATCTTTTAAACCCAACTGAGAAGACCATCAGGTAAACAATACATGGTCCTTTAAGCAAACCTTCAATTTTCTTAGAATCACCTAAAATGTTTCTTAGCTCCCCAGGGTTTATGGCTCACCTTTTCCTTTCCAACTTAGAAACTTTTTAACTCCAAAATTGTCTTTCATGGTGCATGTTCTCCTAGAGACTTCTCCCTCAGCTAAATCTAGTAAAATCTTCCAGCCTTGTTTGAACTCCCCATGAATCTGGTCTTTCAATCTGAGTCCAAGCTCCAACCCACATTCTTGTGTGATGCACCATAGATACTTTTGGCCATTAGATCTTTGCTCTGTCACTGTCCAGGATCCTGACAGACTAACCTTATCTGAGAGTTTCCACTTCCATGGCAATATGAATCACATGCACCATGTATCCAGATAGATTAATATCTCTGAGAACACAAACGTCTTTCATCTCAGAACTAAATGCATAGTTTAGAACATAATTTTCAGCAATGTGAGATGCTGAATGCTTTTCTTGGACTTAGACTCATCGGCAATTCACTGTTAGCATACAGGCTGCATTAATTGCCTTTAAACAGAAACAGATTGTTTTACTGGAAAGAAGGTAAAATCTGGGCTGCCTTCAGTCTCTCAATATCAACCTACTCAGGTTTGCTGTCAGGTAGACTTCAGGACAGCCCACATAATCCTTGCCATTTTACCTTGAAGACACAGTCGCACAACCTAAGAATTTTGTAAACCATATAACTGTAACAAGTGATTCCTGAAGCATCCCTTCAATTGCACTAACAGCCCTCCACTTACTCTCAACCAAGTAGTTAAAAATCACACAACACCAGGTTATAGTCCAACCAAGTATTGGACAACCACCTGATGAAGGAGCAGTGCTATGAAAGCTCGTGCTTCCAAATAAACCTGTTGGACTATAACCTGGTGTTGTGTGATTTTTAACTTTGTACACCCCAGTTCAACACCGGCTTTTCCAAATCATCCAAGTAGCTTTGGCTCATATACAAAAGTAGGTTGTAATTGGTGCCATGTTACGTGACCCTTTGAAACTGTTTGATATGGAGTCTGATTGTTTCCTCTTTCTGTGCAGTCAAGCTGCCAATATTAGACACAGAACAAAGGTGTGTAATCCTTGAGAATAATTTTTTACCTCCATGACATGAGATGCTTAGAACAAATTCTTTCACCTTCTGGACTCAAGCTGACTAACTTAACATCATTGTGCCAGATCTATCTTTTTTATTCACATGCAGTTACAGTTTAAACAATCCGTTCCACCAACTTCTACTGACACATAGTGAATGGTTATAACTACTATCAGGAATGGGTCTCTTAGAGCACACCTTCAGTACATGGCTGATGGTCTGACTTGGATGATCACAGTCACAACTGAAGCAGATTCTCACGTTCTACTTGTCCTATATCTTCCTGGGCCCATCCTTGACCGTTCTAGTGTTGTCCAGATTTCCCATGGAAGCTTGAAATCTGGGATTTCACCACTCAGGAAGCAGATAGCAATCCTCACATTATCTTCCAGTTAAGAATAGGTTATCCAACCCGCAATCTAATGCTGTGAAGGTGAACAAACTCAGCCATCAGATTCCTGGTCCATTTAGCAACAACCCATTGGAAAATGGATTTTGTCAAGGACCACAAATCCAAGTAACAGACATGGTAATGAGAATACACTAAGTCAATGCTGAAAGCCATCTGGGATAAAATGTGAGCTACTTTCTAAAGAACTCTCTGACAGGAATGTAGACTTTGTCAACCTGTGAGAAATCTAACCCTTGGACAACTCCAGGCTCAAGCACATGTTCCTGGATACTGACTTATTGCTGGCAGGGGGTTAACAAGACATATGGCTGATTGACTGATCTTGCAGGTTTTTGTAGTCTCACTATATTTGCTCACTGAGTTGTGAGAACATATCAGATTGTCATCTTTATTGTCATCACATTAACTATTTATTAAAATGTGCACAAATGTCTCACATGGGCATCATTTGTAACTAATTGACCAAGTATCTCCCAGAATGGGCACATTATTGGTAACTGACTCATGATTGATAAGTGTGAAGTGATGCATTTTGGTTCAGAGAATTAAGTCACAACATGATCTTTGGAAAATAGGGTCAGAAAGTTTTGGCCTCATTGTCAATGACCTGGGAAGTAGAATGCTCGCAATATTTGCATGGAAGGCATCATGGGTTTCCCAGTGTCATCCCACCATCATGCCATTTTGCTTGTGGCAGCAAGCTTGGCACTTGGGCCACCCACTGAGGGCCGAGTTGAGTCATTGAAGTGGCCAGTTAAAGCCCACTCCTACCGTCACATGCAATTGCCTGCCATCAACAGCCCCACTCCCAAATGGAAAGCCTACCAGGTAAGTTTTAGTGGCCTCCTGGTAGGGTCAGTGGGTGGGCATTTTTTTTCTGGGCACTCTGTGGCCCATGTGGGAAGAAGCATCAATGCCCCATTCGCCGCACCCACCATGGCAATGATGCTGCCTGACTTCAGCGACAGCCCCCTCCCACCACCCCACAAGGCAATGCTCCCAGACCACACACCTGTCTTTGAGGGGGGCCTGGGTATCAATGCACCCTCATTCTCTAGCAGTAGCCCTGGCAAATGGCTGATGCTGGCAATGATACTGCATAGCTCCCAGCTCTCTGACTGGGTCAAGTAGCTCTCTGGAGAGGGTCATGCTTGTTTTTAATTGGCTGTCATCCCCGACAGCTTCCAATTAATTAATTGCTGTCAGCAAAATACACCACTGGGTCCCAGTGATCGCTAAAAGGAGGTGGCTGCTCACTTCCTGCACCCACATATATATTAACAAAAAAAAACAAGTGCAAGTAAAGATGAACTAGAATGACATTGAGAAGTGTCAGAATGAGCACTTAGTAATAGGAAAGATTGAATAGGCTGTAGAAAAGCATAGGTTGAGGTCTAAACTGACAGGGGTAGTTAAGATTACGAAAGAAAAATGGAAGACTTGCATTTATATGGTGTCCTTTCTGACTATTGGATATTTCAATACGCTTTACAGCCAATGAAGTTATTCTGGAAGTGCAGTCACTGCTGTCATATTGGAAACATGGCAGCCATTTTGAGTTCAGTAAACTGCTACAAATGGCAGTGTTATAAATGACAGGTGACCCCCCCCCCCCCCCTCCCTGTTTTGCTGAGTTATTTTTTTGAGGTAAACATATTGGCCAGGACACCGGAGGTAACTTTTCTGCCTTTCATTGGACTAATACTGTGGCACCTTTTGTATCCACCCTGAACAGGAACTGGACACTCAGGGTCCAACTGGGGAAAGGAAAAACAGGCTTAAGGACAAAAGAAAGCATGTCATATGAAATTTTTCAGATTGGAAGATGATCAGCAGTGGTGTTCTCCAAAAGTCTGTGTAAGGGCCACTGCTTTTGGAGTTTGATACAAAAAAATGGCAAGTTGGAATAGAGAATGTCACTTTTCACTGATGGCACCAAACTTGGGAAAAGTGGCAGGTACTGAGGATGAGACAAATTGTCTGTAATAGGATGGATGAGCAGAATGGGCAGACATGTGGCAGGTGAAATTGACCATAGGAAAGTATGATAATGCACTTAGGTAGAAGGGTTAGGGAAAAGCAACTTAACGCTTTCTATGCCAGCAATGTGACAGTTACAGAGGGCTCGCAGGAGCAGTGATACCTGGAGATGCATGTACATGGTTAACAAATCATATTAAACAGTGGTTAACAATTCATGTGGGCACTTCATACAAAGATAGACACTATGCTGAACATTTATAAAGCACCAGTGAGGCCCTCTCTGGACGATTGTGTCTAGTCCTGGAGAGGATGCAGAAAAGAAGATGCAGAATTTGTTGTTACAAATATATAAGGCATTGGTGACACCATATCTGGAGCATTGTGTCCAGTTTTGGTTTCCTTACTTGAAGAAGGATAGGATGGCACTGGAGAAAGTTCATCAAATTGATTCCAGGGATGAAAGAGCTGTCATACGAAGGGTGGTTGATTAGCTTGGACCTGTACTTGGACTTCAGAAGAATGAGGGACGATCTGATTGAGGTGCATAAAATGCTAAAGGGGATTGATAAGGTGGATGTGGAACAGATGTTCCCCCTTGTGGGACAGTCTCGAGCAAGACGGCATAGGTATAGATTGAGAGGAAAAAGAGATAGGTTCAAAATGGAGATGAGGAGGAACTATTTCTCTCAGAGGGTTGTGAGACTGTGGGACTCTCTGCTCCAGAGTGTAATGGAGGCAAATCTATTAACAGATTCAAGACAGAAATAGATACGTTTCTGATGGAAAGAGGAATAAAGGACTTTGGGAAGCAGGCAGGAGTATGGAGTTGAGACCAGGATAAGATCAGCCATGATCATGTTAAATGGTGGAATGGGCTTGAAGGGCTGTATTGCTTACTCCTGTTTCTAATTCCTATGTAAGAGAAAGTTCCAGGGATGAGGAATTGTAGCCATGAGTTTAAGTTGGCAATGGTTGCTCTCCTTGGAGCAGAGACATTGAGGTGAGATTTATAGAGGTGTTCAAGATCATGGCAAGTTGAGATAAAGCAAACTGGGAAAAACTATTCACGTTAGCTGATGGTACAAGGATTCAAGAGCCTTGGTTGTGGGCAAGCAGAGGGAATGTAAGGAAGAACACTTTTACACAATGAGTGGTGATGGCCCGGAACTCACTGTCCACTAGGATGGTGGAAACCGAAACAATAATGAATTTGAAATGTATTTAGATGAACCTTGAGAGGAGTAACTGTGCATAGTATATGGATTGAGCAGAGGAGTGGGACTGACTGGATTGCTTTGTGAAGCACTAGCAGGTATTTGATGGACTAAATGGCCTCCTCCTGAGGCCACCAACATGATAAAGTTTAAATAATTTTAAAAAACATTAATTCATATTTTAGCTTCTACCTTCGCCCCATATATGTGGCCTAATCATTATCTTACTCAAGGTAATTTTTAAAATAAAATTTAATTCAGTGGCTTTCCACTTCCTGGTCAACTGTGTCTCAGAATTCATCGATGGGATTGGCTATTTGGGAAGGTAGATGCTTTGGGAATCTTTATGAAAAACATTGCAGTTCATTGGATAGTGGAAGGAGGTAATATTCTTACCAGAGAGCCTGCTGGGTCTCTCATTGAGGCTTTCTTTCAGGTGAACAGTGAGAAAACTTGTCTTGTTGCTAATTGCAAAGGCCAATGATCTCAGTGTCTCTGATATACAGAGGAGGAGGTTGTGTTTCATTTCTGACTTTTAGTTTAAGAATTGGGAAAAAAATTAGGTTTTTATGGACAGGTTGCTGCAGTTAGCAAACAGTTAAAGGCAAACAGCAGCTTTCCATTGCTTCCTTCTCACTTGGCCCATTTCCTCAGTTATAATGCAGTCAGGATGGTTGAGACTTGGCTAAGTAATATTCGTATTAATTTATGTGTGGGTGGGGTGAATGTGGAATTTTAAACAAAGGCAAATTGAATAAGACTGTGGGTGATATTCATGAGATTATTGTCAAAGCAAAACTCTGTAGTTCACGCATTTGTTTTACAAATGAAAGCAGTCGTGACCATGCATACAAATGCAAGGAAGAAAACAAAACAGAGTTTGATTACATTGATTAAATTGGTTAATGTTAACAGGCATAAAATGGACACCAGTGCATGCAATATGGCAGACAGCAGCAAGCATGTTATTTTGTGAGGGCAGATAGAAATATGATCATGTCATTACCTCCATTAGAACTTTTATACAACACAGGAATGGGCCCTTCGGCCCACCACATCTGCGCCTGTTCCTCACCATTATTTAGACCCAGTAGTGTCATAGAGTCATAGAGATGCACAGCATGGAAGCAGACCCTTCGGTCCAACTCATCCATGCCGACCAGATATCCCAACCTAATCTAGTCCCACCTGCCAGTACCCGGCCCATATTCCACCAAACACTTCCTATTCATGTACGCATCCAAGTACCTCTTAAATGTTGTAATTCTTTTCTGAACTCTTTCAAGTTTCACAACATCTTTCTGATAGGAAGGGGACCAGAATTGCACGCAATATTCCAATCGTGGCCTAACCAATGTCCTGTACAGCTGCAACATGACCTCCCAACTCCTGTACTCAATACTCTGACCAATAAAGGAAAGCATACCAAATGCCTTCTTCACTATCCTATCTACCTGAAACTCCACTTTCAAGAAGCTATGAACCTGCACTCCAAGGTGTCTTTGTTCAGCAACACTCTCTAGGACCTTACCGTTAAGTGTATAAGTCCTGCTAAGATTTGCTTTCCCAAAATTCAGCACCTCGCATTTAACTGAATTAAACTCCATCTGCCACTTCTCAGCCCATTGGCCCCCTCTGGTCCAGATCCTGTTGTAATCTGAGGTAGCCCTCTTCGCTGTCAATTACACTTCCAATTTTGGTGTCATCTGCAAACCTACTAACTGTACCTCTTATGCTCACATCCAAATCATTTACGTGAATGTCAACAAGTAGATGACCCAGCACCGATCCTTGTGGCACTCCATTGATCACAGGCCGCCAGTCTGAAAAACAACCCTCCACCATCCTCGGCTGAAAATGTGTTGCTGGAAAAACGCAGCAGGTCAGGCAGCATCCAAGGAGCAGGAGAATCGACGTTTCGGGCATGAGTCCTTCTTCAGGAATCATTCTTAAACTTTGTTGCTCTCACCTTCAACTTGTACCCTCTTATAGTTGATCTTGCCACCCTGGGAAAAAGCCTCTGACTATCTACCCTATCAATGCCTCTCAATTTTGTAACTTTCTATGAGGTTGCCCCTCAGTCTCCACCTTTACAGTGAAAACAATCCGAGTTTATCCAACCTGTCCTGGTAAACCTTCTCTGCACCCTCTCCAAAGCATTCACGTCCCTTTGGTAGTGTTTCAACCAGAAATGCACATAATATTCCAAATGTGGCCTAACTAAAGGTTTGTATAACTGTAACATAACTCACCAACTTTTATATTCAATGCCCCGGCTGATGAAGGCAAGTGTGCAGTATGCCTTCTTGACCACCTTTATACACCTGTGTTGCTACTTTCAGGGATCTGTGGACCTGTGTGTTCAGATCTTTTGCTTTTACTTCATCAGATAAAGGACATCCTACCTGTTTGAAGCACCTCTGAAGTATTAGTTTTCCCTGAGTATAGGTAACAGTGTATATGAGGCATTCACAACAATTGTTAAACTGACCATTATCAAAAGATAATGAAATAAAAGCTGCACATGCTGGCAGACAATGTCTGTGGCCATCAGCGAAAAAATCAGAATAGTGTTTTGCCTCCCTGGTTCCAAGATCAAGGATGTCTCAGAGAGGGTGCAGAGTGTTTGCAAAGGGGAGAAGGGCCAGCAGCAAGTCATCGTATATATTGCAACCAACAAAATAGGAAGAGAAAAGGATGATATTCTGAGGGTAGAATCTAGAGTGTTAGGTAGGAGTTTACAAAGGAGATCTTCGAGATTAGTAATATCTGGATTACCCTCGGTGCTGCGAGCTAGTGATGATAGGAATAGGAGGATAGAGCAGATGAATGCATGGTTGAGGAGCTGATGTATGGGAGAAAGATTTACATTTTTTGGATCAATAGAATCTCTCCTGGGGTAGAAGTGACATGTACAAAAAGGACAGGTTGCACCTGAATTGGAAGGGAACTAATATACTGGTTGGGCGATTTGCTAGAGCTGCATGGGAGCATTTAAACTAGTAAGGTGGTGGGGTAGGACCCAGGGAAATAGTGAGGAAAGAGATGGATCTGAGACTGCTACAGGTGAGAACAGAAGTGAGTCAAACAGTCAGGGCAGGCAGGAACAAAGCAAAGAACAAGGTAGGACTGATAAATTAAACTGCATTTAATTCAATGCAAGAGGCCTAACAGGGAAGGCAAATGAACTCAGGGCATGATTAGGAACATGGGATTGGGATATCATAGCAATTACAGAAATGTGGCTCAGGGATGGGCAGGACTGGCAGCTTAATGTTCCAGGATACAATTGCCACAGGAAGGACTGAAAGGGAGGCAAGAGAGGAGGGGGAGTGGTGATTTTGATAAAGGATAGCATTACTGAGGGAGAATATTCCTGAAAATACATCCAGGGAAGTTATTTGGGTTGAACCAAGAAATAAGAAAGGGATGATCATCTTATTGGGTTTTATTATAGACCCCTAATAGTCAGAGGGAACTTGAGAAACAGATTTGTAAGGAGATCTCAGCTACCTGTAAGAATAATAGGGTGGTTATGGTAGGGGATTTTAACTTTCCAAACACAGACTGGGACTGCCATAATGTTAAGGTTTTAGATGGAGAGGAATTTGTTAATTGTGTACAAGAAAATGTTCTGATTCAATATGTGGATGTACCTACTAGAGAAGGTGCAAAACTTGACTACTCTTGAGAACTGAAAATGTTTTGCTGGAAAAGCGCAGCAGGTCAGGCAGCATCCAAGGAGCAGGAGAATTGACGTTTCGGGCATGAGCCCTTCTTCAGGAATAATCTTGAGAAATAAGGCAGGGCAGGTGACTGTAGTGTCAGTGGGGGAGCACTTTGGAGCCAGTGACCATAATTTCAAAATTGTGATGGAGAAGGATCTAAAAGTTGAAGTTCAAAATTGGAGGAAGGCTAAAAGAACTTTCAAAAGCAGACTTGGGACAGATGTTCACAGATAAAAGGACAGCTGGAAAACGTGAAGCCTTCAGAAATGAGGTAACGAGAGTCCAGAGACAGTATATACCTGTTAGGGTGAAAGGAAAGGTTGGTAGGGATAGGGAATGCTGGATGACTAAAGAAATAGAGGGTTTGGTTAAGAAAAGGAAGGAATCATATGTCATGTATAGACAGGATAGATCGAGTGAATCCTCAGAAGAGTATAAAGGAAGTAGGAGTATATTTAAGAGGGAAATCAGGAGGGCAAAAAGGGGACATGAGCTAGCTTTGGCAAATAGTGTTAAGGAGAATCCAAAGGATTTTTACAAATATGTTAATGACTAAAGGGTAACTAGGGAGAGAATGGGTCCCCTCAAAGATCAGCAAGACAGCCTTTGTACGGAAATGCAGGAGATGGGCGAGATACTAACCGAGTATTTTTCATCAGTGTTTACTGTGGAAAAGGACACAGAAGATATAGAATGCAGGGAAATAGATGGTGACATTTTGAAAAATGTCCATATTACAGAGGAGGAAGTGCTGGATGTCTTGAAAAGCATTAAAGTGGATAAATCTCCAGGACCTGATCAGGTATACCCTAAAACTCTGTGGGAAACTAGGGAAGTGATTGCTGGGCCACTTGCTGAGATATTTGTATCATCGATAGTCAAAGGTGAGGTTCTAGAAGACTGGAAGGTGACTAATGTGGTGCCACTGTTTAAGAAGGGTGGTAAGGACAAGCCAGGGAACTATATACCAGTGAGTCTGACTTCGGTGGTGGGCAAGTTGTTGGAGGGAATCCTGAGGGACAGGATGTACATGTATTTGGAAAGGCAAGGAGTAATTAAGGTTGGTCACCATGGCTTTGTGCGTGGGAAATCATGTCTCACAAACTTGATTGAGTTCATTGAAGAAGTAACAAAAATGAGTGATGAGGGCAGGGCAGTGGACGTGATCTATATAGACTTCAGTAAGGCGTACGACAAGGTTCCCCATGGGAGACTGGTTAGCAAGGTTAGATCTCACAGAATACAGGGAGAACAAGCCTTTTGGAATCAGAACTGGCTCAAAGGTAGAAGACAGAGGGTGGTGATGGAGGGTTGTTTTTCAGACTAGAGGAAAACAGCCCCAGCCTGTTCAGCCTCTCCCTATAGCTCAAATCCTCCAACCTTGGCAACAACCTTGTAAAATCTTTTCTGAACCCTTTCAAGTTTCTCAACATCCTTCTGAGAGGAAGGTGACCAGAATTGCAATATTCCAAAAGTGGCCTAACCAATGTTCTGTACAGTTGCAATACGACATCCCAACTCCTGTACTCAATTCTCTGACCAATAAAAGAAAGCATACCAAATGCCGTCGTCACTATTTTATCTACCTGCGACTCTACTTTCAAGGAGCTATGAACCTGCAACTCCAAGGTCTCTTTGTTCAGCAACACTCCCTAGGACCTGACCATTAAGTGTATAAGAGATGGAAATGTGTTGCTGGAAAAACGCAGCAGGTCAGGCAGCATCTAGGGAACAGGAGAATCGACGTTTCGGGCATTGCCACTTCTCAGCCCATCTGATCAAGATCCTGTTGTAATCCGAGGTAACCTTCTTCGTTGCCCCCACACTTCCAATTTTGCTGCAAACTTACTAATTATACCTTTTAAGCTCACATCCAAATCATTTATATAAATGACGAAAAGTAGTGGACCCAGCACCGATCCTTGTGGCACTCCACTGATCACAAGCCTCCAGTCTGAAAAACAATCCTCCGCTACCACCCTCTGTCTTCTACCTTTGAGTCAGTTCTGTATCCAAATGGCTAGTTCTCTCTGTACAGAAGAACCTCGATCATCCGAATATCAATCATCTGAATTTCGAATGATCCGAAGATTGCAAAGTCCTGATAGAAACATTACATTAAAGAGGTATTTCCAACACTGATTGCGTCTTTTGTTTACAATGATTAAAAGTGAATTTGGCAAATGCTGCTGAGAACAGTCCTGGACATTGATGGGAGCCCAGGCACGGTCTCCAAATGACTGACTGCCAGCCCCCTCTCTCTCCCCATACTTTCCCTGGAGTTCTACACAGGGGTGTACCCTAACCCCCCATTCCCGAGATAATCACTCCAGCCTTGTCCTGTAAAGGACAAAGGTAGAACTTGTTAAAAATGTGTGTGTGTGTTTGTGTGTGTGTGTCTCCACTATTTAGAGACTCACCCCTCAAAGGCAGCAGCAGGGGTGCGGGGGTAGCTGGGTCGCACGGGGGCAGGGTGTGGGCACTGGCATTGAGGTGGTGGATGGTTGGGTGAGTGTGGATAGAGGTGCAGGGTTGGATGGCATTGGGGTTTGCTGCTTCCTCGTCTTCTGAATGGAGAATGGACTTAGCAAGTGCTCACTGTGTCAATCTGATTGAACTGATGGCAGGCTGGCAGGCTTCAGCAATGCTGCAGGCCCCTTACACACAATTGGGTGTCTGCTTAGAAACAAACCCTGAGACAGAGAGGGAGCAAGGCAGGCAAAGCGAGGAAATAAGAAACTTCAGAAAACTCCAAGCCCCAGAGGAGAGGCATTGAATCAATTAATCAAATAATTAATTATCTGAATGAAATAGTGCCCACCCATCTCATTCAGATAATCAAGGTTCCTCTGTATTCCATGAGATCTAACCTTGCTAACCAGTCTCCCAAAGGGAACCTTATCGAACGCTTTACTGAAGTCTATATAGATCATATCTACCACTCTGTCCTCATTGATTCTCTTTGTTATTTCTTCAAAAAACTCAATCAAGTTTGTGAGACATGATTTCCCACACACAAAGCCATGTTGACTATCCCTAATCAGTTCTTGCCTTTCCAAATACATGTACATCCTGTCCCTCAGGATTCCCTCCAACAACTTGCCCGCCACCAACATTAGGCTCACTGATCTGTAGTTCCCTAGCTGTTCCTTACCACCCTTCTTAAACAGTGGCACCATGTTAGCCAAATTCCAGTCTTCCGGCATCTCACTTGTGACTATCGATGATACAAATATCTCAGCAAGAGGCCTAGCAATCACTTCCCTAGCTTCCCACAATGTTTTAGGGCACTCCTGATCAGGTCCTGGGGATTTGTCCACTTTTATGCATTTCAAGACATCCAGCACTTCGTCCTCTGTAATATGGACATTTTTCAAGGTGTCACCATCTATTTCCCTACATTCTATATCTTCCATGTCCTTTTCCACAGTAAATACTGATGCAAAATACTCGTTTAGTATCTCCCTCATCTCCTGTGGCTCCACACAAAGGCTGCCTTGCTGATCTTTGAGGGGTCCCATTCCCTCCCTAGTTACCCTTTTGTCCTTTTATCCTAATGTATTTGTAAAAACCCTTTGGATTCTCCTTAACTCTATTTGCCAAAGCTATCTTGTGTCCCCTTTTTGCCTTCCTGATTTCCCTCTTAAGTATAATCCTACTGCCTTTATATTCTTCTAAAGATTCATTCAATCATTCTTGTCTATACCTGATATATGCTTCCTTCTTTTTCTTAACCAAACCCTCAATTTCTTTAGTCATCCAGCATTCCCTATCCCTACCAGTCTTTCCTTTCACCCAACAGGAAATATATTCTCTTTGGACTCTCGTTATCTCATTTCCGAAGGCTTCTCATTTTCCAGCTGTCCCTTTACCTGCAAATATCTGCCCCCAATCAACTTTTGAAAGTTCCTGCATAATACCATCAAAATTGGCCTTTCTCCAATTTAGAACTTCAACTTTTAGATCTGGTCTATCCTTTTCCAACACTATTTTAAAACTGATAGAATTATGGTCACTGGCCCCAAAGTGCTCCCTCACTGACACCTCAGTCACCTGCCCTGCCTTATTTCCCAAGAGTAGGTCAAGTTTTGCATCTTCTCTAGTAGGTACATCCACATATTGAATCAGAAAATTTTCTTGTACACACTTAATGAATTCATCTTCATCTAAACCCTTAACACAATGGCAGTCCCAGTCTATGTTTGGAAAGTTAAAATCCCCTACCATAACCACCCTATTATTCTTACAGATAGCTGAGATCTCCTTACAAGTTTGTTTTTCAATTTCAATTTCCCTCTGACTATTAGGGGGTCTATAATATAACCCAATAAGGTGATCAGCCCTTTCTTAGTTCTCAGTTCCACCCAGATAACTTCCCTGGATGTACAGCTGTAATGATATCCCTTATCAAAAACGCCATTCCTTCTCCTCTGTTGGCTCCCTTTCTGTCCTTCCTGCAGCATTGTATCCTGGAACATTAAGCTGCAAGTCCTGTCCATCCTGAGCCATGTTTCTGTAATTGCTATGATGTCCCAGTCCCATGTTCCTAACCATGCCTTCCCTGTTAGACCCGTTGCATTGAATTAATTTATCATTCCTACCTTGTTCTCTGCTTTGTCCCTGCCTGCCCTGACTGTTTGACTTGCTTCTTATCTCAAGTGTACCATACCAAAGAAGAAATGTTTGTCTTTTAGTTCTGTGTGGGAACTACACCAATTCTAGAAGTACCTGCTAGTCTGTAGTTAGGTTTCTCATATTTAATTGCCAAAGGCAAGTCCATGCAACTTTGTGGATTTATATTAATATAAATGAACCAGAGCTGCTTAAATGTACATGAACGATCATTTCAAGAATCATAGCTTTATTTTCAGGTCACTTTTGAAATCAGCTCTTTGGATACTTTTACATTTCTCCATGTTCCAGTAATTTTGTGTTAAGTATTCTGGTGTTAAGTACTTTGGTTTTAAACTTTGAAGATAATTTAGAAAACAGTGTTTCCAGTCAACTCCCCCTTTCTTATATCTTTCCAAATAAAAGGAGGAAGAAATGCCAGGAACTCCAATTATGCCAGTAGTGCGTCCCTTTGCTCGTCGTCTGACCCCTTCCCACCCACCCACTTTTGTTGGGCCTGAGCATGAGGAACCTGGGAGAAAGGGAGGATTGCAGATGCTGGAGATCAGAGTCGAGAGTTTGGTGCTGGTAAAGCAGAGCAGGAGAGGTAGCATCTGACGATTGTCCTGCTCCTCGGATACTGCCTGACCTACTGTGCTTTTCCAGCACCACACTTATGAGGAATCCAGGGCAAACTCATAATATCGGCCAGCAGCCCAAGGCAAAGCTGTGCCGACTGTTTTAAAGACGTTTGCTGTGAGTATATATTGCAGGCCTGGGATCCAACGGCAATGCTAGTTGCTCCTACAAACAAACATCTCTTTTTCCACCGCCTTCCAAATATGTTGTGGGGTGGACAAAGTTAAAAATTGCACGGACACCAGATTATATCCCAACAAGATTATTTGGAAGTACTAGCTTTCAGAGCACTGCTTTTGGATGAAGGATTGGGGATTTGCACTGCTCAGTCACTTGCCCATAGATGTGACATCTTGCCTTCCTTCTTACTGTGCCAGTCATTTATGTTATTCAAAACTATGTGAGAGCTGAATTACACTTTTTAGCCTCCCAAGAATTTTATCCTCATTTGTGAGTCAATTTACTTTTTTAAGTAGCTGAATCCTTTTGAGTTAATGCTGCTCCTCCTAATTTCATCATAAAGTAAATAAAGATGGTGGATCTTACCTTTATGATGCAGCCTCCAAGGGTCTCTTTAATACCCCCTGAAAGTCTGAAAAAAATTGACTACTGCATGCTTGATGCTTACTGCTCAATTTGAAACCCAGTTTGGCCTCAGTCTGGTGTTCAGCCCTCAGTCTACAACTGCAGTCTGTTTAGTGCCCATCATAGATACAAACCTTGAATATCAGCTGAGCAGGCCTAACTAAGATGACACGTGACACACTTACAGGGTGGCATCATTAATTGGTTGCTGCCAGACATATTGAACCCTTTGGCATACATTTAATCACAAGAAAATTGGCATTGCGCAATCCAATTTTTAAACATACCTCCCCTGTGAATAGTCTACAGTATGTGTTACAATGGGATCTGTGAGGGAATGTAGAAAATATGAATGAAGTACAAATATAATTGATTTTTGAAAAGATTGTAACAAGCTCGAGGTGCTGTATAGTTGGGAATTTTTATATTACTAAAAACTGTCATAAGTGTTCTGTTCCCTTGTGGGTTAACAGTGCCCTTTTAGCACTGACTATTTTTATTGTGTTATAATCTTTAGTTTGAAATGTCTCATATTGCTACAAAAATCTTTTCTTACTTCACATCATATTTTTCTCAGGGGATTGATTTTGTTCCTCTGATATTACATACCCTCCTATGTTAGAAACACTTGATGTTTCCTGAAATAAGAATCCATCCTCAGCAACTTTATCTTTTACAGATTTTTGTCACTGATATTTTACTATAAATTTTTTGAACAATTGAAAGATTGATTGTTATGAAACTAAACTCCTGATCTATACTGAAGTAGTTAAGCCAGGTGGGACTTGTCTAGGGATATGATGGTTGGTGTCAGCTGTTGCTCTCTCTCCTGAGAGTACCCTGTAGATTTGAACACATAGTCTACGGGGACAACTTAGAGCCGTGCTAAAGGAATGCTGCTCTGTTGGGCTTATCAGATGAGACTGTAAACTGAGGTCAGATCACTCTCGAGTGGACCAAAGAATCTAAGAACTAGGAGCAGGAGGACAAAATTCAGCTGCGCAAACCTGCGACATCATTTAATATAATCATGGTTGATCTCATCTCAGCTTTAACTCCACTTTCCTGCCTGCTGTCTATAACCCTTCAACCTGTTCCTGACTAAAAACCTGTCTAATTCCTCCTTAAGTGTACTCAATATCGAGGCATTCATTATACACTGTGGTAATGAATTCCACAGATTCACGACCCTTTGAGAGAATGTAATTTTTCCTCTTCTCTGTTAAAGTGCCCCTTATCCTAAAACGATGATCTCTCATTCTAGACTGCCATACGAGGAAACACCCTTTCTACATCTACTTTGTCAATCCCCTTTTGTATCATACATACCTCAATTAGATCTCCTCTCATTCTTCTAAACTCCAGGCCTAAGCTGCTCAATCTCTCTTCATAAGACAAACCCCTTATTCCTGGAATCAATCTAGTGAACCTTCTCTGAACTGCCTCCAACACAACTACATCCCTCCTCAAGTCAGGGGTCCAAAAGGTCTCACTAATACCTTGTATAATTGCAGCAACACTTCCCCACTTTTATGGTCTAACCTTTTAGCAAAAGGCATAAATGATATCCTGACAATTTTTGAAGAAGAGCAGATGAGTTCTCCTGCCATCCTGACCAGCCAAGTTAATCAAAGTAAATAATGCACCTCAATGTTTTTTGGTAGGGGCTTACTGTGTAAATTAATGTTTCCTAAGTTTTTGTTCCCCATGAACCCCAATTCATGGCTTGCTCAAAGTTACAATGCCTTCGTGAGAACTACTGGGGAAAGCTGTGAGAGTGGGACCTGTCCTTTAGAGCAGGAGTCGAGAGTGTGGTGCTGGAAAAGCACAGCAGGTCCGGCAGCATCTGAGGAGCTGAAAAATCAACATTTTGGGCAGAAGCTCTTCATCAGGAATGAGGCTGGGAGCCTCGGGGGTGGAGAGATAAGTGGGAGGGAAGTGGGTCTGGGGGTAAGGTAGTTGAGAGTGCAATAGGTGAATGGAGGTGGGGATAAATGTGATAGGTCAGAGGGGAGGGTGGAGTGGATAGGTGGGAAGGGAGATGGACAGATGGGATGGGTCATGAGGACCGTGCTGAGCTGGAAGGTTGCACACAGCTCCATTGTATTGCTGTCTCAGGGCTTGCACCTCCAAAATTTCAGCTTATGACCCTTACGTTAGAAGGCCTAGTGTAGATTGTCTGCTGGCAGTATCTTCTAAACCCTCGATCTCTACCACCCAGAAGGATAATTGCAGTAGATACATTGGAACACCACCACCTACAAATTCCCTTCCAAGCTACACACTATCCTGACTTGGAATTATGGCACTGTTGATGTGTCAAAATCCTAGAATTCCCTTACTTACAGCACTGTGGGTGTACCTATATCCCAAGAACAACAGCGGTTCAAGAAGACAGCTAGCTCACTATTGCCTTCTATAGCCAAGTAGGGATTGGCAAAGAATGTCAGCCTAGCTAGCATTGACGCATCCCATGAAACATCTGTCAAAAATAATTGGTTGCTGTATTTCCTTTCTTTTCCACTCAAACACTATATTACAAAGGATTTTATTGAATGTAAAGCACTTTGATTCATCCTATGATTGTGAACGATCTTGTAAAGCTTCATTTTACCAATAGGGCTAAGGTGAGGGATAATCTGCCAGAGTTCCCATTGTTTATTGCTATCCATTGGCTCTTATTGGAATTGTGTTTTTGTGCTCCAATTGCTGATCAATTATCACGTCCAAACTTTGAAAATTCAAGACTCTGCAAAGTGACCTTCTACAGCTGCTTTGGGACAGAAAATTTGAACAGTAAGATACACATTCCTAAATTGTTTATGCGCATACTCTCCAACATCCTCCAGCAGTGTGCTGAATGTTAAATATTTATGACTGTTAGCCTAAGACAGTATGATGTTCTGGATATCAACCAATAGTAAATGTGATTTTGTTTCATGGAGAAGTTTGCTTGATTTGAATAGCTATTCAGTGTTGTCTGAGCGGCTGTAACAAAGGGAAACAAGGTGGGATAAAATGTCCTATTGAAACTTAAACTCATGAGCCTTTGGTTGAGAAAATGACATGACCTGCCATGTGAAAATAACAAAAAGCCAAAGGCTGGCTGATCCCTCCATACAGTAAAGTAAATACAAATGGGACAAAAAAAAAAGGAGTTTGAATATGCCCTTACATTTGTTTTCACAGTGCAGGCCAGAATTTCGCAAGGAATGCCAAACTCATATCATTTGCAAGACATGATTGCAGATTATAATTGATTGCCTTTCCTTTTTTTAAAACCTAAAAGGATTTTCACAAAATAAGGTGGGAGCTGCTGCAAACCAAACTAATATTTAGTAGATTACTTGTTATGCTTGGACTTGCAGATCCTAGGTTAGCATTTAGAATTTCACAATAATTCTTCATTCCATAAGATAACCATCATTCTTTCAATAGGTGCCTCATTGTTCAGCCTGTGTTTGAAAGTTTTTCACGTAGTTCTTTTCTGGGAGACTCCAAGTATTGAGCAATAGGATTATGAGAAAGTGAAAAGCTAAATCCAACTTGTCTTAACTTCACGGACAAAATCTCTACGTTTAGGCTAAAGTAAACTGGACCAGCTGGACATTTATTATTTTTAGTCAATTATATATCTGAGGCAGCTTCTCAAAATAGATAAGGAAGGGTTACCAGTGCCAAGGGGTATTCAGCATTTCAGGAAAACAAGACATAAAATGTTTACTGCTTTAGTGACACGCGGGCTAAATAAATTCAGGAACAAACCCCACTAGAGTTGGAACATAACCAGCTCTGATAATAAAGCACAATGGGGCATATATGCTGCAGCTGAGCCAAAAACTATCAGCAAGGGCTCAAAGCCAAGAATTTAGTCAAATATCCATTAGATTTCCAAATCTGTTTCAACTGTGAATAAAATTAGTAGATTTATCCCTTTTAATTTCTTACTTCGACTTCTAAAGGCATCTTAATAGGTTGTTTAGAAATATCGGAAAGAACAAATTAACCATTTTTCAACCTTTTATTCCCCTATAACTAAACTTCAAATTTTCATGTGTCACTTCCTTCTTCTGCACATTACCTGTAAAGGTATAATATCAAGCAGCTTCTAGTTTGAATTATTTGGAACATGTTTGGACTTAAAAATGTCACAATTCAAAAGCTCCATTTCGTCCAGTCTCTGGACCCCAAGGAAACCCCGCCACATTGACTCTGTGGGAATTTCTCAGGAAGTTTGAATTTCCAACAGATTACTCTCTTTCTCCCTCGGACCATTCATAAATATCTCTGACAGGGAGTTAGAGTTGAATACTTTGAATGGTTTGGGCATACATACATGGATAGTTATATAGGAGGTGTGAGACAGAAATGTCCTATTCTAACTTCTGGGTAACTATACCAATTGGGCCTTCAATCACTCACACTGACCCCTTTGACACTGTGATGATCCATCCTGACACCCAGACTCATTCAACTGCCTTGCACTCACTTACCATCCTAACCACTGATCTCACTCATTCTATCCACTTTCACAGTTGGAATATATATAGCCATTCACCAGTACATCACATTGAGAAGTTTTGGGACCTTTAGACACACAGAGAATGCAGCAGCTAATGCTGTAAAAAGGGTTTGTGGTGTCTGCAGAACTTCTCTTTGCTTCCCTCTGTGGATTCGTGTGTTGAGGGAGTCCTTCTGGATCCTCCATTTGACATTTGGCCAGAAAAATCATTTGCAGGTAAATGGGCTGTTTTTTGTCAGATCAATATTGGACACAGGCATTCCACTGAATAGAAGATTCAGGCCAAAATATCATTGCAAAAAATCATTTTTAAAATAAATTAGTGGTCCTGCCAAGTTTTCTAAAGTATTTCAGCTCCAGAGAAATTTGCATGAATGTGATCAAGTCCCAGGCATGAGAATAAACAAGCTGTTCTTGGATTAACCCATTGTTACTTCAAGCAAACCACCAAAATGATCACGTTACTGTCAATTGGCAAAAGAAGAGGAAGTGGTGGAAGCCAGCAGTCGAAGCGATCATTCAAGTGTTGAATTCATGACACACATTCACGAGCACAACTTCTTTTTGTGAACCAAATGTTTAAATTGTCATTACTTTTAACACAGCATGTCATGCATTTTGGTACAAAGTTAAAAATCACACAACACCAGGTTATAGTCCAACAGGTTTATTTGGAAGCACTAGCTTTCGGAGCATTGCTCCTTCATCAGGTGGTTGTGGAGTATAAGATCATTCTCCTGCTCCTTGGATGCTGCCTGACCTGCTGCGCTTTTCCAGCAACACATTTTTCAGCTCTGATCTCCAGCATCTGCAGTCCTCACTTTAACTTCCAGACCTCTCCGCCCCCACCCCCTCTCTGGCCTATTACCCTCACCTTAACCTCCTTCCACCTATTGCATTCCCAATGCCCCTTCCCGAAGTCCCTCCTCCCTACCTTTTACCTTACCTGGCTTGGCACACTCGCCTCATTCCTGAACAAGGGCTTATGCCCGAAATGTCGATTCTCCTGCTCCTTGGATGCTGCCTGACCTGCTGCGCTTTTCTAGCAACACATTTTCCAGCTCCAGCATCTGCAGTCCTCACTTTGTGGCTGAACACTTTAACTCGCCCTCTCACTCCGCCAAGGACATGCAGGTCCTTAGCCTCCTCCATTGCCAGACCATTGCAACACGACGCCTGGAGGAAGAGCGCCTCATCTTCAGCCTAGGAACCCTCCAACCACAAGGGATGAATGCAGATTTCTCCAGCTTCCTCATTTCCGCTCCCCCCACCTTTTCTCAGTCCCAACCCTCGGACTCAGCACCGCCTTCTTG
>NC_057731.1:34745055-34795554 GCF_004010195.1 Chiloscyllium plagiosum
CAATGGTCAGACTGATTCTAATCTAAAAAAAACGGATTTACTGAATCCTACATGGATTCATGCAGTTGTTGAGCAAAGTAAAATGTAATTCTGCAAGTACAAATTCACCTCACAAACTTATATGTGCAGGTGTGTGTGTGAGTGTGAGTGTAAAGGGGTATAAGTCTGTGAGAGGGTGCATGTGCGAGTATGTGTGATCATATGAGAGAGGGTCTGTATGTGTGTGTGTGTGTGTGTGTGTATGCATCTCCAAATCATTTTGGTAGAAGGTTTAGTTACTAAATACAGATTTTGTATTCTCCCTAATTTAATTTACATGATTGATTTTTTGTAGTTTTTTTCAAGAGAGAATGGGTGAAGAGAGCTTATTTCTGGACAAGGTAGCAGTATTTCTGATGCTTTGGTGTGGATGAGGAAAGATTAGGGGTTGCCTGTGTCATTGAGATGGAATTAATTAGTCTTGGTTATGGTTATGATTTGAGGTTTGAAACCCCAGCGTTAGGTTGACCAGAATATAATACATACTTGTAGTTTGGTTCAGTAAAAGCAAGTTTTTGGGCAGGAGATTAGAAGTGTCAGTGGGCACCTCCTAGCAAGAGTTATAAAGAATGTCCTAGTTTGTCCTCTTGTTTAATTGTGGTAAACTCCAAACCATTTTACTATTTAACATTGGACCAGAATGGAGATAACTATAAGGTTAACAGCAAGTGTTCTGGAAGGGGGGAAATGCGTGTCATTAATACACTTTCAAAATGTTTGGTAATGAATGGTTGGTTTTTTTTAAGTATAGGGCTCTTTAGTACTAATTGCAAGTCTGTGCATGCAGTGTAAGTTAAAGACACCAACTTGTGCAGAAAGTTTCAGGTTGCTGTGTGACTGTATGGCTTATAGGCAATTATTGTGTTGACTGTCTCTGTTCCAATGGATAATGGCCCTGACCAGGGCAGTGAACGAAGCAAAATAAAGAAGAAGCTGAAGACAGCAAATTGCCGTAGGTGTGTAGAGCATGAAGCTGGGAGTGGACGATGAATGCAGGGGCCTAGGACAAGAGATGAAGTCACAGTTTAGGCAGCTGTCGAAGGAAATGAGAAGCAAGAGGTCGATGGCAGTTCCAAATGGAAAAAGGATATTGTCTGAATAGACGCAGCCACTAACAATATTGACAAAAACTTGGAAGACCAGAAATGATAGAACAGTTGAGATGAGAAAAGATTGGGCGCTAATCAGTAAAGCTTCAAACTGGTGTGGCAGGTCAGTGCTAAAGTAAGATGTTGTTGGGAAGTGGCTGGCTTGAGGGAAAGTTGCTACTTGAGGCAAAGAGCTGATCTTAAACTCTCAAAGTTGGAGCTGAAGCTGGAAGGAATATAAGAACAAAAGCTTCAGGAGCAGAATTAGACCATTCAATCCATGAAGTCTGCTCTGCCATTCGATCATGACTGATAGTTTCTGAACCTCATTCTCCTGCCTTCTCTCTATAACCCATGATCTGCTTACTAATCAAGAACCTCTACCTTAAATACACTCATGACACAGCCTCCACAACACTCTGTGACAATAAGATCCACAGATTCATACCCTCTGGATGAAAGAATTCCTCCTCATTTCAGTTCTAAAGGGTCATCCCTTCACTCTGAGGCTGTGCCCTTGGGCTCTGGTCTCTCCAATTGCTGAAAACACCTTCTCCACATCCATTCTATCCTGGCCTCTCAGTATTCTGTAAGTTTCAACTTCACTGAGCACTGATCCAGTGTCTTTAACTGCTCCTCGTATGACAAGCCCTTTATCCCCAGGATCATCCTTGTTAACTTCCTTGGACCCCCTCGGAGACCAGCACATTCTTCATTTGATGTGGGTTCCAAAACTGCTCACAGTATTCCAAATGTAGTGTGACCCGAGCCTTGTACAGCCTCAGCAGTACATCCCTGCTGGACCAGGGAAAGGTGGCAGAAAGAAACAATTTGTCATAGGGAGTCATGAATTATTCTTGCCCTCCAGATAACCTTGGAGTAATAAGAGGGTTGAGTATGGAGAGGGAATATGTGGCAGTGATTGACATGGCAGAACCAAACTTGATAGTGGATGACAAAACTAGGTGTGCTTGAATTGCACTCATATCCTGGATGCTGTAGTTGGCTGAAGACCTGGCCTGGAGGATGGTGGAAGTGAGGGAACTATTCAGAGATTGACAGTAGCAGTTTATTTACTGGATGGGCTGAGGTGAAATCTGCAGTCTGCCTGGTAATGTTTCTTATGTCTTTTGAAGATTTAAAGACTTACAGGTTGTCTAGAGGTGATTTGGTTATACCCTCCACCTGGATTACTGATGTAAGGGAGACTTACATCTAATCATAGGCTTTTACAATGTTGAAGAGAACCATTCTGTTCAATAAGTCAATCTTTGAATGACCTACCCACTCCAGCCTGTGTCCTTCCCTATTTTTAGCCACTGCCCTTTCAAAAGTTTTTTTATGCATTCTGCTTCCTCTGTTGTTTTAGATATGATATAGTAATATGTGAAAGTGTGTAGCTTAAAAAACATTCTCCCAACATCATCCTTCTTTGGTGTTGATCTTAAATTGATATCACCTTAATACTGATTCACTGTCCAGTTAAGAACATAATTTTTGCTCTTTCGCTTACCAAAATCCCTCATAAGTTTGAAATTGGTGAAAGAATGTCAGAGCCATATTCAATTTCTCATTACTGTCAGGCTTAACCATTTTTCCACAACTCCATGCATTAGTCTCCTAATTAATTTGTGTCCTGATAATATTATACATACCAAAACACCGTGCAATAAGCTATGTTCACAACTATCACCACTTCCTTATCTTGCTGAGTGATGATTCTGTGCTGGGATTCAATGCTGTCCTGGATTAATTCACTTAGTTAAGTATTTGTGCATGATTCAGAGTCTCTATCAATTAGGAGCATTCTCCCACAGGAAAGCAACCTAATGAGGTCATGGGATTGAAAGCATTCAGTAAGCCTACTCTGAAGAACATCCTAACCTCCAGGGTATTGAAACACATTCTGAACACCTACAAGTACTGATTGAATCATCAGATGAAGGATTTAGGGAATAAATTGTCACTACTGTACATAGTTACAAGATCATTTGATCATTTTCAAAAAAAAAGTTTAATAACCTTATTTTTTGCAGATTTTAATGACCATCAAATCGAAGAAAAATAACCAACAATGTGTGTCCATATAACTCTCCTTTCATAATATATAATTACTTAATAAGTTTCTTAACTTACTTAAATGACATTATGTTAATCCAGCTTTAGAGCATGCAAAAGTTTACAGCGTTGGAAATTTGAGAATGTCCATTTGATCATTTATAAAAGTATTTCTAAGAGGCACCATGGGGTTTAGCCCTGACATTTTTGCTTGAACAGAACAGTTCACAAGTAATATTGCTGGGGAGCTTGGGAATTCATGGTACAGAATGGAAACTCAAGTTTGGCCATTGCTGGGTTCTGGGAATAAATTTGGATGAAGTTTTGTAACTTGAAGAGAAACGTCTAATGTTAGCCTTCATTAATAGGGAATCAAAGGAAATATGTGGACATAAAATAAAGTCTGTTATGAAGGATAAAATGCAACATATATGACATACAAACAGTTACATTTATTTCCAGGTACCACATTAACATTTATTAATGAGAAATGGAAAGATTACTGCTGAGAGAATGCACTTCCTTGCGTGCTTTGCAATTTAATGATTATGTGTGCCATTAAGTTTTGGATCCATTGGAATTAGGACCAACTCCTCAGCCATGTTCCTTCTGATTGGAAAAGTTATGAAAGATACAGTGGATAATTCCTATTCTAGATGGTTATCGGTGATCCTTTGTCTGGACAGTGAAAGTCAGCCTCTCCACATCCTAGCAGTCTTTTCACTCCTTAGCCAGGTAGCTGCATTTCTCTGCTTCAGCTTGGGACACACTATTTTCGCGTTACCAGCCACTGTTACATGGTTAGCTTTCATTTTCCAGAAGCCATTCATGAATCTGGTTCTTTTCTTTGAAGCAGTGAGAGAGGCTTCTTGGTATCTTCCTATAGAACGCACATTGACATGAAGGCTCCTCTGAATATTGTCATGTACACTTCAGACATTGAGGGAACAGAATCCCCTATTGCTGTGGCTAACCTAATGCAATGTTGGTGCCACTAATTGCACACTGGATGTTGTACAGTTCAACAGCCCTACAAACATACAAGGACCGATGAATGTACTACCGATGAGCGGCATGATGGCTCAGTGGTTAGCACTGCTGCGTCACAGTGCCAGGGACCTGGGTTCAATTCTCACCTTGGACCACTGTCTGTGTTGAGTTTGCACATTCTCCCTGTGTCTGCATGGGTTTCCTACAGGTGCTCCAATTTCCTCCCACAGTCCAAAGATGTGCATGTGAAATTGTGCTAGGCTCATTAGCCAGGGGCAAATGTCGGGGAATGGGTCTGGGTGGGTTACTCTTTGGAGGGTTGATGTGGACTTGTTGGGCCGAAGGGCCTGTTTCCATACTGTAGAGAATCTAATCTAGTACCCGACAACATTCAGAAATTAGGCCACTCCGCGGTGAAGAGCTATGAGTCATCTATCAAGCACATGCCTGTATTATTCCCTGGCTGACTGTATTGACATGATGCTATAAAATTAGGCAGTAGTGATCACTTTATAGTCAGAGTCCAATGGGAGTAGAGGACTCACTTCAGGTCTACCTGCAAAAGGTGTTAGACTTTCCAGGCATTTAAGAACTATTTCACAGAGCATTTGAAAAGCCTTGCCATAAAAGGCTACAGGCCAAGTGCTGTAAAATGGGATTAGAATCAATGACTCAATGAGTCAAAGAGCTTCTTGCCATGCTATGAAAACTTGATGACTGTAAATTTTATGGCTCCATTGGTGAAATACTAATGCTCCACCGGCGAAGCCCTGATATGATTGATGTTATATATATGTTTTTTGATTTAGGGCAATTTCTGGTGAACTATATCATCCTTGAATGATGACTGACTCTTCTTATTGCCATCCTTTGTTAATGCTCCTCTTCCAAGCTGATGGCAGAGAGGGTGGTGTGTTGTACCTGCTGAGGACTGTTTATTTCGGCAAGGGAAATTATATTTTGAAAATCTTTCAGGAATCTGATACTGAGAGGCAGTCGGAAACAGTTACAGTTCTTTGCAGGATTTTAATAGTGTTTCCCAAAATACAGAAATCACTGTATATGATTTTTAGATTGTAATGATGACAAACTCCTCGTCTTAATGCCCACCAACTGATATTGTGGAGCCTGGCAACTCAGAGCCTACATTAGCCAAATTACTATAGCAGCAAGATACGGGAAACCAGCTGTTATCCCACCATTATCACCCACTCTAACATTTAGGCCAATAGTAACTCAAGAGTATGGGTGTTGCCAACAATTTATATTTACTTAGTGTATTTAATGTAATGAAACATCTCAGAGTGTTCCACAGGGGCTTTATAAAACAAAGTATGACACCAAACCATGTCATATACCAAGATATTTCATACATGTTTCACAAGACTTGCTTCAATTTGAATCAGGTTATGATGGAAGCCATTTTGGGTCAATATTTGTCCTCATTAAAGATCACATTAGACTTTGAAGGTCCACCTTAAGAAACAAAGACCTATAAATAGAGAGGGGGACATTCACCAGCACTTCACTGGAGACTTTCACTGTTGATGTTACCTAGTATGGTGATGAAACATCTGAAAACAAACCTTCCAGCTCAGCGAGTTAGCTTACATACATATCATCAACCTAAGCTAGACCTTGAAGGTCTCCTGTATTACAAATCAGATGATAGATGTAGTTGAATATTGATAGTCTACGTTTATCGTTATCTATTACGATCCCAGCTTATGTCATTGCTGGTAAATTGGATCCCAGGCTACAATTTAGCTTCATCAATTTTTTTTCTTTTTAGAGATATTCCTACACTGAAAAATAAGCACAGTATGCTGTAGATTTGGTTTTAACACTAAAACAGGAGTTTATTGTGTAAAAAAATGAGGATTAAATATAATAAACCAAGCTACTTACATGGGACACAAATTTAAAGATTTGAAGTACATGTTACAACATAATCCCATGAACATTAAAGCACTCTTTTACTGTATTACACTAGAGCCCATTCCATTCTTTGTCACATTTATAGGACTTAATTCAACTATGGCTTAAGTTCTCAGACTTGAGAATCTGATAGCCTCCCCTGGAGTCTTCATTCAACTGAGCTGGTACTTTCTCAGCTTCAAATAATCCTTTTTGGGTATAAACCAAACAATCTGGCCCAGGACTTTAAAACTAAACTCCTTATACTGAGATAATTTAATGTTTAAATTACCTCCTTATATTGAGGTAATTTAATAGTTTGTTTTCACATCCAGACTCAGCCAAGACTTCTGCAAACCCTGGGACTGAAAATAAAATGCTTTCCTAGCTATAGATATTTCCAAAAGTTAACAGAAAGTATGATTTCTACAACTTACAAACTGAAGAAGATGCAGTAAACTGTTTGCTCATAAAACTCTCCTAATGTAAACAATTTTCTACTGCGCTTGAAGAACTATATCTCCCATACTATTTCTTAAAAATGAAATTACCATGGCTACAGACATACTTAGAATTAATCATTAAACATCTTTAAACACAGGAAACCCATATTCCATTTGTGTATCTTGAAGATTGTGGAGTTGGAGAAGATTACAGGAATAGGGAGGGGCAAGGCGATCCTGGGATTTGACAGTAAGTCTGAAAATTGTTAAATCAATATATTGCTTGAGCATGAGCCACTGTCAGTCTGAATAGTGGGATGATAAGGGAATGGGATTTCATTGTGAATTAAGAGATGGGTTGCATGTTTTAGATGGCTTCATGTTTATGGAGTGTGGGTATGAAAGATCAGCAGGAACTGCACTGGAACCATCCAGTTTCGAGGAAAGATAGGTCAGAATGAGAGTTTCAAGAGCAGATGAGCTAAGACAGGGTGAAGTGTACAATTGTAGAGTGGTTCATGTGTGTGGTGCTGGAAAAGCACAACCGGTAAGGCAGCATCCGAGGAGCAGGTGAATCAAAGTTTTGAGCATAAGCCCTTCATCAGGAATCAGGGCTTATGCTTGAAATGTCAATTCTCCTGCTTTTCGGATGCTGCCTGACCTGCTGTGCTTTTCCAGCACCAGACTCTTTGACTCTGATCTCAAGCATTTGCTGTCTTCACTTTCTCACAATGTTAGAATGGTGGAAATAGGAGTCAGTGATGGGATAACTATGAAGGTAGAAGTTACGAGATATATAGATTATGAACAAACTGACCTAATTTTAGACGGTTGCAAGGAAGAAGGATGGATAAACAAGGCTACCATGTTCAAAAAGTAGAAGGTGGCCTAAGTTGGCACTTCAAAGTTGTTTGAAAGGCAGTTTCCTGCAGAATGGAAATGGCACTGGAAACTACATCAAGCGAGTAGCGAGCTGGAGGTAAGAAGCTTCCTTCCATCTTTTGCGCCTGGATTTACACCATTACAGGTGGCAGCTAGGAGCAGAAAACTCAGGCTTCAATAACCTAGGTTTTACAAAATTGGAATATCAGATCCCCTGGCTGGAAAATGCTTTGTACCAGCAATATGCTAATCATGTGTAATGTCTGCTGCAGATGTAAACCAGTATGGATACAATGGCCACAGGAAAAATCCACCGTCCTGAGCATAGCTCAGTGCTATAGTCTGTTCATGTTTTCTTAACATGTTGATCTATCAATGCTCTTTTCCTCCAGTAAGGTGCAACAATGGTTTAAATGGGAGAATTCTTTGCTGCTTCAATATACTGTGCAATCACAATACTCCACTCTTGTGTCAGAAAAGAGAGTGGGGATTTCACAAAGGGATTAAATTATTCACTTCTCTCTGACACATGCCCAGAAGCTTGTTTGACAATTAATTAAAACTGCTATTCCATTTCCTTAGGTAAATTCACAACCTGAAATAATTGGCTGACAACATTACATTGTACCTTTTCTGTTTATTGGAGGGTAAGTATAGGCTGGAGATTCTGTGGTGTCACCATTTGTGGATCATAGATGTACTTACAGATTTAGAAAGCTTTTCTTGCACTGTGGCCCTCCTAACATCTTTTGTCAAATTGCCCAGGCGGAAGATACAATACTGACTGAAGAGTTAGTTCAAGAGTCATCTGTGCCCAGGTCCAGAGACACAGGCTCTTGAGTATCTTATTTGTAACTCCCAACTTTTTTACATTTGAATATTATTATTATAGAAAATGCCTCAAAGAAATTAGTTAAACATTACACAACACCAGGTTATAATCCAACAGGTTTATTTGGAAGTACAAGCTTTTGGAGCACTGCTCCTTCATCGGGTAGCTGTGGAGCAGGATCATAAGACACAGAAGTCATCGCAAAAGATCACAGTGCCAAGCAACTGAATATTGAACAAACCTAGACTGCTGTTAAGTCTTTCATCTTTTAGAATGAGTTGCAGGTTTTGGTTCATTAATAGGTAAATCCAAGAACTTCTTTTAAGTCATATTTTTGAGATAGCTTAAGGTTTTATTTAAAAAATGGTGACATCTCAGCTCAGACAATGCATTAAAGGTGTGGGGTCAGAATCTGTCTGTATCCCAATTTTGAGTCAGACTGGTTCCATTTCCAAAGTGGAATTTATGAAATATTACATGAATTGACTGCAAATGCAAATTCACCGCAAAGATTTATATGTGTGCGTGCATGAGATAGTGTGAGTGTCTGCATGTGAGTGTGAGTGCACATGAGAGAGTTTGTGTGCATGCTTGGTAAAGTGTATGTTTGTGAGTGTGATGGAGAAAAGCTCTGAGAGAGTGTGTGGCTGTGGGGGGTGTATGTGTGTGTATGAGAGAGGGTCTGCGTGAGTGTGTGAGTATGTAATAGTGTGTGTGTGTCTGTGTGTGAGAGAGAGAGTGTATAGTGTAGTGGGGTCACCTGTAGTGTGACATGAACCCAAGGCCCTGGTTGAGGCCATCCTCATGGGTACCGAACTTGGCTATCAGCCTCTGCGTTGTTGTGTATCCCAAAGTCTGCCTTGGAGGATGGTCACCCGAAGATCAGAGGCCGAATATCCCTGACTGCTGAACAACCCTGTCTAGTGATTGTTGCGTGGTGTCCATTCATTCGTTGTTATGGCATCTGCTTAGTCTCACATATGTACCATGCCTCAGGGCATCCTTGTCTGCAGCATATGAGATGGACAATGTTGGCTGAGTCACAGGAGTACATGCCACGTACATGATTGGAGGTCTCTCCACATGTATGCTGGAAACCAGATTCTGGATTAGTGGTGCTGGAAGAGCACAGCAGTTCAGTCGGCATCCAAGGGGCAGTGAAATCAACGTTTCGGGCAAAAGCCCTTCATCGGGAATGGGTGAGGTGGGGGAAGGGGAAATGAGGAAGCTGTTGAAGTCCACATTGATGCCCTGGAGTTGAAATATTCTGTGGCGGAAGATGAGGCGTTCTTCCTCCAGGCGTCTGGAGGTGAGAGAGCGGCGGTGAAGGAGGCCCAGGACCTCCATGTCCTTGGCAGAGTGGGAGGGGGAGTTCAAATGTTGGGCCACGGGGCGGTGTGGTTGATTGGTGCGGGTGTCCCGGAGATGTTCCCTAAAGTGCTCTGCTAGGAGGTGACCAGTCTCCCCAGTGTAGAGGAGACCGCATCGGGAGCAACGGATACAATAAATGATATTAGTGGATGTGCAAGTAAAACTTTGATGGATGTGGAAGGCTCCTATCTACCCTGTGTATGCCTCTTATCATTTTATAGTCAATAGCATGGAAACAGACCCTTCAGTCTATGCCAATCAGGTTCCCAAACTAAACTAGTCCCATTTGGCAGCATAAATCCTAATCAGACACCCACAGCTCCCCTCCTGGTGAATACCCTCTGTACCCTCTCCAGTGCAATCATGCCCTTTCTATGATGTGGCACCTATCTAGAAGTGAAAGAAAACATGCTATTATGATGGGGAGATGGTGGCATAGTGGTAATGTCAATGGGCTAGGAATCCAGAGCCCAAAGTTGAAGTTCTGAGATGTGGATTCAGATCCCACTTGTGGACAATGAGATTTGAATTCACTAAAAATCCTGAATAGCAAGCAGGTCTAATGGCAAGCATTGTCATAATAAGTCCATCTGATTCATTAATGTCCTTTAAAGAAGGAGATCTGCTAGCCTACATATGACTCCAGACCCACAACAATAGGATTGACTTTAAACTGAGTCAAGATTAGAGTGGTGCTAGAAAAGCACAACAGATCAGGCAGCATCCAAGGAGCAGGAAAATCGATGTTTCAGGCAAAAGCCCTTTATCAGGAATACTTTAAATTGGCCTAGCCAGTGATGCCCTCATTCCTGTGAATGATTAAAGCAAAATTAATTCTCAAATAAAATGTTAATAAAGTTGAGGACAAATTTAAGATTCAGGTCACACCAAGATACAACTTTCTCCATAAAAATAATGTCTTTTTATTCAATCACGTTCTGGAATATAGAGAATGGTTATTTGCCTGATCTATATGCAAGATCGAAATTACATGTAGTGGCTGCAGTCATTCTTATAAGAATTAGAGAGAAGTTAAAACAAATGACTTTTCACAGAATCAAGTAAGTGCATAACGTTTCCTGGAATCTCAATAAATATCTTTTCTCCTCATTCAATAAAGCTCTGTTTTTACTCTTTTCATTAATCTTTTGTCATCCTGTGATTCCCAATAGTTTTTATTGGCAATCTTTGTAAAGAAAAAGGCTTTTCAGGTGGAAATGGTTGCCAAACCATGGATTAATAAGAAAGCTGCTGACAAATTCTTCACAAATTGACAAAATCCACGTAGTAGAGTTTGCTAGTGCAACAGTCATACTCCATAAAGTATCTTGATTACTTTTGAAATAATGCTGACAAATTCAACTTTCATTGCCTATTATTAATGTAGTTAGACAGGGGTAGGCCTCAATTTATCATGGTGGCAATTAATCTCAAATTGTTCTGTTCATGTCAAGAGAAATTTTGTGTCCATTTCCTCGACTAGAGAATTTTAGTTGTAGGTGTTATGGTTGTCATCAGATTGTGTGAGCCATTGATGGGCTAATAAGGGATTTGCAAAGTCATTCCAGTGCCACTTCTCCTCATCCTCTCTTTGACGGTCTATGCTCTATTTTGATCATTATTACTAAATATGTGGGGTTCTTCTCTTCACAAGTACGAAACGTTGACATGATATTGAAAATTACACTGTCAACTGTTGCTTCCAGGAACATTTTTCTTCCAGCGTTGATTCCATCAAGTGTGTCTTGTTCTGAATTAGATTGGGAAGGTTGGGGAAGTTTTCCTATTGGAGCACTTACCATCGGAGTTTATCACAGTAACTTGATTTGATTTCTCTTTCAAGATTTTGCAGATCTTGATGCAATGAATTTCTGGATTCTCCAGTGAAAAAGGTTGGTCTTCCAAAGCCCTGTCATCTCCTCAGTAAGATATTTTTATATGTGTCACCAGGTTTACATTAAAATGGACAACCACCTGATGAAGGAGCAGCACTCTGAAAACTAGTGCTTCCAAATAAACCTGTTGGACTATAACCTGGTGTTGGGTGATTTTTTTAAACTTTGTACACCCCAGTCCAACACCGGCGTCTCCAAATCATGACTACATTAAAATGTGTAGGGATGAAATGTTAAACTTAAGAACAAATGATACTGAAAATAATAAGCAAACCTCGGAACATTTGAGGGGAGAGAAACAGTTAACCTTTCAGGCCAGAACAGAAATGGAAAGTCTCTGAGATTTAATTTTGTACAAATTCACACAATAATGTTTTCCCCTCATCTCAGTCCTGAATGGCCCGTCCCTTATTGTGAGACTGTGTCTCCTGGAATGTGATATTAACACGTTAGGAATCTTTTCTAAGATTTCAGCTCTGGTTGTCTGTGGTAACAATAATGCTGATCCAATTGTTTTGGTTTAAATGTAAATGCAAACAAACGAGATCGAAACCAATGTGTCAGTCAGTTGTATTTGATAAACTACTCATTTCCCTCCATTATAACTAGTTCATAACAGATGTGTCAACATGCAATATATTCAGTGTGTCAAAAGTTAACATACTTTCAAATGTCTGTTTAAATAACTGCCACTTGTCAACTTGTATTATTCTCACCAACAGTGGTCTTTGGTTCACGAGGTTAACTTATGTGATCAAGGGTTTAAGGAAACTCATAGAATCCCTGTGCTATGGGAGCAGGCCATTCAGCTCATTATTTCTAAACTGACTCTCTAAAGACTGCATTTCCTGTGGCTAATCCATACATCCCTGGATACTGTGGGAAATTTAACATGACCAATCCACCTAATCTGCACATTGTTGGACTGTCGGAGGAAACCAAAGCCAACCCACATACTCTCAGGGAGAACAAGCAATCTCCACATAGACGGTTGCCTGAAGGTGGAATCGAACCCAGGTCCCTGGCGCAGTGAAGCAGCAGTGTTAACCACTGAGCCACCCCCTAATCAACTCACGAATCTTGAAGAGATTAAAAAGACTGGATTTTTATTCTCTATAGTTTAGAAGAATGAGAGGTGATCTCATTCAAACATGCAAAATTCATAAAGAACTTGGCAGAGTAGAAGCAGGAAAGATGTTCCCTTTGGCTAGGAAGTGGGGCATCTAGAACCACAAGATGCAATCTCAGATTGAGGGGCAGGCCATTTTGGACTGGGATGAGGAGCACCTCCTCAACTCAGAGGGTGGGGAATCTTTGGAATTCTCTGCCCCAGAAGACTGTGGAGGCTCAGCTGTTCAGTATGTTCAAGACTGAGATTGACATACTTCTAATATATTAAAAAGATCAAGCGAAATGGGAATAAAATGCAGAAAAATAGTGTTGTAAAAGAAAATCAGGCCTGATTGCATTGATTGGCAGATTCGAAGGACTGATTGGCAAACTCATGTTCCTATGTCTTATGTTTTTATATATTTGGCCTTTTTGAAAAAGATTGCCCTATTTTATGGGCAGCCTGGTGGCACAGTGGTTAGCACTGCTGCCTTGCAGCACCAGAGACCCGGGTTCAATTCCCGCCTCAGGCGACTGACTGTGTGGAGTTTGCACATTCTGCTTGTGTCTGCGTGGGTTTCCTCCGGGTGCTCCGGTTTCCTCCCACAGTCCAGAAATGTGCAGGTTAGGTGAGTTGGCCACGCTAAATTGCCCGTAGTGTTAGGTGAAGGGGTAAATGTAAGGGGATGGGTTGCGCTTTGGCAGTTTGGTGTGGACTCGTTGGGCCGAAGAGCCTGTTTCCACACTGTAAGTAATCTAATTTTAATGTGGGTTGTGCATCTATATAAAGAATGCTGCCGATGTTTCTGTCAAGTCTGAGAAAGTTGTGATTTGGATAGTTAATAAGATGTAATTGAAAGGCTGGCCATCTTCAAAAGTATAAAACTCATCTGGTCCGGATGTGATGTAACTGACATTCCTGATAGAAATAAAGTGCACACATTCTGGTCACAACTTTCCAATCCTCCTTAAAAGTGGAGATAACGCTGGAGGATTGGAAGAGTTGTAAGTGTTACACCTGTCCTCCCCAAAAGTGTACAGAAGGGGAGAGAGATGATCGCAGCAGCAACTGGAAAGTCAGCTTAACTACTGGGATAGGAGAGCTTTTCAAGACTTGGGGTGGAATTGTACAGAGGCCTGAACAATGTGGGTTATGGTGAGATTATGACAGAATTACACAGAAGATCCAGTGAGGCCCATCTCGACAAACCTGGAACACATTACTGCTTCTTTTAACTAAGTTCTGTGAGCTAAGGCGAGATCCTCACTAGGCAGTGGCAAGTTGCCTACGAAAGGGGGATTATTGCTTGTTGATGATCTTCTCGCTACATTAATATACAGATTCTTACTCTACCACCCACTGTGAGCAAACTAGACACCGAGAATTCTCAACTTGGAGGTCCCAGTATGGATCTGGTGACTTCCGCTCACCCCGATTGTGAGGAGCGTCCATGTTTCTCACAACATAATGGTATCTCAGGGTATGATTTACGGACACCAGCACGTGCACCCTTTCTGCACAGACATTGGCACTGGATATTTGCCAACTCCTCACAATCTTCATTGCACTTCTCTGATAGACTTGCAAAACACTTTGGAATAGGGATATAGATAGCAGGACGAACCAGCGACTAGTGATGAAAGTTTGCTGCAAGGACACTGAGCATAGGGACAGGCACCCAGCTCACGGAGTGGAGCAGGCTGCATCTCAGGCACTCACTCACTTCCTGCCTACCTGCATCCTCACAGCATCCATGCTCTGCTTTGCCTTGTCATTCTGTGCCATGCCTATTAGTGCTTTTGCCAGAACCTACAAACTATTCATTCTGCTGTTCTGACATGTTCTTTCATACAGTCACACAGAACAGGCTGCTTGTTAGTAGGGATCTGTTTGTGGAGGGGAGATGAGGGAGGGAGTAGGGGTTACTGGTGGGCACACCAAGCATCAAGCTAATGTCCCTAGCATGCCAGCCTACTTAATCAATCTCATGGTCAGGTTGAAAACTGGGCAGGGGCTAGTCCTCAGTCTAGTCGGGTGAGGTGAGGTGTCGGGAAAGGTGCTGCCACACAGGGGATTCCAATCCAGTCAGTGATGGGTGCACCTACACTCTCCAGGGCCTTGGACACAATCAGTTGTCCATTCAGGTCAGTCAGGTCAGCTGATCTGTCTGACTACAGTCTGGGGAGCAGGCAATGGGCCAACACCAGCAGTCAGGGGCAATCAGCTATCGTCAGTCAGGGAGCTGCTAGGAGCTGCTTGTCAAAGGCGTTCAGAGGCCTGGGGCCGATAAGGCCTCGGGGTCCATGTGTGATTGTTGAGAAGGTTACCAGTAGGCAAAGTGGGTTGCTCATTGCCAAGTGGGTCAGGACAGGCAAAACTGGGCAAAGTGGGTAAAACAGAGGTATGTATTGAGGTGGGGTTAAGGACAATAACAGGGAGTGGGTGAAGGGTGTGTTAGGCTGTGGGAGCGAGGATGGGCTATTGGCAGTAACCACCATCGTGGCCTCCACAGGGGCAACATTGAGGAACAGCTTGGGCATGGGCATCAGTAAGGAGTGAACTCAGGGTTCAGGGGGCAGGGAGGATGGGTGGATGCAACGCTCAACGTGATTGGTCTCCACAAGAGATGGATGGATGGGAATGGACTATCAGGGCAGTGTGAGGTAAAAGAGGATAGGGAGGCTAGGGAGAGTATGTGGCAAATAGTGGCCCCATAGTGACATGCTATCTCTAGATTTGAACTGCAGCTGGAACATGGTTTTAAATGCTCAGGGTGTGTGGAGTCTGTGTGAATTTGATGGAAAAAGTGTGGGATCTGTTTCTGCTTGGACATTCAAGGGGCAAATGCATGAAGCAAATGTTTGCAATCTCCAGTTTTATTTCATTTCTAATCATTTCATCATCCATTTACAATCTACAGAGTGAATGTGCTTAGGGTTCAAATGGTAGTCAAAGGTGATTTGCACCACACCACTGCAGCTTGAAAGTCTAACATTGGCATCTCATTGATACAGAAGTTAACAGCAATGACTTAAAAAGAGGATATGCTGGCCAAAAGCATCCTGTCACTTGTAAAACTTCCAAAGAGGCTGTTGGAGCCAGAAACAATCATGTCATTATCTGTCATGTGATAGTATAATGGATTGAGCTAACTGCAATGACAAATTTAATGGCTGATGTACATCTGACTGAGGGGAGCGATGGCCTCGGGTATTATTGCTAGATTATTAATCCAGCAACCCAGGTACTGTTCTGCAGACTATTGTTCAAATCACACTACAACAGATGAATTCAATAATAATCTAGAATAAGGACTCTTGTGATACAGTGGTAGTGCCCCTACCTCTAAGCCAGGAGAATGGGTTTCATGACCCAGAGGTGTGTAGTAACATCTCGAAACCTTCTCACCCTGTCTCCCTCACTTTTGATGGTTTGCATTACCTTACATGTAAATTATTCAATTGAGTTACTGATGGTGGTTAATAGATGGTAAAAAAACCAAGAATGATTTGGTGATGGGAAAAAAACATTCAGTTGCATGTAAGGGAATTTCCAGATACAGAAGACAAAAGTTGATGTGGGCTTGGGATGGGAAGGGGGTTGGAGTGCAGTAGGCTCTCCCTTTTTGTTGTCATGTGTTGGTCACTCAGCTGAAGCAGCACCTTCACCAAGTTGGTGCCCACACTGAGGCTGAAGCTGAATAACTGATTGAGATATTGGTGACACTGTGTCTCACTGTCTGGAGGAGTATCTGCAGGTCATGCCACCCCTGACTCTTTTGAGATCTGGTGACTGTAAAGGTGACAACTGCTGTCAATGTCTATACTACAGATACCTTTTAGAGAACGATGGGTGACCTGTGTGGGATCTCTCAGTCGTGCTCCCACAAATACATTAGGAAAGTGCCCGATGCCATCTATACAGGATCATCCTGGTCCACTTCATTCCCCCATGATCAGATCAGTGTTGCAGCCCGGGCAGTGGAATTCAGGACAAATGGTGGCTTCCCTCAGGTGTAGGAGAAAGTGAAGACTGCAGATGTTGAAGATCAGATTCAAAAAGTGTGGTGCTGAAAAAGCAGAACAGGTCAGGCAGCATCCAAGGAGCAGGAAAATCGACATTTCGGGCATAAGTCTTTCATCAGGAATGAAGGGTTTATGTTCAAAACGTCAATTCTCCTGTTCCTCGGATACTTCCTGACATACCGTGCTTTTCCAGCACCACACTTTCTGACTTCCGCCAGGTGCAAGGAGCCATCGACTATACACACATAGAACTGAGGGGAGTCAGTAGCACAACACTGTGGAATTCATCAACAGGAAGAACATCCATTCCATTAATGCCTGGGTGGTCTGTGATCACCATTACCACTTCCTGGAGGGTGTGGGCCCACTGCCCTGGCAGCTGCCGTGTCTCCAACATCCTGGAGCATTCTGGTGTACCTGGTGGGTTTGAAGGTCCAGGGCCTTACAAAGCTGGTTACTGAGAGGGTAGGGGATACCCGCTGCAACCGTGGCTCATGACTCCAGTGTAAAACGCCCTGCCTGATGGGGAGCACTGATACAATGCTGCCCAGCCTCAACCAGGGCTGTGGTGGAGCAGACAATGGGGCTACTGAAGGGGCAGTTCCACTGCTTGGACTAGTCTGTGTGGGGAGGGTGTACCAGAATGGCCCAGACAGAGTATGTCATATCATTCTGGTGGGCCATGCTCGGCCCAATCGGAGCAGTCAATGAGGCGAAGTGCTGGATATTGAAGAACTGGGGAATGGGGGCTGGCTTCCCAATAGGAGGAGGAGGACACTGGGGAGAAGGAAACTCCCTTTGTCTATGACCGATCTCAGCTGTTAGGCACCATTAAGCAGACAGGACCTGATTCACATCCAGTTCCTGTTAATGAAAGCTGGCTGCAGCAGACTGTTGTGGAATGTAAAATAGTGATCGGGAATGATGCCAGCATTTCTTTCGCATTGTGAGGGTGAACTGTCGCCTCCATGTGGATTGATGGTGTTCACTGTTGTTGGTTGCAAGTAAAACCTCATGTTTAGAGTTTTCCAATTGTACATTCCTCTGGACAATGACAAGCTGCAGGTCTGCTCTGAGCATTGCGCAGTAATGTAAAGACTGTGTTTAGACAGGATGTAATGGAGGACAGGTAAACTGTGTGTTCCCATGTGGTTAAACAGGGTCAGAGTGAGAGTTTGGGACTGTATGTATAAGAGAGTTCAGCTGGCTATGTGCCATGTGCAGTGAGGCTTTGTGGCTGATGTGCCATCATGTTATTGGTAAGGAGCCTCAGCAGATTGCCAATACTAGTCTGGGGGCACAGTGATCCTTTTACACTTGGTACGGGCACCATGGATGCCTGTCTTTTGATGCGTATTGGCTGAGTGGTGAGTTGTTCCAAGAATGGCATGTGGAAAAATGGGGTTAGCATCAGGTAAGGTGGCCCACTGAAGGGGTGGGAGCAAGATATTTAATGAGGTGAGTTTATGACATATGGCAAGTGATTTTGACAGGCTTCAGGACATGAAACTCTCCATGAAACTCCTTAAGACTGATACTTTGCCAAAAAGAGCATACATTTCATTTTGAAAATTACTGTCTAATCAGTAAAGCTCTGCATGGAGTTGTTAAAGGCGAGTAATGATTGAAGTTAATGAGAGTAATGTGATGATGCTGTCTATATGCAATTTCAAAAGATTTTTTACAAAGTACTGCATAATAGATATAAGTAAAACGAAAGCCTATGAGATTTTAATGAGACAGCATCTGCCCACAGTCACTTCAGGAACATGGGATTCACTCAGTTTGGACAGGGAAATGTTTTAACATTAAGGACTGCTAAACCTTTCAGTACATAACTCTTTTTCTATTTTTATTGTATCAATACCACTGCTGCCTCCTTTACTGTTATATTGGCAGCAAACTCTATTTTTAGTAGAGACAGTGCAAGGTACTTATTCTTAGCCCTCTACCTCTATAAGAAGATCCGTTCTGGGTTGTAAATCATCACTATTGTTTTATTACTTAGGTGCTGATGGAAGACCTGTGGTTCTGATCCATTGTTAGCACTGAAGTGTTGTCAGAAACTCTAGATTTAACTATTCTAGTGATCTCTTAGCCACCCTCAATGTTCAATCCCCTATAAACATGAGGTTATATAATCCTCTGCTGACCATGTCCTGATGCATATCAAGCCCTGATCAAACATCATCCCTATTCTCACAGATCTATATTGGCTCTTAGCTAAGTAACGCATCAATTTTAAAGTTTTCACCCTTGTTCTCAAATCCTTCCACATCTTGACCCCTTCTTTCCCTGAAATCTCCTTCAGCCCATAAAATATCTAAAATATCTGCTGTCCTCTAATCCTGGCCTCTAGAACACCCCAAGCTTTGAATCATTTACCATTGGTGGCCATGCCTTCAACCGCCAAGGTCCAAAACTCTGGAATTCCTTCCAATAACCTTTAAGATGACTACTTCTCTTTTCTGATTTGAAATATTTCCCATCACCGACTGCTTTGATCAAGCTTTTACTCATCTGCCCTAATATCTTTTCATGTGTCAACTTTATTTTACAAAGGTTCAATATCAAGTTGTATTTATATAGCACCTTTGTATTATGTGAAAGGTGATACATAAATACAAGTCGATGCTGTTGATCAGCAAAGTATGATTTCAGTTACTTGTCTTGTAGAAAAGTATTATGGTTATGCATAGGTCTTGGTGGTAAACATTGGGGGCAATAGTGTTTGGTGCTAGTGGTAGTGTATTGTCTCACCCTCCTGGTTCAGATCTTAGTCCTAACCTTCCTGTTGGACAGAGCCTCAACACTGTGTGGCAGGTCACATGCTTTCCGTCTGCTCCTAATGAAATGACAAGAATGTCCGAACCCATCGTTAGGAGCTCAACGTGCCCATGGATATTCCTCAGCCTGTTATTGCCCGGGTATGTTGAAATTATTCCTGTTGTTCATAGCCCTGGTTTTGAGCTGGAGATTCAGTACTCACATTTGCTCACATTCTCTAATTTTATGAAGCACAATTCTCCACTAGCTCTTCACTGACCTATAATAAGACTTTGACAAAGTACAAAAAGGAATTTTACTTCTAATCTTTTATTAACAAATTTTAAGCAGGCTCAGAATATTGATGTAAATGAAAAGTTATGGCAACCTCCCTGTCCCTTGAACTCATTTGTTTATGCCCAAGGTCATGAGTTTGTGGTTTTCATAGAGAAATGGTAAAGCTTACAAAACGTGACCTCCAATTCACTGTACAATTTAAAGAAAATGCTATTTAATAAAATCAACATTTGACTTACTCAGTACCCATAAATCTCTGCTCCTAATTACAAACATAGAATTGCAGAATACAACTGCCCAAAGCATCTCATAAAATTCCTAGGGTCCCATGTAATAAAAATTGAATTTGACTTTTTCAATCACTATAAACCAGTGGCCCTGCTCAGGTCTGTTTTTATTTCCATTTAAAATAAACACAGTGGACAATGGCTAATTTCACAACTCGACTCAACAAGTCACAATACTTAACATGTTCGGAACCGTGACAATATTGAGCAGTCACATGGTATAATGCCATGACATTTCTAGTAGCTTATCTAAATCCCTATTTTATCAGTTGTTCATGAGGTTTACATTTACACAACCAGCATAACCCTTAACCTACAGCATATGGATTTTGACTGCATGTTCAAATTGATTTTCAGCAGACCAGAAGTTAATGTTCTGTAACTAATTTCTTATATTACTTACACAAATATGTAAAAAGTAGGATTCCTAACTATTTTAAGGAGTTTCATGATTTAATCTTACAAAGAATGTCACACTGTCTTTTCTCATTTCTTCAATCCTCACCCTGCCCCCTTGCCTCCATGGAAATTTCAAGCCAGTTGACAATCTATAAATTATTAATCTTTCCAAATTCCTACAAGTATTATCTGAAAGATGGATTACAGAACAATTTGAGTTAATAGTTTCTTCACACAAGTCTCAACTTGCAGTTTGTGTAACATAATACACAGACAAAGTATTGCATTTAACAGATACAATATACTGTTGAAATAAAACCTCTCCATAGTTTAGCTGAGATCTTACAACAGTCTAAACAAAATAAAACTCAGGGTTTTCAGGAACTGTATTCAGAAAATTAATTTTGTACCTTTCAAAACTCACGCAATGCCCGGCTTTAATAACAGCTCATCTGATTTATACGACCAATCAAATTTTCAGTATGTTCAATAATGGATTTATTTACTTAAAACCACCTGCACCACTTATTTACTTTAGAACTGTTAAAACATTCTAATGTTTAGGAAGAGCAAGGGCTCTCGCTGGTTAGTATATTCTAGCCAAGCTGGCTGTGTGGATTATTTGACAATATGTCTTGTTGATGCCAGTGCATAACAAGGATATTAGATGTATATCTGAACTGAGGTTAGACTACAATCAAACAGTGATATTCAAATCCCTTTTCAGGATTTGAGCTTCAAAAACCTATGTTGACACTGCAGTGCAGGACATGTCAGGGATGAGCTGTGCCAACTTTTGGATGAAAGTTACATTCAGGATCTGTCTGCTTGTTTGACAGAAGATCGCAAGGTATTATTTTGAAGAAATCAGTGGAGTTACTATGGGTATCCTGGCCAATATTTATTTCTCAAAACCTCAAATTATCTGGTCTGCATCACACTGCTGTTTGTTGGATTTGTTCTGTGCAAACTGCTGCTGCATTTATTACATCATAGCAGTGACCACATTTCAAAAAGTCCTTCATTGGCTGTAGATGCTTTGAGATGGCTGGTGGTCATGGCCATATATATGCAAGACTCTTTTAAAGAAAAAGGAACTAATCCAACTGCTGGTTAATGTCATAAATGGCATTAGGGAGGGTAGAAGATGATAGATTCTAATCAAATATCTGTGTGCACGTTTTGTATGATTATTATGTTTTGTATGATTATATTGGTTAGCAATGAAAGTGTTATGTATTGACACAAGTGGTCATCAATGAGACTTTTAAACAGCAGTGAAAAATGAAAAAAGGTGTTATTCAGGGTGTAAATCTAACAGTATAAAATGTTGCTATAGCTATGAGCTGCTCAATATCAATAAGACTCACTAATGTCCTTTAAAATGGTCTGGAAGGGTGTTAAAGGTTTTAAAAATGCATTGCTTGACATGTGTTTCTTTTCTGAACTGGATTCATAACATATATTTGTGAGAAACAGCACTGCAAGCAACCAATTAGACATCTGCAGTGTTAATTAGGGCTCATGGTTCAATTATAAAATTAATACTTTAATGAAAACAAATAATGTGAATGGCTGAAGTGTTTTATAACAAAGATAAAGATTGTAGTGATTTTCATTAACATTAATGGAACTGGCAAAGTCTGTAAGTATACTATGACAAGAATTGTTTTCATTTAATATTCAACTTCTTTCTGGTTCAGCAACACACACAAAACTGCAAAGAATAAATAAATAAAACTTTTCTTCTGCATTCATTGAATTCCGTTTGGTCCAGATTTCATTAATATAAATGAAATATGACTAAGTTTTGGGCAGGCATGTTATATGTAAACTATTTATCCTTCCTTGTTGCTCAGAAAGCTTTCTGTGTCTCTGCCAATCAGCTTCTCCTGAGCATACCCAAGTATCTTGCAACCCAGTAGAAACTGCCATCTTAAAAACGTTTGGGCAAGGCCCACTCTTCTGATGGTCCAACAAATGGATCTTTTTCTTTCTTCCCCCAATACTTGCCTCCAATTGCCACCAAATGGAGGGCCTGCCAAACCGAAGGGGAAAGTATGGAGAGGAAGGTAAATGGGGAGCAGAGTTGAGGCCATTGAGAGGTCTAGGAGAAAGTGAGGACTGCAGATGCTAGAGAACAGAGATGCGAATGTGGTGCTGGAAAAGCACAGCAGGTCAGGCAGCATCCGAGAAGCAGGAGAATCGATGTTTCAAATACCTCATCAGGAATGAGGCTTGTGAGCCAAGGGGGTAGAGAGATAAATTGGAGGGAGGTGGGGCTGGGGGGGTGGGGGGAAGGTACCTGAGAGTGAGATAGGTAGATAAAGTGAGGGTAATGGTGATAGGTTGAAGAGGAGGATGGAGCGGATAGATGGAAAAGAAGATGGACAGGTAGGACAGATCATGAGGGCAGTGCCAAGTTAGAAGGTTGGATCTGGGATAAGGTGGGGAAGGGGAAATGAGGAAACTGGTGAAGTCCATTAAGAGGTCATTCATTGACATAATTGCTGGTCAGGCAAAAACGCTCCCAATGGAGCGGCACGGTGGCACAGTGGTTAGCACTGCTGCCTCACAGCGCTTGAGACCCAGGTTCAAATCCCGCCTCAGGCGACTGACTATGTGGAGTTTGCACGTTCTCCCCGTGTCTGCGTGGGTTTCCTCCGGGTGCTCCGGTTTCCTCCCATCGTCCAAAGATGTACAGGTCAGGTGAATTGTCCACGCTAAATTGCCCGTAGTGTTAGGTTAGGGGTATGGGTGGGTTGCGCTTCGGCGGGTCGTTGTGGACTTGGTGGGCCGAAGGGCCTGTTTCCACACTGTAATGTAATGTAATCTAATCTAATCTTTTCCCTCACTGTTACTTGGTGAGCTTGCAGTGAAGAAGGCATATATCTCTTCAGGGTCAGTTCACTCAATTAGTTTCCCTTGCCACACCTCTCACCACCTCCCCAAAGGAAAATATTATGCACATGGTTATTCACATAGTTCCAGTTCATTTTGAACTGGCCAGTGGTGAATGATGTGTCCAGACAACAAATTATTTCATAGCCAGTAAAAAATCATCAATTAAACAGATTACCTAATTATCATCATATTGCCATTGTGGGATGTAACTACATACAGTTTGGTTGATCTGTTTCCTACATTACAAGTAAGCATACATCAAAAGTAATTATTAGGCAGTAAATTGCTTTGAAGTGTTCCACAATTGGAAACAATGGTGCTACATAAATACAAGTTTGTTATTCTCTCGCTTGAAGAAGATGTGAGATTATCCACTTTAGTATGAAGAATAGAAGAGCTGACTATTATTTAAATGGACAAGACCACAGAAAGCTGCAGCACAGCAGGATTTAGGAGTCCTCATGCATGAATCACAAGAAGCCAGCACTACGTTCAGCCAGCAGTAGAGAAGGGAAATGGACTGTTGGCCTTTATTTCAAAGGGAATGAAGTAGAAAAATAGGGAGGCCTTTTTAGTCAAGCATTGAAGGCATTAACCAGACCACAGCTGGGATACTGTGAACAGTTATGGTCCCCTTATCTAAGGATGTGACAATAGAGGCCATGCAGAATAGATTAGCAAGATTGGTTTTAGGTATGGAGGGAATTTCAGATGAGAAGTTGAGTAGATTGGGCCAGTATTCATTTGCATTTAGAAGAATGAGCTGTCACCTTATCGAAACATCTATGCTTTTTAGGGGACTTCACACGGCAGATGTGAAAAGGATATCTCTTCTTATAGGATTATTCCAGTACCAGAGGGCATAACCTGGGTTGCCAATTTAAGACAGAAATGAGGAGGAATTTCTTCTCTTAGAGGGTGGTCAATCTGTGCAATTCTTTACTACAGAGGGTTGTTGTTGAGGATGGTTTGGTAAGTATACTCAAGGCAGAAACAGACAGATTTTTAATCAGTAACGTAATCAAGGGATATATTTAATAAAAAGACAGAATAATGGAATTTAGGGTTATGAGGTCAGCCATGATCTGATTGAATGATGAAGCATTCTTGATGGGCTAAATGACCTACCTTTACGCCTATGTCCCTTTGGTAATGACACCACCTTGAGAACAGCCAGAAGCAGTAATGCAATTTTCTACTTGGGCTAAAGCAGTAAATAAGAAGTTTCAGGCTTTCTTCTCTTCACACTGTCCTCATGGTTTTTGACAGAAAGATGCCTGTGCAATGATGTGGTGTAATCAATGTCAGAGCCACAGTTCCACTCACTCATAGAATGTTCCACTCACAACATGAACTAGCAGCTAGCACCATTGGAAAATCCTCCTTTGAGCTGGTCCCAAAATTTTGCGTCATGCAAACTGCCTGTCTTGTTCTTAATTTTTTTTCTTTTCAACTTTGATATTATTTTGGAGCTATCTGACATTAGAAACATCCTCAATGGGATAGACCCACAGGCTTTTATTTGGATGGGATTTGGCAAAGTCCGAAAGAAAACCACAACAGTAGACTTCTACTGTGTGTGTGTGCTCGTATTCACCTAGAAAGTGTAAGACTGCTGGTCAATGTGTGGGTGGAATATTTCATTCAGCTGTGGCTCTGGCATTCATTATACAAGAGCCAATACGTCATAGCATAAACATATTTACTGTCAAAAACTATATTGATACTATGAAGGGAGGAAAATCTGACACTTCTTATTCACATTCTACTGTTTGTGGAGGAGGAAGTGTGTTTTGTTAAGAAGTAATACACCATTAGAATAAAGTTAAAAATCACACAACACTAGGTTATAGTCCAACAGGTTTAATTGGAAGCACACTAGCTTTCTGAGCAACGCTCCTTCATGAGGTGATAGTGACTATCACCTGATGAAGGAGCGTCGCTCCGAAAGCTAGTGTGCTTCCAATTAAACCTGTTGGACTATAACCTGGTGTTGTGTGATTTTTAACTTTGTACACCCCAGTCCAACACCGGCATCTCCAAATCATGACCATTAGAATAATTAGTCTATTATCAGGTTATAGGCTAAATAGTTATTATTTCCTAATTTGCCAATAACTAATGCTTGTCATAACCAATGCTGGTAACATGCTCTGGTCTGCTGTGGATAGGACAATCTACCTCCAAGGTCTAATGAGTAGAGATCTTCAGAAATAAAGTATTGAGAGAATTATTGCATTGCTGTAAACTATACTGTAAACTGTTATAACTTCAGGTTACAGAACAACTTCTATCAGGTTGCTGCTCATGCTAAAGCTTTTCGTTGTCTCTCCATTGAATTTTCTCAGACCATCTCTTGTGATCATGTGACATCAACAGTGTGGGCGGTGCTAATCACCTGCTTTTAGATATTAACCCTTTCAGACCCACATAAACCAGCTCTCCCCAAGTACTCGATTGAATTATCATTACATAATTCATTCTCATTATGTTTAAAATAACGTACTACTGTCTCCCCCCAGACATCTCTGACTTTATAAATTCTGCCCAAAGATATGCAGGTTAGCCGGATTGACCATGCTAAATTGCCTATAGTGTTCAGGGATGTGCAGGCTAACCGTGGGAAATGTAGAATTAAAGAGATGGGCTAGGGAAGTTGGTGTGGGTGGGTTGCTCTTCAGAGGGTTGGTGTGGTCTCAATGGGATGAATAGCCTGCTCTCACACTGTAGGGATTCTGTGATTCACAAATGCAATTTGGGGAAACAATATCTGCCGTCCTTATCCATCCTGTGCTACATGTGAGTCCAGACTCCTATCTGCCCTTGGAAATAGTCTATCAAGGCAGTCAGTTCAAAGGGAATTAGTGACAGGTAAAAATATCCTGGCCTTCCCAGTGATTCCCACATTCCATGAAAGAGTAAATTTGAAATAAGACAACAGAGGAATGCAATTATTAATAAGCACAGGCCTACACTATATCAGTCCCAAAAATTGCTTATACTGTTGTCAGAGGCTGTGAAATCTGCTCCTGATAATGTGTCTGGAATAGTTACTTCCTGCTGTGTCTTTCATAACATCACCATTCAATGAGAATTGTGCCTTGACATCGGTGGTGAAGGGGCCCTGGCTTTGTTGTAGCCTGGAGTACACAAGGGAGAGCATCACAATGATCAACATTCAGGGAACTCTGCACTGACTGCAGCAAGGGGCATCAAAGCACTTTTCATCCCTCCAGGTGGCATGAGTGACATTCCTGGCAATACGTTGGCACAAAAACCCAGGAGTATGTGCTTCCTTCATTCAATTTCTTCAGAAAGCCTGCAGGTCTGAGTCAGAAACAAAACTCTGTATTTTTCTTCAGTGTCTGCCTGAGCTGCTTCTTCCCGTTGTAGATATTTTTAGTACGTATCATAAAAAGATTGATCAAGTATAAAGTGAAGTTAGTTGTGGGGTAAAGTAATTGATCCAAGTAACATTCCATCTCTTCCTGCTTGACTCCTGTCTGTTGCTGAAGTGACTGCGCTGATTTCAAAACTCAAGGAGAAATTTCCACAGTCCAGCCATTTTACAACCATTTTACATCAGTATTTCACTAATCACTATTCCAAAACCTATGCAAAAGACCTGGCCCTCATGTAAATGCTCTTCTTACCTCATTACTTTTCCACTAGTGAAACAATTTTACACAACATCCCTGCCCCCCCACAATCTTCATACAGATCTGAGTGATACTGAATCAAGTGGACGCATTGTAAATAAAAGGGTTTGAAACCCCTACAACATACAAGATCTCAATAAAATGAAAACTTTCTGCATTGTCACATTTTCTTCTGAAAATACTTTGCCATTGGAATTTGTTGCTAACTGTTTTGAAGGAGTCAGCACATCCTCCAATTCACTCTGAACAGCAAAGTGGGAGCTCTCCAAGTGGAAGTGTAGAAACTGACAGCACAGAAGGAAGCTGAGTTTCTACTGTTTTAAACAAGGCAAAAATTGGGGTAAACAGACCCTGATTGGTGTAGCTCTAACAAAAAATACAAACTAATGGTTAATGGAAACTTACAGGAGGGAATAGAAACTTATCAAAGTGCTGGGTCCATCTTAGAGAAATCCATGATAATGTCAGGCCTATTCTTCCACCCTGGCCCCTATCATCCAATAAGGCTATCAGTATGCAAGCTGTCCTGCTAACACTTCCCTGTCACATTTTTTCTGCTGTTATTTCCGACCAGTTCATCTGTTCCTCATTTCTGTCAGAATTAAACTAACACGAGTAACATTTGTGTGTTCTTAGTTCTGTCTTTACTACAGATGGTACATGATACTGATCATCTCATCACTCATGTGTCTGTTTGACTCTTTCTGGCTTTATCTTCAAGCTGGATGATGCTGGTGTATGTTTCAACTCCTACCCGAGGTCTCCAAAGCAACGAACATTTCACTCAACTATCAAACTGCTCCCCTTGCTCCCTCTATCCTTGAAAGCCCCACTAACATGATCAATCCCCCTTGTCTCTGGGCACAAGTAGAAAAACCCTATTGCAAAGGTCAACCCGATTGCTGTGGGATTGGGCAGATGAGATATGGATAGCAGATTTCCTTCCCTTAAGGACATTAGTGAATAATGGGTTTTAACGCAATCAACAATGGTTATATAGTCTCCATTAAGTAATCTATTAATGCCAGATTTTTATTGAATTCAAATTTCACCATCCACCACAGTGGGATTCAAACCCTTGTCCCAGAACATTAGCCTGGGTCTCTTGCTTACACATCAAGTGACATCACCACTATGTCACCACCTCTCCCTCACTCTTGAGCCGAAAGCTTCCCTTCTGTTGTCACTCTCATACTAGGTAATATCAATGACTGCAGATGCTGGAAATCAGATTCTGGATTAGTGGGGCTGGAAAAGCACAGCAGTTCAGGCAGCATCCGAGGAGCAGTAAAATTGACGTTTTGGGCAAAAGCCCCCCCCATCCATCCTGCCACTTTCATACTGTCATTGCAATCTGAGGTAAAACAAGCTTTGAAGTTTTCAAATCACATTTCTTAACTTTGTCTAAGAATAGTGAGCGCTAAAGATCTTTACATTGATTTCTAGGACACAGCTGGAAGAATGATTTTGAAACTTGAAGAACAAGAGAGTGGAGTTGCTGAAATCATTTTCCCGACATGAAGTTGGAAAACCTGTTGGAATTATTTTGAGCAAATATTCTGTTACTAATAAGTGTTTAAAATCAAGCTGCACCTTCCTTAACAGAACACAAGCAGTGCCTTCAACTTGCAGTCACTTCCAGTTCTTTCAGTTCTGCAGGGCCTTAATTTGAGTCCCTCATCTTTGCTCCCAATGCTTCCATGCTGTGCAAACACATCCCCGCTCTCACATCCTGTGAATCATGATCCACGCAGCAGTTAGCCCTCCCCGTAGGTTTTGCCCATAGTTCAGCATCCAGTCTACAGCTCCCCAACCCCATGAGACTCTTATCATTTTTTCCAGACATGAAGTATCCTTCTCACGGTTCCATCTTCCAGAATTCTTCTCATTGCATTCCCATATCCAGCTACATATGCTCCCAATTGCCAAGCCCCACCTGGAACTATTGATAAAACTCAAAGGCCCTGCTCATCACTGTGAATATTAATATTTGACAAGCTGTGGTAATCCAATTCAGATGATTTTAACTGCTCACCTTCCTGAGTTCTGCTAGGTATGTGAAGTTAAAAGTGTCTGTCATATAGCAGTTTTATTTTGAGCAACTGGGGTAATTTATTTTTAATGGACAAATCATTTTTTAATGGACTGGAGTAATAGATGGGTGTGAGTTAGCAATAGGAACCAGCTTTTAATTTAAACTGAGCTGGAACCACGACAAGTTATTAAAACCAACTTTAATTATGACATTTCAGATTGTGTGTGGGCTGTGAAAAGTATTTCCTTCCTGGATTGCAAAGCTCTTATGGTATTGTTTAGTTACAAGCAAAATGATATCCTTCCATATATTTCATGAGGTGTCTGTGCCAAGTTGCTCCGGCAAAGATAGAAGAAAATTATCAGTGATGAAACGCATTACCTTTTGTCAGAATATGGAACCTTATTCTTGTACCATGACAGAATTCCTTCATTGTTTATACTGATTGAAAAATAAAATGGATGCAGCTTTTTGGATGTGGCACATACTTCTTTAATGCTTCAGTCAAATCTATAGGATGGACAAATTAGAAAATGCTGGAAATACACACCAGGGCGACCAGCTTCTGAAAAAACGAGGACATGATACTTCTTGACCATTAATGAGGAATGGAAATGGGAGTTACTTAAGTCTAGTCCCTTAGTGGGTAGTGAGGAATTGGTGTCAGGGTGGAAACTACAGGCTGTTTCAGGCAGGGAGCAAGATTGAAGCGAACATGCAAACTGCATAACAGAACAATGAAAAGGCGAAAGGATGGGAAGAGTGCAGCTGTGGATTTTTCTAATCCTTTTCCTAGCTGTCTAATCTTTCCGCACCTGTGATTCTTCCTGTCAGAGCTGAGAGTGAGATTAGCAAGGGTGGAGAGTTCGCATCCTGGAGGGCTTTCAGGGAGGTGCAATAACTTATAAATTCCCCTTTGTCTTCATTGAGTTTTCTGGAGCTTTTGTTATTTATTTTTGAATTGGGCAATGGCTCAACACTGAGTTTATTTTCCCTGGTGTGTATGCTTTCCAGGTCAGTCCCATGTTCATTCTATTTGCCTTGGTGTATTAGAGTAGACTTTCTGATCCTACACAGAACAGGGCACTGGAATTCTATAGCGACTGCCCCTGTTTCCTGCATTAACTTTAGTGGAATTTGACAGAATCTCAAGAGGAACAGTGTAAGTGACTGCAAACAGCCTTTATGCCTTTTTCTCTGTTGGTTTCTACCGCATCCTGCCAAAGCCAATTGAATAATGGAGAGAAGTCCCACATTATTTCCAGGTTTTACAGCATTTTCCTTAATGAGATCAGTGCCATGTTTATGGACTGAACTAGCATTGTTACTTTGTTACTGTTTTTCCACCAAATCCATGTCTGAATCTCTCCAATCAATTTTATGCCTCTGCCATAATATGGAAATGATCCGAACTAATTATTCAAGTGACTCCAATCAGTGGTGTGAGATTCATGGTTACAGCCTGAGCATAAGAAAGTTGCTTTAAGTTCGAGCTAATAAACTTAAAGGGCTCTTGCACTTAAAAGTGTTGCTGGTACATTGTAAAGAAAAAAGACAGATTATATTGACTGTGATCATTGCACCTTATCACTCCTAGATTCTTTCAGCCCTCTATTTGCTTCTGATAATGGAAACTATGGTAGTCTCCTTCAATGTTTTTCCTCTGTTTACCAGTCTAGTTAGGAATGTACTTACCTAGTCTTACTGTTACCCATCTGATTACAGAGAGTGCATCCCCAGCAATGACTTTGTTTCTTGCTGCAGCTCCAGCATCAACACTTCTGGAGTCCTCCAGGGATCTGTGACAGGACCGTCCTCTGGTTCATAGCCCCTTGAAAGTGGAGTTGCAGGATTGTGAAGAAGGTGTTTGGTATACTTTCTTTTATTGGTCAGAGCATTGAGTATAGGAGTTGGGAGGTCATGTCGTGGCTCTACAGGATATTAGCTAGGCCACTTCTGGAATATTGTGCATAATTCTGGTCTCCCTCCTTTAGGAACGATAGTGTGAAACTTGAAACAGTTCAGAAAAGACTTACAAGGAAGTTGCCAGGATTTGAGGGTTTGAGCTATAGGGAGAGGCTGAATAGGCTGGCACATTTTTTCCCTGGAGCATCAGAGGCTGAGGGGTGACATATAAAAGTTTATAAAATCATGAGGGGCATGGATAGGGTAAATTGTTAAGGTCTTTTCCTCAGGATAGGGAGAGTCCAAAACTAGAGAGTATATGTTTAAGGTGAGAGGGGAAAGATTTAAAAGGGAGCTAAGGGGCAACTGTTTTGTGTAGACTGTGGTGTGTGTATGAAATGAGCTGCCAGAGGAAGTGGTGGAGGTTGGTACAATTCCAACATTTAAAAGGCATCTAGATTGGTATATCAAGAGGAAGGGTTTAGAGGGATATAGGCCAAATGCTGGCAAAAGGAACTAGATTTCTTTAGGATATCTGTTCATCACGGATGAGTTGGACTGCACAGTTTGTTTCTGTGCTGTACATCTCTATGACTTTCTGACTCTATGTGGTCCCTGACAACATCACGTGGAAGAGTGTCTGTGGTTGTTACTCAGCTGTATCTCTTTGTCAATGATTTCTACAGCTCTACTGCCTCATTGTTTCAGCTTTCTCAGCTGTTATCTAGTTGTGGAGAAGCTGCAATCTTCTCCAGTTAAAAGTTGGGGAGACTGAAGCCATTGTCTCCAGCCATCTGGCTTCTCTAACCTGCTTCACCATTTGATTGGATCATGACTGATCTGACTGAGGTCTTAATTCCACCCATGTGTCCGCCTCTCATAATCCTCAACTCCGCTATTGATCAAAAATCTAACTCAGGCTTAACTATACTCAGTGACCCAGTCAGTAAGTATTGGTTCAACATACACAATCTTTTCTCAGAAGATGAGTCTTTCATCCCAGGAATCAGTTAGGTAATCTTTCTCTGAACTGTTTCTAACGTAATTAGATATTTTCTTAAGTAAGGAGAGCAAAACTGCAGACAGTATTCCAGATGCACTCTCACTAAGGCCCTATCCAGCTGTAGCAACACTGTTGAACTTCTACATTTGATTCCCCTTGCAATAAATCCCAACACTCCATTTGACTTCCTAATCATTCATTGCAGACTAACGCTTCATGATTCATGTCTCAAATCAAAACAAAAGTTAGAGATTCCATCATTAAATTTGGCAGAACTTCTCAATAACCTGTAGTTATTATCATGAATGAACATCCCCCTGTCTCACCACCCTGGCAACTCAAGCTCCATCTCATCTTCTTGTAAACATTAGAGCAATTCCTCTGATTTTTCTTTTGGCTAAATGCAGACCTGTGTGATAAAATCACATTGAGTCCTATTTTCATCATTATACTTGGCTTTTGCACATTGGAGATCCTTGTCTCCCTCTGATGATGTGCCCTGTACTGACCATAATGGTGTAACCATTAATATTTCACAAAGTGGGTTGGGATCTAGATGATTCAAGAGTTTGGTGCTGGATAAGCACAGCAGGTCGGACAGCATCTGACAGGAGAATCGACGTTTCGGTCGTAAGCTCTTCTTTTGCCCAAAATGTCGATTTTCCTGCTCCTCGGATGCTGCCTGACCTGCTGTGCTTTTCCAGCACCACACTCTCGACTCTGATCTCCAGCATATGCAGTCCCCACTTTCTCCTGAGATCTAGATGAGGAATGTACTGACCCCATTCTTCCTCCTTCTCAATCCTTGCTCTCATCTGGCACTAAAATCAATTCATTTGAAAAGAGCGTTGCCATCACCAATGATAAGAGAAACACATCTTCCTTAACTGCAATAATGCACATGATGATGTAAATGAGGCAATTGAACACACAGTTTCCAAATTCTAATTGTGTGGGTATCCTATCAAACTGTGGGGACACAGTCATTACAGTGTGCAGTCTTTGTGTTAGTGGCCATCAGAAGATGATGCAGGAGTCTGCTACTCAACACGGCTTCCCTTGCCATCTGTTCTGCAATGAAGGAAAAGCTGAGGCCAGCAATACTTAGCTTCCACATATGCCAGAAGTGTCCATGTAAAAGGTTACTCATGGCCTTGTGGCATCAATAGCTGGACTCTTGAATTCCTTAGCAAAACTCATGCCACCTTTTACCTGGCAAAATATTCAGCATTAATTCAGCTTCTTAAAGAATTAAAGCGTAGAATTCCTGGTGTAGCCAAGTTGTCATGGTGATTGTAGATGGGTGGGTGGAAAATGAACAACCCAAGCTTTCCCCTATGACACTTTACACCAACCTTCTCCTTTGGAGAAACACTAGATGGCAGACATAAGGCAGAGTACTCGAGGACAACTGGTTCAACTCTGTTTGCCATATATCAGTCAGCCCATCTGTCTTGGATCTGTCCAGAAATATCCTCACCTCCATATCCCAGCACCTTCTCTTGTACATATTGAACTTCTGATTCAGTATGGGCATGAGCACAAGGCTGTTCAGTTGAAATCCCCATCTACTATTGCTGTGCATTCCAGATCTGGTTTTACATTTGAGACCCCCAGGTAGAATGTATTTTGGTTTAAATTCTACTAACCAGAAAGGAATGTAGCAAAACATACAGCTGTATAAAGCTTGCAGCCAATGCATGCTGCTGATGGTGTAATACTTCCAACTTCTGATATTTAATGACTCTTGAGAAAACTAATCCTTTATGAAGGTCGGTATTCTGATAATTGTGGGCCATGGTTATTAGCATATTTAGGACTGGTGGCTGGCATTTGCAAGGATGGCTTGGAGAAACCCCCAATTCCGTCTGTCAGACGATCAAGTAACAACCATCTAATCCATTAGGACTCCCTCACAGCGCTCTCTGCACTAGAAAATGCTGTAGTAAGTATCTTTGGGTCCAACAACTGTCATAAATCTATCAGCGTATGATAATCAGAGAGGTGATGGAATAAAACACTAACTAATATAGCAGTTGTCTACTGATATCAATTTAGTGAAGCCTACAGACAATCCTACATTTATCTGGGAAGTGTATGTCAGCTAAGCAACCAATAAAAGAAGGAATGATTTTGTGTTTTCAGTGGTTGTTTGGAACTATCAATTAGGCGCATTTACACATAATAATGTAGCATCTAGTGACAGCAGACATGCCGAAGAGTACACATTTAAGAGATGAGCATAGCAGCTAAGTTCAGATCTTTTTCAGGTCACTGTGACCCAACAAACTCAAATTTGCTGAATATGTTGAATTAATGCCAGTTGTTCTGGTGTAAAACTGAATTTAGTTCCAAGTTCTGTCAAGCAGGGTCAGCTCTGACTATATTGACCTAACACAGGAACTTGGATTGGCAAAGTGTCATGATGCTAGCTTGTAATTTCAAAATCAAATTATGCACTTAATTAATTGAAGCAAAGTGGCTTCCTGTGAAGAATTTACATGGTCCTGATTTCTGTCAGTTTTGGGTGGGTGAACTGCTTTTAAACTAACCTACTACAGTCAAAGATGCCTCTGGGTCATTCCAGCCCTCGAGCTTAATGATAATCTTGCTGGTGAGTTTCTCACTCTGTGGTTGACCTGACTGGAAACCTGCCCACTTCCAGGGAGCAATTTCCAATGGTTCAGCCAAAGCCCTATTTAAAGCAGGGATGAGACTTTTACATGAAACTTGCATTTCCTTCTCACATTTGTAATTTCCCAGATATACTGGAAGGAGAATCATTGAGTGTCACTCATAATCTGCAGACTGCTGTCCAGCAGACCGGTTCCAAGGAAGTTTCAGTAATCATCTGAAGAGTTAGAAACTCTAGTCAATGCTCTGTGCAGAACTGCAGCAGAAGATCACACTCCCCTTTGGAAAATTATGAACTCTGGTAAACTGCATTGTGCACGCATTTGGGCAGATGTGATCCTTGCACCACTTCGGCAGAAATCTAAGGCAAAACGATTCAGGGAAAATGATGGCTTTCGCAGCCCTGCTACTGCAGCAGAATGATGCACAGATTAGGAGCAACTTGCCTTGCGAAGCATAGGCATCAATGATTATCATCTGCTGTGCTCTGCTAGATGCTTTCTTTCAAAGAGAATGGAGAATAAAAATAGAGAAGTCTCACTAAAGCTCTCCGAGGTATTAGGCACAATACACCTGATGAATACTTACAGAGTCTGCTGAGGAAAGGAAAGCATTCATTTCATTGTGGCTTCACCTTACCATAAGGCTGCAAGAGAAAGCAAGATTGTACAACTTTGTACTATTTCCTGTGCTGACATGTACTGTGCCTCATTAACATATCTCATAGTCAGTCATAACCCATTACACTTACAATATCAACAGTGCAGAGCTTTATAGAAGAAAGAACCAACCTGCAGTATCACAATAGGCGTGCCATCATTGATTGTATGAGAGAATGTTCTATGTACTGCCATAAAATTACTATAACTGCATGAAAGATCTGTTTTTCTGAAGAGGGCGGTTTCAATTTGAATATTTGGGTAAACCCAAAATCTCAAAATATTTAGATGTACAGCACGGAAGCAGAGCTTTCGGTCCAACTCATCCATGCTGACCAGATCTCCCAATCTAGTCCCGCCTGCCAGCACCCGGCCCATATCCCTCCAAACCCTTCCTATTCATGTACCCATCCAAATGCCTTTTAAATGTTGCAATTTTACCAGCCTCCACCACTTCCTCTGGCAGCTCATTCCATACACAAACCACCCTCTGAGTGGAAAGGTTGCCTCTTAGGTCTCTTTTATATCTTTCCCCTTTCACCCTAAACCTATGCCCTCTAGTTCTGGACTCCCCCATCCAGGGAAAAGACTTTGTGTATTTATCCTATCCATGCCCCTCATGATTTTGTAAACCTCTATAACAGGGGTGGGCAATTAATTCTTCCAAGGGGCCACATGAGAAACATGAGTTGTGTTGGAGGGCCGAACCAGAAATAAGTTGAACATAATTCTGCTCAGTATTAATTTTCTCCCATTGTAAAAAGTACTAAATTATATAGTTTTTCACTGAAACTTATAATCAAGAGAATAAGAATATTCTGTTACAATAAAGATATGAAATTGTGGAGTAGGTCAAATATAGAAGAAATAAACAGTAAAAACAATAATTTCAGTATTTCATTTTATTTTTAACATGCTAATCTCACAAACCAATAATGAAAAGTTGTTTCATTATTGTTCTGTATTACAAACAACAAACAACTCTATACAAAAAGCAATAAGTGCTTTTGATGTTTTTCAGTTCATTTTACTTTTTTAGTGAGAAAAATCCAGTCTGTTTTGGGCCTGAACAAGTGCACTGAAATCTGGTTGAATGTCTGAGGTGGATATGCGAAGGACAGCTGAGAGGTGATCATCAGTGATAGAGGTTCGGTATTTGGATTTGTTGAACTTCATCACTGAGAATGTCTGTTCGCATATATAGGTAGGTCCAACGAGGACTAGAATCTTCTGACTGTGCCTCCTCATGTGTGGAAAGTTCTCCTCTTTGAGGGAAGAATAAAAATCAAGCAGTGAGACTGACCTAAAGTACTCTGCCAGAAGTGTGTCAGATTGCAGGTCAATGAGTTCAAGCTGAACATCACTAGGTGCAATCTCCACATTGCATGTAAATGGGGAAAAAAATCATGTGCATTTCATTCTCAACCATTTTAAAGTCTTGAAATCGCCTTGAAAATTCACCATGCAATGCTTCTAACATAGATGAGTACTTGTGGAGGTAATCAGCTGAAGGTGCAGCTTCCTTCAGTGTTGGCAAGTGGGTGAGAATGTTGCCCTCCTTTTAGCTTGAGAGAAGCTGCAACTTTCTCATAAAAGCCTTCACCAAGTTGTACATTTCATGCACAAAAAGGCCCTTGCACTGCAGTTTCACATTTAGTTCATTCATAAGTGCAGTCACATCAACAGCAAAACCAAGGTCTGCAATCCAGTCTGCATCTGAAAGCTGTGGAATGCCATTCCCTTTCTTCACACAGAAATCTTGAATCTCTTCTCTCAGGTCCCATACACTTTTCAGCATTTTGCCTAGGCTGAGCCACCTGACAGCTGTGTGGTAGTCTATGTCACGATGTTCAGTCTCATTTTCCTCCAAAAGTGCAACAAACTGCCTGCGATTCAAAGCTCTTGCCTTGATGAAGTTAACTATTTTAGTTACAACTTTAACCACATGGTTAATTTTTAACACTGACTTACACAACACTTCCTGATGTATAATACAATGAAAAAATACCAATTTCTGTTCAGGGTCAATTTCTGTCACTTTATCCTGCATTATCTTTAAGAGTCCAACATTTATTCCCGTTAGATTTGGACAACCATCCGTTGTCACACCTGCCAGCTTGTCCCATTTTAGTCCCAATGTGTCCAAACATGCATTTACCTCCGTGAACAAATCATAAGCAGTTGTTGTTCCTTTCATTGACTGCATGGCTGCCAGCCCCTCCATGATTTTAAAGTCCGTAGTTATCCCACGTACGAAGATGAGTAGTTGGGCTGTGTCACGTACGTCGCAGCTTTCAGCCAAAGCCAAGGAAAAAAAGTCAAAGTTGACCACTCTGTGCTGCAGCTGAAGCTCCAGATTTCTAGCGATGTCCCCAATCCTTCTCATTACAGTGCATCAGGAGAGGGGCACATTCTCAAATGCCTCCTTTTTCTCCGGGCATATTAGTTCTGCAGAGTCCAACAAGGACTCCTTAATAAACTCTCCATCAGAAAACGGTTTACTGTTTCTGGTGATTTTGTGGGATATGACATAACTTGTCTTGGCGTGAGCTGACATTTTGAGGGCTAGCCAGCAAACACCACTTTTAGCTGTTCACGCCCGTACACGCGCATGTGAGTCCATACATAAATAAAAAAAGCATCCTTTTCAAAACAAAAGCAACACAGTTGTATTGCGTGCATGGCGTTAATACTTTTTTATTTATGTTCTAATTTAAGATTGACCTCATGCGGGCCGAACAGGAACGACCAAAGGGCCGGATATGGCCCGTGGGCTGTAAAATGCCCAGGTCTGCTCTATAAGGCCACTCCTCAGTCTCCGACGGTCTCGGGAAAACTGCCCTAGCCTATACAACCTCTCCCTATAGCCCAAATCCTCCAACCCTGCAATATCCTTGTAAATCTTTTCTGAACCCTTTCAAGTTTCATAACATCTTTCTGATAGGAAGGAGACCAGAATTGCATGCAATATTCCAACAGTGGACTAACCAATGCCCTGTACAGCCGCAACATGACCAACCCAATGCCTGTACTCAATACTCTGACCAATAAAGGAAAGCATACCAAACGCCTTCTTCACTATTCTATCTACCTTCGACTCAACTTTCAAGGAGATTTGAACCTGCACTCCAAGGTCTCTTTGTTCAGCAACACTCCCTAGGACCTTACCACTAAGTTTTGCTTTCCCAGAATGCAGCACCTCACATTTATCTGAATTAAACTCCATCTGCCACTCCTCAGCCCATTGGCCCATCTGATCAAGATGCTGTTGTAATCTGAGGTAACCTTTTTCGGTGTCCACTACATCTCCAATTTTGGTGTCATCTGCAAACTTACTAACTATACCTCTTATGCTCACATCCAAATCATTTATATAAATGATGAAAAGTAGTGGACCCAGCTCTGAATCATGTGGCATTCCACTGGTCACAGGCATCCAGTCTGAAAAACAACCCTCCACTGCCATCCTCTGTCTTCGACCTTCGAGGCAGTTCGGTATCCAAATGTCTAGTTCTCCCTGTATTCCTTGAGATCTAACCTTGCTAATCAGTCTCCCATGGGGAACCTTGTTGAATGCTTTACTGAAGTCCATATAGATCACATCCATCACTCTGCCCTCATCAATCCTCAATCTTCAAAAAACTCAATCAAGTTTGTGAGACATGATTTCCCACACACAAAGCCATGTTGACTATCCCTAATCAGTCCTTGCCTTTCCAAATACTTGTACATCCTGTCTCCCAGGATTCTCTCCAACAACTTGTCAGGCTCACTAGTTCCCTGGCTCGTCCTTACGTTAGCCAACCTCCAGTCTCCCAGCACCTCACCTGTGACTATCAATGATACAAATATCTCAGCAAGTGGCCCAGAAAAACTTCCCTAGTTTCCCACAGAATTGTAGGGTACACCTGATCAGGTCCTGGGGATTTATCCACTTTTATGTGTTTCAAGACATCCAGCGCTTCCTCCTCTCTAATATGGACATTTTTCAAGATGTCACCATCTATTTCCCTACACTCTATATCTTCCATGTCCTCTTCCACAGTAAATACTGATGCAAAATACTCATTTAGTATCTGCTCCATCTCCTGCAGCTCCACACAAAGGCTGCCTTGCTGATCTTTGAGGACCCTATTCTCTCCCTAGTTATCCTTTTGTCCTTCAGAGAAAAATGAGTTTTACATTCTTCAGTGTCTCGCTGGTAAATTGGGTAGAGCAATGGCAGATTGAATTTAATTCCAATAAGTGTGAAGTGAAGCATTTTGGGAGGACTAATAAGGGAAGGATATGCATGATGAATGGTGTGTACATGTCCATAGTTCCCTGAAGGTGGACAAGGGGGCGAAGGAGGCATATGGGAAGCTTGTCTTCACTAGCCAGGATATGAATATAGGAACAAGAAAGTCTTGTTTCAACTTTATAAACTTTATAAACATTGGTTAGTCTTACAGATGGGACACTATGTGAGGTTCTTGACCTTAGATTGTTAGAAGGACGTGATTGCTCTGGAGGGGGTGTAGAGGAGTTACACCAGGATGTTGTCTAAAGTGAAAAGTCTCAGTTATGAGAAGAGACTGGATTGGCTGGGTTTGTTTTCCTTAGTGCAGAAAGGGCTGAAGAGGGATCTGATTAAGATATACAAAATTGTGAGAGACAGAGATGGGGTGGATTGTGAGAATCTTTTCCCTATAGCAAATGTGTATAGAACCAGACATAAGTTAAAGGAGAGGAATAAGCGATTTAAAGGAGATCTGAGGAAAAATGTTTTCATGCAGTGTGTAGTAGAAATATGGAACACGCTGCCTACGAGGGAGTGGAGGCAAGTACTGTTGCAACATTTAACAAACATCTGGATGAGCACTTAAAATGTCAGGGCATAATATACTGTGAACAAAATGCAGGTGAGTAGGATTAGTATGGTGCTTGTTGGTCAGCAAGTTTCTCTGGTGTATGACAATATGACTCTAACTCACACTCACTGCCTGGGTACACATCTTACTTTAAGTATGTTTAAAAAAAGTTAAAGGTTAGATTTGGTTAAATAAATCTACATATCTTACATCCGGCAGGAATAAAATAAACAAATGGTATTGAAATAAATCTTATTTATTAACCAGAAAGATGTTACAATAAATATATGTTGGCTCTGGAGTCTTCAGAACCCCTTTTTTAGCTGGTGAAGTAATATTACAAAATTTCCTAGAAATAGATAATGAATCACATATCACTGCTAAAATTAACTTGGCTGAATTTTGTTGATATCTCCGCTGAGAATTTCTAGATTTGGTCCACATCATCTATAAAAATACTTTGATATCCTTTGTGGAGGGATGTGAGGATGAGAGGGGAATAAAACTTCACAATCTCTATTAACAACGGAAGAAATCATGGCCAAAGCACCTTTGATCTTGCGTTATGATAACAAAAGAAACAATCAATTTTTTCTCCTCACTGGCACCATATCCTTGCAAAGCATTTTTCCCTACTGAATGATTGTTCCACAACACTACATTGTACCTACATTCAAGGGGCATACTATTGGACTCTGTGAGCCTTTGCATCAGTGTCCAATTGCATCCTCAATGGACTTTGGGAGAAGATCCCTTCACCTAAAGGCACAATACCAATATTAAACTGGTATGGCTTGTCTTACCCACCTAGACAGTATCCGGCATTTTGTGGCATACACAAACTTTCCTCCATAAGAGGACAGTGAGCTAAACGGTGTATGAAGTCAGCTGCAATATTACAGATTTCAGACCCCAATATACCACATGGACACTGTGGGAAAAACAGAAGCCTTTATCTCTTCCATCCAAGTGATTGCCCCATAAGGAATGAACAGCATTCAATGTTTGCCAAGTGCTAACATTGTTCCTTTATGCATCTTACACACAAATGGTCAGGAACCTGGCAGAGCATGGTGCAGTGCTCAATAGGTAGTTGCTTACAAAAAGTTCAACATTCCATGCATTTTCATTGTCCCTCTTAAATGTTATTGCAGAATCTTGGGTCAGACATCTGACCTTTTATGTCACTGAAACAGTTGGTTGTTTTATCGTCAGTCTGCCACCATACACAAATCTACATATTCTTACAGTTCATAAGATAACAAATCAATCAGCTGCACCACCAAAGATATCAGACTATAACATTTATCTCATCCATTTTGGTCATGTCCAAGCAGGTACAGCAAGATGATGAGTTGCATGATGCATCCAATAGGTCCAAGAGCTAGCACGCTCATTCAGAGATGAATTACATCTCTCTATGAACGTAGTCTACAAAGGTATGCGCTACAACAAGACACGTTAGATCATACTCATATAGGTGATATGGACACAGAAATAAAACTTCTCCCAAAATCCATTGAAGATAGAATTGGACATTGATGCAAAGGCTCATAAAGACTAATAGCATGTCCCTTGAATGTAGGTAGAATGTAGTGTTGTGGAATAATCATTCAGTAGAAAAAAATAGTTTGCAAGGTTATGGTGCCAGTGAGGAGAGAAAATTGATGATGCCTTTTGTTATTATAAACTAAGATCAAATAAAATAAAATTCATTGATATGAATCCAAAAATTCCCTCGCTCTAGTCCAATATGAATAAGGACACCAATCAACCAATCAGCCTTCCTGTGTGAAGCATGTCAATTCCATCCATCTGAACAATTAAGTGTTATGTCTCAGTTGGGTAGCATGCTGGAAATTGAGCCCCACTATTCCCTGAGTCATCACAAAAGGTAAAGATTTGATAAAGTACACAAAGTTCCCCAATTTACCTGAGTTTTGGACCTGGATCCATAGAAAACACAGACCAGCTATCTGTATTAAATAGGAATCACTATTTATTACAAGTAATTGGACTCAATCAACTGGTAAATTGTTATAAACCACTGGCATATAGTATTACTAAAAATCTAATCCCCTTATAACCTCCTTTTACACACATACCCATGAAGACAAATTTATTACAAGTAATTGGACTCAATCAACTGGTAAATTGTTATAAACCACTGGCATATAGTATTACTAAAAATCTAATCCCCTTATAACCTCCTTTTACACACATACCCATGAAGACAAAGAAAACAGGTTATAGTGGAGAAAAACTGAAAAGACAGTTCAATAGTCTTTGCTCCCAGGTTTTGTTGTTGATATGATCCATATCATTTGTCTGCTGGCCAGTATTTTGTTTTTGTCATTGATGTCTGATGGTTCCATTGCTTGGTAAGAGACACAAAGTGACTTTTTCTCTTATTAAAAATCCCTCTGATTTATCAGTTAAAAGTAAAAGCTTACAACAGCTATTATTGGTTTTCTTCAGGTTTAAAGTGAGTTTTGACAACAGAGAACAGAGAGACTGCTCTTGAGCTCAGGAAGAGCTGAACATTTCTCCCTCGTTGTAACTTGTTTCCAGCTCCAAGCTGTTCAATTGCCTGAGAACTAATCATACAGCTGCTGCAGGCAAAAAGGTCTCTGTCATTGATATCTGTCACTAACCCATTGATCAATCAACTTCTTATTGCCAACAAAAGCTGCATCTGTACATTTCCTCAGCTCCAAACTGTCTTCTACTCAAACCCCAATTACTGCTTGGTCAAACAATTGTTTACACGATGCCTACAATGGATGACAGGTACTTGCTTTCAGAATTGCTGCTACTCTTTGAAGCTCCTTCTCATTTCAGCCCTCAGTTTTTAAAAACACAAAATAAAAAGACATGGTTTTTACACAACCTTTCGTTCCACAGGCATTCCTCCTGAACTCTGACTGATATTTTCTATGTCCAAGAAGGCTGATTATTTCACCAAATTCCTTTTTGTGTCACAGATTAAAGATACTAGTAATGCCATAGGTGTTGACATTATTTTTTATCTACTTACAGGATGTGGGCGTTGCTGGCTGGTCAGCATTACTGCCCATCTTCTAGTTATCCTTAACAAGGTGATAGTGAGTGGGCTTTTTGAACTGTATTGCAGTCCATGTTCTGTAGGTTGATCCACAGTGGTAGTAGGGAGGGAATTCCAATTTTTTTGATCCAGCAACAATGAAGGAATAGTGATATAATTCCAAGTCAGGATGGTGAGAGGCTTGGAGGGGAACTTGCAGCTGCTGGCATTCCCATGTATCTGCTGCCCTTATCCTTCTAGATGAAAATGATAATGGGTTTGGAAGATGCTGTCGAAGGATCTTTGGTGAATTTCTTGGAACATTGAATATCATATTCCGTATACCACAACAAATTGTGTGTGGCAGCAGTCCGCAATACCCTCATGTATTTTGTGCATGAAATGGGATTTTTGTGTCATCGCATTGGCAATACTTCCATTATTTAAGTCATTGATATAGATTGTAGGAATCATGGCCCCAGCACTGATCCGTTATGGCGCTCCACTAATTAGAGTAAGTCATTCTGAAAATGCCCCTCATCCTAACTGGTAACTACTTGTAACCTCGTGGGCTTTTATCTAGAGTACAGTAACTTATCAAACGTTTTGCAAAAGCAAATATCTTACCTCAACTGTTTGCCTTTTAGTAAATCTGCTTGTTATTTCCCAAAGAATTCCAATAAACTTGTCAGGCATGATTTCCTCGTCATGACATACCGTATATGTATTTTTAAACGCTCTGCTCTTACATCCTTCATAACAGACTTTGACATTTTCCCAATGATACATTGGAAAAATAAGCTGATTGACCTGTCGTTAACTGATTTTTGACTCCCTCCCTGTTTGAAAAAGAGTAAGACATTATCAGTTTTGCCAGTGTGGATAGAGAACTGCTGAACATAAGGGAAATGTGTAGGATGTGAAGTTAAATTCAAGAAGGCAGCTCACCACCGCCTTCTCAAGGGCAATTAGGGATGGGTAATAAATGCTGGCCAGCCAGCAACACCCAAAACCCAAGGATGAATTAAAAAAAAGTTGGTGATGGCAGAAGTGGAAGTATGTGATGTGAAGTGTTAACATGGCATGGGAGTTAAAAATGGCATGGGTCATGTGACTTTCAACTCCTGGTCCCTAAGTTAAAATCAAGCTTACAGAAATGACATATGGGTGCAAATAACATGAATACAAATTATGAAAAAAAGGGAAACAGCTTTGTTTCATGTAATATCATAAATTCTCTAACGATTTAAAGCTGCTCAGAAGTAACAAAATCAACATTTTAAACTATTTGCCAGTTTATTTGAATTATTGTATTTATACTGATTGTGTAAACTTAAATAAAAATGATTTAAGTTGTGTAAAATAACAAAAATGATTGTTTTTGAGACAAAATATAAGAAGAAATGGCGTCTAGTCATAACAAGAACAGGGGATAAATGCAATGATTATAAACCCAAGAGACCTGACCTTATGAGCTTCAATGACTCATTTGATCAAGTTAAATTTCTCTTCATCGGTAATGTTATTTAGCTCTGCCTTACATTGTATTAAGCTATCATTGTGTTAAGGTTGTTTGGACTTCTAGCCTAACCTGGATTGCACTACATGTAAAGAGGAGGAAATTAATGAAAATATTTGCTTTAGAGCAAAGTTAGACCACCTGTTGAGAAAGAGTTGTGCATTTATGTATTAATTCTGTGGATAGTGAGAGCATGAGTGAGAGTTCAAACGAAGTAACTTTGTATCAAACGCCACTCTCTGAGGACAAGCATATGATTATACATAAAAATGAAAGTGTCCTGCTTTTCCAGAGGCATACGTTTTAGCCTTTTGATGTTCTTTTACATTTCTCATGTCTGAAGCTAATTGCAGGAATAATCAATAAACCATTACCACTGTCAAACATCAGAATAAAAGCCATGGATTGCTGGGCTGCACAACACTATTAATTAGTTTTGCATTGTGATTTGAGTTTGTTTATTCTCTATTAATGGGCTATTTAGAGCAAATGAAATGAAAGAGTATTAGGATCTTTTGGCCCATTCATCCCATTGTGCTTGTGCTGGATTTTTGAAGTTGAGTCTTACACCCAGCCTTTTCCTCATCCCATTGGAATTTAGTCCTCTTCCAGGAGATACCCAAAGTCTTTTGAACGTTCCTTGTCGTCTGCTCTTGGCCCTCTTTAAACTACAGGTTTCTAGATCATAAAAACCCATGTGAGAAACATCTTCCTCATTTCACCACTACTTCTTTTGCCAGTTAATCAGAATCTGTGGTTTTTATTTCCTTCCTTACGCTATCAAAAGCCCTCATAATTTTGAATGCCTCTATGAAGTTTACCTTCTCCAGCAATGTAACTAGGGGCTCTCCTCCTTGATATGATCCTGGGAACCATCCTCTGCAGGGCTATGATATCCTTATGAAAGCTTGATGCTCAGATCTGGACACAATATGCCCTCTGAGGCCTAACCAGTAATTTGTAAAGATTAAGTACAAATTCTTTGCTTTTAGATGCAATATCCCTGTCTACAAAGTATTCCATATGCTTTTTCTGAACAGGCTTATCAACCTTCAAAGGCTTCTGAATACATAAATATCTGCAGCTTTTTCCTTACTTCTCTACTTCATTACAAACCACTCATGTTCTGAGAGCAGATAATATCATGGCCACCTTCCTGCAAATCTTTGTCAGGAGACTTCTAGGGATCATGACAGTATGCAAGTGGTTCTCTCTCTTTGTTCACCAACTGGGCATTGTATCAATGCTGTTGGGAATTGTACCAGTTCTGGAGAATCGTCTTCAACTTCAAAATGTAATTCTGTTTCTCTCTCCACAAATAATGCCTATATCCTACAAGTGTTTATTGAAAACTCTATTTAATAGACTTTTTTTTGGACATCCATTCTCATTTAAAAAATCAGCAAAATCTTCCTACATGTTCATCATAAAACACATTTCTAGTAATTTAAGAATGGTTAGATTGTTTTTTTTGTGCTGCTTTGAATCATTTTTGTTTCTGTGAAATTTTAATATCTGTCATGTGAATCACATCATAATCTTTTGTAGAATAAATTCTGGTTATATCTGAATTATTTATTTTTACTGCTCATGTTAAAGGTGTCCATGAAAAGAAGTCCTCAAAACTACTCAATAATTAATGGTGGTAGTTGCAATTAATGGTGCAAAGTGGGACTCCTAAAACCAAAAACACAAGGGTTATCAGCTTATCTGTCCATTCCCCGAACCCAAACTTTTTAAAAAAAAACATGGCTACCTGATTTCTGTGTGGCATTCAGACATGGCTAATTAATTGATCCAACTGAAGAGCATCAATTTCAATGGCAGAAAACCATCAGCTCTGCTTTTCTGCAACAGCCTGAAATTCAGTATTTTTTATTTGGTTACTGATGAGAAATGTAAATTTGCATCATTCTGTCCTTTTTCTACACTACAGATGTGCTTAGTGAGGTATTTTTAATACTGCCCTGATGAATGTTTTGAACATTTTTCCATTTAGAAATGTTTGTGATTTCTGCTGTCTTGCCTAAAATGAGCTGTGATTGTTTCTCCATATTTGCGAGTGTGATTTTTTTTACCTGTATGCCTCATAAAGGGACAAATCGAAACCAAACCACTTGGCCCCTGAATATGTCACGCTAGACAAATACTACTTGAAGAATGAAACTGAAAACTGCCATGAACATTCTTGAGCTGTACAATGTTTAAACTCGTGGGAGAGAAAATGTCAAATTCTCTACATGCCAATTTGAGGGGTGAAATGGCCTGATGTTTTATCCCCTAATATACTCATGGCTGTTTACTTTGTGGCTCCACGAACCATCCTTGCTGTCTGGGTGAGTGTAGAGTCCGTTTCAAGGGATATATCTCCTTTTTTATTTCCTGATTAAATGAAAATTTGGTTATTGTTCTATACCCTCTAGATCTCAACAAAATGCATTTCAGAATCTGAAGGGGGATTTCCCATTGCGTACAAGAAGGCTAAAAAACACAAATCACAGGAAGTGATTTTCTTATGGAGAATGTATTTTCCTGTCCTTTTTCCAGAGTGTGACAGATGTAAGGAATCAGTGTAAATACATTCAATATGTGATGTGCATTTGGAGTTATAAAGTGTCTAAAGGAGTTAAAAAAATTAATTTCAAAATGCTCAGGCAAAATACATGCTTTAAGTATACTTAATAGCTCACCCACTGCATTTATTTGTAAATTGACCATTTTTGATTCTATTACCTATCAACCATTCCTAAACTTGTTAGTGAATAAGCCCTTCAGGCATCCTTTGCTGCATCCAAGATATTGCTGTTTCCCAGTCCAGCATTTACACAGTATTCCATCCTTTCTGTGGCAACAATTGAGCCTCTAATCAGAACAACAAAAGAAAATCCCATCAAACATATGCTAAAGAAATGCACTGAAGTGCTTTTCTCTAACCCCAGACAATATGATTCAGTCATGCCAAGGGTACTCATAATTACTATGGTGAATGATTTTTTGCTGTTTGCATCCATTGGTCCCTATTTGTTTGTTCACTTAACTTTCTATGTTTATCTCATGTATATCTATATAAATAAAAGTGACTATTACATCTCAGGTAACCAGATTTCAAAATGCCCATAGAAGGAAACACTGTGATTGCTTCCATTAACCTAATGAGTCACATTTTTCTGAATGCCACCAAACCAGGATCACAGCAAAATCAACCAAGCAACCATTTATCTCAAAGTGATCAAAAACTCCATTCAGAAGGATTTTTGTTTGTCATTCATACAGCTCTATGGCTCTAAGTATATGGGGGATAGCAGGAGGCTGTTGTGAGACCATTGGAATCCTGAGGGAGTTTCAAGAGGGCCGCAATGAAAATTCAAAACAAATTTAAACTTTGGTCTTAGATCTGTTCAAGACTAGCTGTTGCTTCTTAAACCTCTTGCCATTATTTCAGCACAATGACTTGCTGGCATGTCAATGCGGAGCCTGGGTTCTCCTGCCAAGCCTGCCCGACTTACTATCTGATGATCCCAGCTGTACCTGCTCAGAGGCCTCAGGCTGGGACCAGGTGGACAGGAAATGAAGGTAATCGATCTCACAGGCTGATGCTTTTGCTCTCTGAGGACAGATCAAACATTTGGCAGATATTTCCTCTTCAATCCTTTCAAATACCCGGATGTGTCCGCCTTTGGAGTATCCCCAATTGCTTATAAAGTCCTTTTCCACAAATCTGGGAGAGTTAAGTGGTGGGCTACAGCAGTGGATGGAGATGGTCGCACCTCACGACATTTGAGACCTTTCTGAAGAGGCTGCAGAATGAAAAGGAAGGAACTACAACTGGTCCACATTTGATTGTGTGCTTTGGTAAACCCAATCCAGCTGGCAGCACATAGGATTCCAAAAGATCTTATGAAAAATGAAAAGCAGTACATTCAAACGTTTTTGGGCTTGGCTTCCCTAACTGTATTTTCCCTTCAGAAGTTTGGTGGTAACCATGTTTTTTGTGCCAGAAATGTGACTGCTATCAAGTGTCGTGTTAGCAAAATGACGAGATTTGACACTATTGTGAAACCGAAAGGATTTCCTCATTTCCAAGCCTGACAACATCGCAAAGGGTATAGCCAACACAAGGAGGTTTGCTGCCTTCAATGAATGTGCAACCTACCACCCTCCACCCCCACCTCTATATCCCCGGAGAGGTCAGCAAAAGTAATGTAATGGAAAGTCAACAGCAAAGCACAGTGGATTTGAAGGGGTTATGAGTTCTCTGAACCCATGAATGAGCTGAGGGAACAGGTTCATGTGCAGATTCACTGCCACCATATTAGGAACTGAAACATCCTCCTGTGGGAATACTCTGGAGCAATGAGTGGGCTGTGGGTTAAATGCTGCTGTTTAATTGCCAGTCACAGTCTTCAAGAGAAATAGTGTGAGAACATTTGCAGTAACCTGTGAAAACAAACCATTGTCCTGAATCACAAGACGAGTAATGTGAACCCTTGTTTGTGCCCATTGGAGTTATCGTGCTTGCTCCTAGCACCCAATCCCACAAAGCAACTAAAAGTCTACCAATCCCTTCACAGTCTGTCAAAATCACAGCCAAACAAATTCCACCGATCTAACCTTTCAATGTAACAAATTTTGAATTTGATTGGGTAGCACTGAACCCGATGTGATGTCACTAAATGAAATTGCTTTGGGCAGATGGGATTTGTAATTTCTTTCCCTTTAGTCAATGATGAAATGTGGGATCGATGTGTTGAAAATATTGGGTTTTAGTTCAAATTTTTAAAAAAGCAAGAGGCTGTTTCTTTCCTAGCGCACAGGTCATGCTGCCCTAGACAAATGCCTTGTTCGCTTAGTAGCAGTGATAGCCTGGCACAGAGGTAATGTAACTTGCTGTTTGGTGATTGTAATTTAGAAAATTATCTTGTAAAAGCTTTTGAATCACTATTCTTCCAAAATGTACATCTCTGCCAGTTACATTGTCCTCCCATTAAAGCAAGTTTTCTAACTCAAAGACGTCTTAACTGGTGTTGTCAAGAAAGTGCTTTGGCATTGGTTACTCAGGCTAAACAATAAAAGGTCACTGGAAAATTAATTTTCTCACTGACAGATAGGCCCAGCAACAAGAATATACCAGCTCATTGTTGAAGAAATAGGCAAAACATGATCTGATAATCTCAAATCGACTTTCCTGTCTTTTCTCTGTAACCCTTAATGATTAAAACTCTGCCTCTCTAAGCCTTGTATATACTTAACAATACAGCCTCAACAACCCTCTGTGAAAGAATTCCACAGTTTCATTCCCCTCTGAGAGAAGAAATCCCTCCTCAATTCTGCCTTCAACAGGTGAGCTCATTCTCTGTAATTATGCCCTCTGGTCCTAGACTCTCTCACAAGGTGAAATGACCTCTCCACATCTACCCTGTTAAACCCCTAAGGATCTTGGATGTTTAAATAAGGTTACCTCTCATTCTTTTAAACTCCAATGAGTACAATACCAACCTCTTCAATCTCTCCTCATCAGCAAATCCCTCCATACCAAGCATCTGATGCTGACCTCAAACAATAATTGCTTTCATGACCATGCAATGTATCTATTTATTTGGATATGCAATTTCCAAAAGATGCACCAATTTAAACTTTATTGGTAAATCATAGAGTCATAGAGATGTACAGCATGGAAACAGACCCATCAGTCCAACCTGTCCATGCCGACCAGATATCCCAACCCAAACTAGTCCCGCCTGCCAGCACCCGGCCATATCCCTCAAAACCCTTCCTATTCATATACCCATCCAAATGCCTCTTAGGTGTTGCAATTGTACCAGCCTCCACCACTTCCTCTGGCAGCTCATTCCATACATGTACCATCCTCTGCATGAAAAAGTTGCCTC
>NC_057731.1:34797555-34976467 GCF_004010195.1 Chiloscyllium plagiosum
TTCTATATCTTCCATATCCTTTTCCACAGTAAATACTGATGCAAAATATTCATTTAGTATCTCCCCCATTTTCTGTGGCTCCACACAAAGGCTGCCTTGCTGATCTTTGAGGGGCCCTATTCTCTCCCGAGTTACCCTTTTGTCCTTAATATATTTGTAAAAATCCTTTGGATTCTCCTTAATTCTATTTGCCAAAGCTATCTCATGTCCCCTTTTTGCCCTCCTGATTTCCCTCTTAAGTATACTCTTACTTCCTTTACAGTCTTCTATGGATTCACTCGATCTATCCTGTCTGTACCTGACATACGCTTCCTTCTTTCTCTTAACCAAACCCTCAATTCCTTTAGTCATCCAGCATTCCCAATACCTACCAGCCTTCCCTTTCAGCCTGACAGGAATATGCTTTCTCTGGATTCTCGTTACCCCATTTCTGAAGGCTTCCCATTTTCCAGCCCTCTCTTTATCTGCGAACATCTGCCTCCAATCAGCTTTCAAAAGTTCTTGCCTAATACCATCAAAATAGGCCTTTCTCCAATTTAGAACTTCAACTTTCAGATCTGGTTTATCCTTTTCCATCACTATTTTAAAACGAATAGAATTATGGTCGCTGGCCCCAAAGTGCTCCCCCACTGATATCTCAGTCACCTGCCCGACTTATTTCCCAAGAGTAGGTCAAGTTTTGCACCTTCTCTAGTAGGTACATCCACATACTGTATCAGAAAGTTGTCTTGTACACACTTAAGAAATTCCTCTCCATCTACACCTTTAACACCATGGAAGTCCCAGTCGATGTTTGGAAAGTTAAAATCCCCCACTATAACTCCCTTTTTTTTTACAGATAGCTAAGATCTCCTTGCTTCTCAATTTCCCTCTGACTATTAGGGGATCTATAATACAATCCCAATAAGGTGATCATCCCTTTCTTATTCCTCAGTTCCACCCTAATAACCTCCCTAGATGTATTTCCAAGAATATCCTCCCTCAGCACAACTGTAATGCTATCCCTAATCAAAAATGCCACTCCCCCTCCTCTCTTGCCTCCCTTTCTATCCTTCCTAGAGCATTTGTATCCTGAAACATTAAACTGCCAGTTCTGCCCATCCCTGAGCCATGTTTCTGTAATTGCTATGATATCCCAGTCCCATGTTCCTAACCATGCTCTGAGTTCATCTGCCTTCCCTGTTAGGCCCCTTGCATTGAAATAAATGCAGTTTAATTTATTAGTCCTACCTTGTCCCTGCCTGCCCTGACTGTTTGATTCACTTCTGTTCTTGAAGAACATCTCCTCAAAGATACGCTGAACGCACAAATAGCACTACTTGCATATTTTGGCCATTGCCATGTCCTAAAGCAATGATGGAAATGATTCCCTTGTGAAGTTGTTATCTTGTGCATAAATAAAAATCCTGTTGCAGTATCTGGTCCTACAGGAAATAAACAGTCCTTAAATTTTAAAAACTTTCATTCAAGCTTCAGTACCAAGACATTTAAGGTAAAATCTGGTTTGGCTTAAAGTGAATGAAACAGAACAAATTTGGATTTGCTTGGTTCTTTGGCTCAGCTCCATGTGAAAATGTTGTGTTTCTAAATCTCTGGCAGAACACATTATCATGTATTTTTTGCAGCTCCCTCCTACTCTTCAATCATCCCATTAATACAGTATGAAAAGCTGCTTTATAAAGACATGGTACTATCAGTTGTCTCTGGTTAATGAAGTTTAATCATCCTTTTAGGTTCTTATGACAGATGGAGTGGAAATGATTTTCATTCCTACTTCAAGTTTCAAGTGGTTCTACTTTTCCTGTGATATATAATTGATACAACAAATATTTCCAAAGGCATTTATGAATCAAAAGGTGATAAAAGTGGTTCTTTTCTTCCTGCTTGGCATTTCATTTCATCTGTTGCTTGTACATCTAGCAGCAAGTGTTCAAACAAAGCAAATGCTGAGCCATAAAAGGGGTTTAAAGGAAAAATGATGAACATCTTGGTTAAAGACTCAAGCTTTAAGACATGTGTTAAAGGAGGAGTAGGAGGCTAAGTGGTGAAGAGATTTAAGGAGAGACATCCAGAGCTTAGAACCAAGGCAGCTTTGTCCTTGTTTGACACAAACACCAGAACTGGAGGAGTACAGAGATCTCAAAGGCTTCTAGATCTAACAGAGTCATAGAGTCATAGAGATGGACAGCACGGAAACAGACCCTTTGATCCAACTCGTCCATGTCAACTAGATATCCTAACCTAATCTAGTCCCATTTATCAGCAATTGGCCCTTATCCCTCCAAACCCTTCCTATTCATGTACTCATCCAGATGCCTTTTAAATGTTGCATTTGTACCAGCCTCCACCACTTTCTCTGGCAGCTCATTCCATACACACACCACCCTCTGCATTAAAACATTGCCCCTTAAGTCCCTTTTATATCTTTCCCCTCTCACCCTAAACCTATGCCCTCTAGTTCTGGACTCCCCGACTCCAGGGAAAAGACTTTGTCTATTTTTCCTATCCATGTGTCTCATGATTTTATAAATCTCCATAAGGTCACCCCTCAGCCTCTGACACTCCAGGGAAAACAGCCCCAGCTTATTCAACCTCTCCCTATAGCACAAATCCTCCAACCCTGGCAACATCCTTATATATCTTTTCTGAACCCTTTCAAGTTTCACAACATCCTTCTGATAGGAAGGACACCAGAATTGCACAAAATATTTCAAAATTGGTCTAACCAATGTCCTGTACATTTGCAACATGACCGCCCAACTCCTGTGCTCAGTACTCTGACCAATAAAGGAAAGCATACCAAATGCCTTCTTCACTATGCTATCTACCATTTTCAAGGAGCTATGAACCTGCACTCCAAGATCTCTTTGTTCAACAACACTCCTCAGGACCTCGCCATTAAGTTTATAAGTCCTGCTCTGATTTGCTTTTCCAAAATGCAGCACCTCGCATTTATCTACATTAAACTCCATCTGCCACTCCTCAGTTCATTGGCCCATCTGATATAGATCCAGTTGTACTCTGTAGTAATCTTCTTCGCTGTCCACTACACCTCCAATTTTGGTGTCATCTGCAAACTTACTGACGATATCTCCTATGTTCATATCCAAATCATTTATATGAATGACAAAGAGTAATGGACTCAGCACCAATCCTTGTGGTACTCCACTGGTCACCGGTCGGGTATGTTTTGGCACCGCCCTTTTGGCGCCGATCATTTGGCCCCGTCGTTTTGGCTCTAAACTGTTTTGGCGCTCATTACTTTGGCGCTGAGCTGTCTTGGTACCTGTCCAGAATAAAAAAAACATCTTGTTTGGTTAAAGAAGAGAGGATGACTAACGACCTGATGTAATTTTCTCAACTAGCAAGAGTTGATAGTCAAAGCTGTAATGACCCGCTGTAGATTCAAAACTCGTTTTGTAATCATTTTCTCATTTAGCAATTGTTAATAGTCATCTACTGCCTTGATGATACTTAAGCCCTTCTGTCTTCAAGTTGGAAAGCTGTAATACAATTTTCTTTCTATTTTCTTGTAGAGCCCATACCAGAAGTGGCTGAAAACATTCTAAGCAAGAGAAACAAACCAAAATTTTCACACGATGGTTATCTATATGTGTTTGATAAATGTAGCAAAATGTAGAAATTCATTTTTATAATGAATAGGTTAAAAATAATGAATAAAAAAGAATTAGATTTATTTCTTACAATGCAATAAAAACGAATTTCTTACGGGCTCTACAAGACTTTTTTTTATTCTGAATTGGCGCCAAAACAGCTCAGCGCCAAAGTAATGAGCGTCAAAACAGTTTAGAGCCAAAACAGCGGGGCCAAATAGTCCCATTCCGTCTGGTCACAGGCCTCCAGTCTGAAAAACAACCCTCCACCACCGCCCTCTGTCTTCTACCATCAAGCCAGTTCTGTATCCAACTGGCTAGTTCTCCCTGTATTCCATGAGATCTAACCTTGCCGACCAATCTCCCATTAGGAAACTTGTCAAATGCCTTCCTGAAGTCTGTACAGATCATGTCCACCACTCTGCTCTCATCAGTCCTCTTTGTTACTTCAAACAACTCAACATGATTCAGACATGATCAGACATGATTTCCCACACACAAAACCATGTTGACTATTCCTAATCAGTCCTTGCCTTTCCAAATAGATGTACATCCTGTCTCTCAGAATTCCCTTTAACAACTTGCATACCACTGATGTCAGGCTCACCGGTGTATAGTCCCCTGGCTTGTCCTTACCACCTTTCCTAAATAGTGGTACCGTGTTAGCTAACCTCCAGTCTTCCAGTACCACACCTGTGACTATCAATGATACAAATATCTCAACGAGCGGCCCAGCAATCACTTCCCTAGCTTCCCACAGAGGCCTAGGATACACCAGATCAGGTCCTGGGGATTTATGCACTTGTATGCATTTCAAGAAATCCAGCACGTCCTCCACTGTAATATAGATATTTTTCAAGGTAGTTGCAAAGGTAGGAAGGAGTGTATAAATTGGAAGGTACCGTTGAGAGCAAGGAAGATTATCAAAAATTTCAGTGGGATCTTGATCAGATGGGGAAGTGGAATGAAGATTGGCAAATGCAATTCAATACAGATTAATGTGAGATGTTGCATTTTGGAAATTCAGTCCAAAGTAGATTTCTACTGTAAATAGTAAGGTCCTGAGGAGTGTTGTGGAATGGAGGAACCTAGGAGTACAAACACATAGTTCTTTGAAAGTGGTGTCACGCTCAGACAGGGTGGTGAAGGAGGCATTTAGTGTGCTGGCCTTCATCAGTCAAGGCTTTGAGTATTGGAGCTAGGATGTTATGTTACACTTGTATAAGCCATTGGTGTGTATTGTATACAGTTATAGGAAAGGCATAGTTAAACTGGAAAGAGTGCAAAGAAGATTTATGAGGATGGTGCCAGGACTAGTAGACCTGAGTTAAAGGGAGAGATTGGCCAGGATAGGACTTCATTCCTTGGAATGTAGGAAAATAAAGGGTGACCTTATTGAGGTGTATAAAATCATGAGGGGCATAGATAGGATGAGTGCATACAATCTTTTTCACAGAGGATGGGGAATTGAACATTAGAGGGCATTGGTTTAAGGTGAGAAGGGAAAGATTTAAGAAGGACCTGAGGGGCAACGTCTTCATGTAGAGAGTGGTGCAAACATGAATGGGCTGCCAGAGAAAGTGGTTGAGACAGGTACGTAACAATATTTAAAAATATAAACATTTGGATAGGTACATGGATGGGAAGGGTTTAGAGGGATATTGATTAAATGCAGGCAATTGGAACTAGCTGAGTGGGCACCGTGGTCAGCATGGATCAGTTTGGGCCGAAGGGCTATATGACTTCATGACTGTATGAATGAGGCCATGGACCATTTGAAAACAAGGTTGAGGATTTTCAGACTGAGGACTGAAAGCCACGGAGATTCTTGAGCACGGGGGTGATGGGTGAACACGACTCAGAACAAGTTAAAATACAGGCAACAGAATTTTGGATGTGCACATATTTATGGAGTATAAATGTTCATAAGAGAAAGATGGAAGACCACAGGAACAGTTTAACTTGAAGGGAGCAAACTGAGGCAGGGACAGATAATGAAAGTGATCTTGGTGATGGAGTCAATATGTGGCTGGAATGTCTCAGCATTAAACACAACCAGCTCCAGTTGGGAGTGGAATAGAAGTGGTGGTTAGGAAGTGCATTTTATGTAGGAACTGATGACAATTGTTTTGAGCTGTACAAGATTTCGTTGCAGTAAATTTCTACTCATTTAGTACTTGATATTGGACAAACCCTAGGACCAATCAGAGGCAATCAAGGGGTCAAGCTGATAGTGAGACAGAACGTTTCCTTGTCTGTCTAAAAATGGAGATATGCTATCAGATGATGTCATCAAAAGAGAGCATTTAATGGAAGCAAGAGTAGATTCTTGGAGGGTACAACAATGGAGAAAAGGACTCATTGTGAGTAATTAAAATCTGAGGGCAGTGACAATGCAATTGAAATATTTGCTTTGCTTCTCCCTCCTCAGATATTGCTAGAGCTGTTGAGTTTCTTCAGCATTTATTTTTATTTATTCTAATCTTCAGCATTCAGAATCTTTTGCTTTTACTTTATTCATTGTCGGCGATTCTCTGGCTATGGTTGACAGACAAAAATGGAAACATATGAGTGTAGTCCCACCCAGATGGACTCTGTGTTTAAGAAGGATGGTATTGTTAACCGTGTCAGAGGTTGTAGATAGATTGCGAAGAAAGATAGTTTATCATGGTTACTCTCAATCATTTATGACATTGATAAAGGCAACTTCACCACTGTGGTGGAGTGAAAAGTGCAATGAAGTACCACTACTTCTTTCTCAATTGTTAAGAAACCAGAACTTACATACTTTTTCAGTAGAGACTGAGGACTACAATTCCTAGCCCATCCTGGGAATTCTGATGCATTTGCCAAACAGGAAAAGCTAGGAATGCACAGCTCAGTGTCCTAGATTCTTGGGTGGCTGTTGCAAAGACAGTAGTGTACCTGCACCCAGGCCTTGTGACTGGATGGTGATTAGAGGCAGCGGAAGATGCTCCAAACCAACAAGGTACTGTTGTAGAATCTGCGCAGTTACAGATCCCAGAAGTCCTGGAAACCATTCAATGCAAATAGGAGTTGGGTTAAGGCTCAGGAGAAGCTGGTCAGAACAGAGAGAGGTTGCCGGTATTTTTGGGCACAATTGATAATTCATTGCAGTTGTGGGTTGGGGGTAAAGGAAGCCCACAAGCGGTGTTTGCTTGGTGCAACTGGGAAATAATAGCACTTGAGAAGCAAAGGGACAGATTAAGCTGAATGAAGCTAATTGTCTGTAAAAGAGCTCAGAGTGTATCAGGAATATGTGCTGGAATGCAGCCTGGAAATTCAGTGAATGTAGTAACAGGGGAAGAAATTGAAATATCTGGACTTGAATGGTCATTGAGGTAGTCTGTGATGGAGCAGCTTTTTAAGGAATTTTGGGATTACAGTTTTAAAAATGAAGAATTGGAATCCCTTGTAAAGAAAACAAATTTGAAATGAGATTTGGTGACCCACAATATCACCCTCATCAGATAGTTTGTTAAGAAATCCATGGCATCTGTCTTGGTTGCATCTGCAATTTGATGTGTACTATGTGGCGTTCAATGACAGTTTGTCTCTTAACTCTGTTATCGGGCGAGGAAGTGTTATGGCTCCCCTTTTTTTTAACTCTCTCCAGATCAATTGCAACACTTTTACTTTCTCTTTTTTTAAGAATGACATTCTCAAGTTCCAATCAAACTAAATCAAAAAAGAAAGTTAGCCAATTCCAAGGTTTTCCTGAGTAAATAAAAGTGCTGTTTTATTAGTTGCAACCCTGTAAAAAAATGCAACATCAAACACCAAAGTAAATAAAAGAAGGTATGTAGTGTAGACAGGAAGGAACAAGCAAATGCAGTCACAGATTGTTGAAACTCCTCTGGATGGTGAGAACGAAAGTCCTAAGTCCAAGGCTTTAGCTAGTGACCTTTTTTTTAGCAATTGTAATATTTGAATGTCTTGAATTCTCAGTAAATGATTATTTTCTTTTCCCAAGTTACTTTTTCAATGGCACTGCTTTCTGAAATTGAGATCCAGTCTGAGAAAGAGAATGAGAGAGATCGAAGAGTTTCCAATACCATGTTGTTTTCTCTCCCTTGTTGCTCAAACACCGCTATTGATATACTATACCTGTTCATTTTCTGGTGAGTTCACTTCAGTTTGTATCATTGTCGACAAACTTTTATCTGTAAATATGAAGAGGTATAATACAAGCATGAGTAAGCATGAGATGCAAATTTCTTGATAGCTCAATAAATTTGTGTCTTGTGATTAAAACAGCAATTCTAAGACAGACAATTTAGTACATTCTCTGTGGGTTGCCTGGGATTGCAGGTGATCAGAGTAGTCCTTTTACATCTGCAGTGTGCTTTTTAAAACTACTTTCTGTCCATGAAAGTCTTAGTATAAGTCAAATGCTGATAGTTGAATATTGTTAGTACAACTCCTGTATGCACTATATTCATTTTGGACATTAGAGTATAAGCTACATTCACACTTTATGAAAGCAAAAGCTTTTAGCAAAGCTAATAAAAGTCATACTGAACTCAAAACGTGAACTCTGTTTTTCTCCTCATTGATGTTGCTAGACCTGCTGAGTTTCTCCAGCACCTTCTGTTTTTATTACATGTTTTGTGGCTTGTCTTACTTTTCTATTTGCATTGTAAAGTTCAGTTTGTTTGTTCAGAACTGTGGAACCTTTGCAGCTTTTAGTTTTAGTAAGTAAGATTCCTCCCAGTCTCAGATTTATCCCTCCCCTTCCTCGAACTTTCTATTTCTATCTCAGGCGACCAAATCAACACGGACATCTACTACAAACCGACCGACTCCCAAAGCTACCTGGACTACACCTCCTCCCACCCTGCCCCCTGTAAAAACGCCATCCCATTCTCCCAATTCCTTCGTCTCTGCCGAATCTGCTCCCAGGAGGACCTGTTCCAAAAATGTACAACCCAGATGGCCTCCTTCTTCAAGGACCGCAATTTCCCCCCCGACGTGGTCGACGATGCCCTCCACCGCATCTCTTCCACTTCCCGCTCCTCCGCCCTTGAGCCCCGCCCCTAATTTAGTTGTAAAACCCTTGGGACTGTCATGAATGCAGGTTTTACAGACACAATGTCTCCTCTTGCTGTCTCTGTAGTACACTACCACTATTGTGATTCGATTAAACAGACCTGGGAAATCATCTGAATTATCATTTGTTTTAAGGCACCCACCACCCTCTGCCAAAAAGACTCTTTTCCCTCACATCCCCTCTAAAACCTCTGCCGTTCACCTTGAGTCAACGATCCCAGGTTTTCGAACTCTCTGGTTGGGTAGCCACCCTGTGGCTCCACATTTCAATTCCCCCTCCCACTCCACCAAGGATATGCAGGTCTTTGGATTCCTCCATCGCCAGACCACAACAACATGATGGTTGGAGGAAGAGCGCCTCATCTTCCGCCTAGGACCCCTCCAACCACAAGGGATGAACTCGGATTTCACCAGTTTCCTCATTTCCCCTCCCCCCACCTTGTCTCAGTCTAATCCATCGAATTCAGCACCGCCTTCCTAACCTGCACTCTTCTTCCTGACCTCTCCGCCCCCACTCCAGTCTGACCTATCACCCTCACCTTGACCTCTTTCCACCTATCGCATTTCCGACGCCCCTCCCTCAAGTTCCTCCTCCCTACCTTTTATCTTAGCCTGCGGGACACACTTTCCTCATTCCTGAAGAAGGGCTTATGCCCGAAACGTCGATTCTCCTGTTCCCTGGATGCTGCCTGACCTGCTGCGCTTTTCCAGCAACACATTTTCAGCTAAGTAAGATTACAACTCCACGGACAAAATGAGTGCTGGAGTCCACTGAAGTTAAGGATGATGAGATATCCATAATCAATTTTATTATACTTACTGTAAACCAAATCAGCTTTCTCAGTTCCTGCAATGTTTCTGGAGAGGCAAGATTTATCCCTGATTTGCAAAAATAAGCCAAGACTAGGTTAACAGAGAAGTTGGAATTAGATATCAAATTAGGGGCTAAGAAAGCAGATAAATTTGAGGCTAATAGCACAGTGCTAGGGACTAGAATAACAGTCTAACTCAGGTGGAACACATCTTGAGTTGACTAAAATTTATTTACAAAAAAAAACTTGGAATAGAAAAAGGAATAAAAAAAGTTAAGACAAGATGAGGTAAAGCAAAAATTAGAAAAAGGAAAAGAAATGATAAAGCTTGAACTTGATCCCTGGGTGAGAAGCTAGCAAGGGAGGAAGGAAATCAGAGAACAGTGCTTCAACCAGAGAAAACATGAAGTGACTAAAGAAAGCTTAGATTATATTTTGTTGAGAGTCTAATAGTTTGGATGGATTAGGTATAGTTTGATTTGCAAGAATCTTTGTTTAGTTTCCAAATTTACAAGAGAAGGAGTAGAAAGATATTTCATCTTGCTTTCAGAGTCATTAAAAAAAATCCTATTGGATATTTTGGATATTGCAAAATATCCACATAGGTAATGGAATAAACGTCCATTAAATCTTCCAGAACAACTGTCTTCAGATTACACAACAATGAAAAAAGAATACATAATACATATCAGCTTGTTTTTGATGTTTACTAATTAAAGAAAAAATTCCAATCAGATTTTTTTGGATTCATTATGGAAAAAGCACTGGTATAAGATTGGAGGTTTCATTCATTTAAGTTAGAGTAAATGTTTGAAAATGTGAGGAAAGTCATTGATTGATTGATTGATTGATTGATTCGCATGTATCGTGATAAAGTGAAAGGCGTTGTTTTGAGTTTGGTCCAGGCAGATCATACTATGATTATAGAGGGAGTCAAGAATAGGATTCTAATAGCAATTAGATCCTGGATAAATACTAGGTGTCTGTAGTGAAGAGGACAGCAGCTCTGGCAGGTGTATATGATGTCCCTCACAGACGCCGAGGTGGTTAGTCATGTTGTCATGTATAAATCCACATGGAAGCAGCAGAATTAGAATAGAATATGGCTTGAGAGAAAAGGGACAAGCTGTTTGAACCATAAAGTTAAAAGAATAAAACTGCTTTGAATAAACCATTATGCCTATCTTGCCATAAGATGGGGCATGTAAAAGCAAATTGTTTGAAGTGGGATAGTAAGCTTGTGGATCTAACAGGAACACTGAAAGAGTCTTCTGAAAAGGGAATAAACACAGAGAATTCTGGAGAAACCTGGCAGGAGTAGCAGCCAGATTTCCCTCTAATTTTCTTACCAGAAGCCCTGGCAATGTTCTCGGGAACCAAAGTCAGTGCGGCAATTGGCGTGCTGACATCGATCGTTGTGTGTGGAACATCAGAGGAGTTGCACGCGCGCACTTAACGGTTAGAGGGAATGTTGCTGGCAGCATCTGTGGAGAGGTGGTTAATATTTCAAATCTGGTATGAGTCTTCTACAGAATTGAAGGATAGTTTTAAAGAAGAGTCATACCAGTTATGAAACATTAACTCCATTTCTCACCATACTGATGCTGCTAGACCTGCTGAGTTTCTCTAGTACACTAGTCCCCCACACCCATTGGGGATATGTTCCATGATCTACTCTGGAAGCCCAAAACCACGGATAGGAGCGAACCCATTCATTTCAATGGGAAATTTACCTTCCCAGCAGCTTCCTGGTCCCCGGTTCTGGAAGGTTCCCTCTAATGTTATCGGCCCGCGGTAAACCACGGGTCACTGAAACCACTGAAAATGATTCCGTGGATACAGGGCTCACCCTGTGTTCTCTGTGCTTGTTTCAGATTTCTAACACTGGCAGTATTTGTTTCACTAGATTTATATTTTTAATCAGCAAATTAGGAACAGTTCTAACAACACATCACTCCTTCACTTAAATTTACTGGCCACAAATTAAACTTACTTTAATGGTAATGGCAATCACTTATAGAGTCATAGAGTCATGCAGAACAGAAACAAACCCTTCGGTCTAAGCAGTCCATGCCAAACATAATCCCAAACTAAACCAGTCCCATTTGCCTGTCCCTGGCCCATATCCCTCCAAATGCACTTTTATTCATGCACTTATCCAAATGTCTTTTAAATGTTGTAATTGTACCCACATTCATCACTTCCTCAGGAAGTTCATTCCACACACGAACCACTGTTTGTGTGAAAAATTTGCCACCATGTCTTTTTCAAATCTCTCTCCTCTCACCTAAAAAATGTGCCTCTAGTCTTGAAAGCCCCCATCCTAGGGAAAAGACAACTACTATTCACTCCATCTCTACCTCTCATTATTTTATAAGCTTCTATCAGATCGCCTCTCAACCTCCTATGGTCCAGTGAAAAACATCCCAGCCTATCTAGCGTTTTTTAATAACTCAAACCTTCCATACCTGGCAACATCCTGGTAAATCTCTTCTGAACCCTCTCCAGTCTCATAATATCCTTCCCATAACTGGGCGACCAGAACTGGACACAGTACTCCAGAAGAGGCGCCACCAATGTCTGTACAACCTCAACATGACTCCCCGACTCCTATACTCAAACGATTGAGCAATGAAGGCAAACATGCCAAATGCCGTTTTAATCACCCTGTCTATATGTGACACAAACTTCAACGAATTATGTACCTGTACCCCTAGGTTCCTCTGTTCTACAACACTACCCTAGGCCCTATCATAATTTGTATAAGCCCTACCTATGTTTGTTGTATCAGAATGCACTACCTTGCATTTATCCAGATTGAACTCCATCTGCCATTTTTCAGCGCATTCACCCATTTGATCAAGGACCCTTTGTGATCTTAGAAACCCTTCTTCACTGTCTACTATGCCACCAATTTTACTGTCATCCCCAAACTTACTAGCCATGGCTTCTTTATTCTCATCCAAATCATTTATATAAATAACAAATAAAAAAGGATCCAGAACCAATCCCTGTGGAACGCTGTGGTGACAGGCCTATAGGTCTGACAAAACAAAGTGTTAAATCAAAGGTCCTATTGCAGGTGTTAGGAATTTCCAACAGAGAAGGCTGCATCAGAAAGTGAAGCTTGGGAGAACCCCATCGCACCTAATATTTCTACAATGGGGATAGATTGGGATGCAAAAGATTGAAAGAGTTTTGCATTCAAAAGTGAAATCACTCATTTTTGGCCAAGAGAAAGTCTAGAAAGATTGTTATCCTATTTAATACTGCCTCAGCTCATAGTTTATGTTTAGCAAAGGATTTTGACCTTTCTTCAGGAAACTTGCTCTATCAAAATATTAATGAGAAGTGTTTGTCTTTACCATTGTACAAAAGAAGTTTAATTTGTGCACTCTAAATGTAATTGTGAAGGAGTCTTGTGTATTGAAATTATTCCTAATTGCCTATTAAAAGTTTAGATTCTAAATTAGGAAATTATTTAGCGGGCATTATAGTTCTTCCACTCTGCTAAGAAGTGCCGCTATTTCAAAATTGTTTTTGTGTGTCCATTATCAGTAATGGACGGTATGGAGATTATACAAGAGCTACAGAATTTCCAAGTAAGGTCTCTCAATGGAAAGGGCTGAGACAACAAAATAATCTCAAAGGGCTGAAGTGTAGGAGGACAACAGGGAAGTTAGTAGGACTCGAAAGACCGTTTAAAATTCCAACAGTTTTGGAAGGATGTGCTTTTGAATTGCATCGGAGACGAAAAGAGTTGGACAGGATAATAAAAGTGCAGAACAAGAAAGGCATGGACATCACACAGAAAGATTAAATAAAAGAGTTTGGGATGGAATCAGGAGAAAGTGAAAGATTTCAAATTGTTCAGCGATTAAATCCAACAGGAATAGAAAACAATTTTACTTGAATATAAAAATCATCTCAATAACATGCTTGATGAAGTCAGGAGATATTCTGATTGAAAGGGAGATGCGTTATTGGCTCCCAAAGGAGTAATTTTGACCTTATTGTCTCAAAATGAGAGTTTGACCTTTTTGAGTTTGGAAGGGGAAAGTTGACGTTGAAATGTACCTGCAGCTGATGTAAAGAGTGGCAACTTGGCTGTGGATTTAATTGAACTCTTTATTGCAGATTTAAAGGGAGTAGGAGAAAATACAGGCACAGAGTCATGCTGATACTATGATGTTTGAACCCTGCTAATCCTGCTTGTAGCATATACTTGTTTGTATTTGAGTTAAGATTTATCCCTTTATTAATGCGATACATGTAAAGGTGTCAATTGTCCTGACCATGAGGCATTTCTGCAGCATGTTCATTGAACTGTGAATAAAGTTTATTTAACCGTCTTTTTGAAAAACTTGCATGATTCAAGCTAATGTAGAGTGGCAGTCAAGCATTTGAACAGGTTAGTGGTTAATTTAATGCAAGCATTTGCTGAAAGTTCCTTAAGAAAGAGATAGTTATTAAATAGAGATATTACTGATACCAAGATGAAAATAGAAGAAATTGACCACCAAGGTGACAGGAATCATTAAGGCAATGCATGTCAGAACAATTATAGGGGGATTCCAAGGTTAGAGCTTTCAGTGAAGAATTGAAATTCCTTGTGAGGGATACAAAGTTTTAGTCTGATTTGGTGACCCATTGTGTAACTAATATTTGGAGGCTTGCTGATAAATCCAGGGGATCTGTCCTGACTGCATCTAGTATCTGGAAAAGTACAGCATCCGAGGAGCAGGAGAATCAACATAAGCCCTTCATCAACCCTTCATCGTCGATTCTCCTGCTCCTCAAATGCTGCTTGACCTGCCATGCTTTCCGAGTACCACACTCTCAATTCTGATCTCCAACATCTGCAGTCCGACTTTCTCCTGCATCTAATATCTGATTCTTAAGTGGTGTTCAACTGGTTTGTGTCTTAGCTCGTATTTACCTCAAATTAAAACTATACATTAACATGTAAGTTGTACCTGTATTTGTATAGATTGATTAATTTTTTTTCCATCCTTGTATAGTACAGCATACAGTTTGTTTTTCAAGTTCGTGAAAGCTCTATACTTTATTGTTTTAGTAAGTGCTCGGATCTTAAACTTCATATTCTACAAACTAAAACATTACTGGCCCCTGAGCAAGTCATAACATATTAAATGGATGTGTTAAATCACTCTGGATGTTAACCCACTATTCAGCTGTCCTGCTCACCAAGGCAAGGTAGAGGAGGTGCATTGGGTCCACTTCCATTGCACACTATTACTCTGCTGGATGTCAACTCAGTGATTAGATACTGTAACTCTAAACTCTGCTCCCCATGCAGCATGTTTCAAACCCTTTCTGATTCAGGCCGGGTTACCACTGAGCAGAGGCTCACTTCAGTTGCTAAAGTCAATTTTTTGAGGAATAAATTTGCATCCAAATTAAGGAAGAAAAGTTGCTGCTTTCAAAGATCACTGTTGTTTTATTGTGCCAAAGAATAGTGATCATGATCTTAGTAGCAATTACTTCTAACCTCAACAATGACAATACAAGGAAACATTGAACCAAATCCAGGAACATTCCATAGGGATGGCAAATAGTGCCAAAACCAGACCAGAGACTTGGGTGCAGGTCACTATAGGATGAAAGTCTAGATTAGGGTGGTGCTGGAAAAGCACAGCAGGTCAGGCAGCATCCGAGGAGCAGGAAAGTTGACGTTTTGGGCAAAAGCCCTTCATCAGGACTGAAAACTGAAGGAAAGTGTTAAAGTTATTTGCCAGATGTGTCACAATAAAATAATTCGTACTTAAAATGTTTTATACTGTAAATGCAACATTATGTTGTTTCAGTGTAACATAATATTTTTAAAAAGGTTGATGACACTTTGGCGCTTATCCCTGAGTGACAATGAAGAAATAACAAAAGCTGATGTAACAATGATCCAACAGCTCACACTTTATTTATATATTCATCAGAAGGAGGTATAAATGTGGGGCGAAATTGCTCAAGCTAGTTAATTGTATGTGAATCAGTGCCTTTTGAGTCTGAAAACTGAACACAAATTGCACCCATATGTACAGGCTAATCATTGGTGCTTCAATTGCCAAAAATGCAGATGTGCATGGACAGATTGTGAATGTACCCATGCGCAGTGGAAAATATTACCCCAGGAGACTGTTGTGTTTATTGGCAGAGTTACACTGAAATTCTTTATTTTAAGATATTCTGGCATGTTTTTGCCTTTAGAGTCACTACATCAGTCTTCTTTCTCTCTCTAGCGTATTCACCTGACATAGTAATTATTACAGAGTACAGATATTTTCTCAAGAATCTAGGGTATGTATTAACCATTATATATAGAAAGGAAACTAGTGAATGTATTAACATGAGCTTGTAGAAGTCTACTTACATCCTAAATCTCAATGTATTACAAATACCATAAAACTTCAGAACAGTGTTTCAAGTCATGTAAGAACTCTTGGAAAGACAAATGCTGGATGTTTTGAATTAAGTGTCCATTTTGAACTGGAGTTTCCAGTTGCATGGATGTCATGAATAATGTTTGAAGCTTGAATTTGGGCTCTTGTGGTGCAGGGTTAATGTCCTTATCACTGAGCCAGGAGGCCTGTATTCAAGTCCACTTGCTCCAGAGTTATATAATAATATCACCGTCCATATTGATTAAAAAAATGTCAAAAGAGTAAGACTCCAGCATTAAATTGTTTGTGCATGTGTGAAAGAAACCTGCATTTGGATTTCTCATATGTTCAATGTAAGACTGACACTAATGGAGTGAAGTCAGCAAGAAGATAGTAACAATGAAATTTTGTTCCATCAGTCTCTTAGAGAGGGAATGAAATGAATGGTAGGTTATAGAAACCTCTAGTATTTATTTTCTTCATTTGTTTGTGGGATGTGGGCATCACTGGCTAGGCTGCACAACCTTTTTGAACTGCTGCAATTCATCCAGTGTTGGTGCATCCACATTGCTGCTGGGATGAGATTTCCAGGATTTTGACCCTGCAACAGAATGGCAATGTATTTTTGTAGGGTAAATCAGGGAATGTGTGACTAAAAGGGAAACCAGCAGCTGGTTATGTTGTTCTACCTTTCTATCTGGTGAAGGTCACAGGTATAGAAGTGCTATTGAAGGAACCTTGGAGAGTTTCTGCTCAGCACCTTGTAGACATTACATATTGTTGCTACTGTGTGCCGGTGGTGGAGGGAGTAAATAGTTAATGTGGTGATTACGGTGCCAATCAAGTGGACTACTTTGTTCTGAATGATGTTGAGCTCCTCAAGTGTTGTTTTAAACTGCAATTGGCGACCATGGATAGGCTCTGTGTGTCACAAACTGTATGAGCTTTTCTGCACAGAATTCCCCACCTCTGACCTGTTCTTTCTGCTGTAGTATTTTCTTGGTGGATCCAGTTATAATTCCAGTTTGTGGATGTTTTTGATGAAGAGGGGAGGGAGATGTAGGTGGTGAACTTTTACAATGCCATTAAATAATAAAAGGTGTTGTTTACAATCACTTTTGTTGGAAATGGCTGTTGTGTGGCACTGGGTTACATGAATGTTGCTTGAAACTTGTCCAAGTTTTGTTGTACACAGAATTCTGTTGCCTTCGTATCTGGGGAGTTGCAATCATCCCCAGTTCTGATCTATTGTCAGATGAAGATCTTTGTGATACATTTGCAGTCTGGAGAACTGACAGATGTTCCATATATCTCAAGGTATTCAAAAGTTTTTGACTCATAGATCCAGATTTTGTATTGGTGCCACATTTAACAGTCTTGTTGTATGAGTCGATTTTTGTGAAGTGTATGGTAAAATGGATGCCTGTGGTTTGGATAATCCATAATATTTGGTAAAGAAGATGAAAGAGAAGATATCAGCAAGGTGATGAAGAGATAGTCTGTCTCAGTTGATATTTACCAGCACAAGTATTACAAAATTACGTAATTTTATTCATGACAGTAACAAGTACGAGCACAAGCACAAGCAGTGGTTAGCAATGAACGAACATCATTCATCATTAGCCTCAAAGGAAACTGCCCACAAAGATCGAGCAAGCAAGCTGAGCAGCCAATCACATTGAAGTAATCACACAGATAGCAAATCGGGAAGTTAAAAGCACTTAAACAATTTTCACATTGCAAAATAAATGATTATAATTGGATACATGTTAAAATAAAAATAAATAGAAAAGTTTCAAAATGCAGATTTATTGTTATCATATTTTTGGTAGCCCACAATGAAAAATTATTTGTAATATTAATTAATGAGATGTGGGCATTGCTGGTTGTGCCAGCATTTATTACCCACCCCTAATTGCCCTTGAGAAGGTGGTGGTTAGCTGCAGTCTGTTTAGAGTATTAGTAGACCCACAATGCTGTTAGGAAGGGAATTCCAAGATTTTGACCCAGTGACCAGGCATTGTGCTTGGCAGTAATGATGACTTGTTTCACAGCATTAAATCTAGCTATGCCTGATTCCACAGGGGGAATATCTCTCAAGGGTTTTAGTATGAAACAAACAGCATAAGAACAGAGTTTCTTATTCATTTACAGATTTCTCAGATTGCATTCTGAGGGGAGCTCAACCAGGCGCTCTCTGAGGGAGTGTCGAATCATTGACAGTGACTTCTGCCTGTAGCTGTTCCATGTAGAATCAGAAAGTTGTTGTCAGCTTTGCCCTCATTGCCAGTACAAACTTAAGGCCCATATGTTTTCCACACTTACTGGAGACTGCTGTATGACACATGGATAATATTGAAATAATGATACTTGTTAGATTGTCCAGCAGATAAGTTATATGATGCCTCCAGACAGTCAGCTCAATACCCATGCTGTGCTTGGTTGTTTTCTCATATTATAAACTCACTATTTCCTTATGTTCCTTTGGGTACTATATACTTCCAATTAGACCATCTCTCACAGTGGTCAATTCTTAAATTCTTTTTGACCCAAAGGGCAGAATCTTCTAAGGCTCTGAGGAACATAGGTTGTAGCATGATGGTTGATGGAATTGAACCTCATCACCTCCTCCAAATGAACTCCATTTTGTTCATGGCCAAATTGCACAGCAGGGTACGATCAACAGCACAATACATCCTTCTGCCACAGACACTGGTACTTGACATTCAGGGACCCTTCGCCACCAGCCTGGCATTGCTCCAATGTGTTGATAGTATGCCTTGCCAGCCTAGGCTTGTCTAACAGGGTACACCGGCAGCCAGCAGGGTGCAGCTACATTGGGTGCAGGCACTGCACAGGGAAGGTTGCCAATGCACAGTATGGATCCAGCTGCTCCCTTACTCACTCACTGTGCACTCACCTGGTGCCAACAGGCATGCTCACAGCATGGAAAACTCATCTTGCCCTCCTGTGCTTTGCAGTGGTGATTGGCACTGTTACACAGCCAGGCAGGTGGTCATGCTGTGCATGCATCCCCATTCAAGGGCACATGCATCTTGTAGTATGTCAGTATGCCATCTTCAGCACAGCACCTGTACCATGTAGCAGCAGCAATGCCACCAAGTACACTGCATATGCAGCAAGGAGTGGGATATCCCTGAAAGTCTTAGGGGAGTAGCCCACAGTGAAGTCCATGGGAGGGGGTTTCAGTCAAGCCCAGCCTCCCACACCAGTCTTGGGCTTTGGCCATGGTCAGGTGTTGAGTCAGGTCTGTGCCTCTGTGCTGCAGGTCAGTCCTTTGTCTCCATGGAGGGGTGGGGAGAAACCCAGGTTTGTTGCAGTTTTATGCCAACCAGTCAGGGCTTAGGTGTATCTGGGCATGTGCTAATGGGGCAGATCACTTGAGGGAGTGGGCCACGGTTTTCCCATTACCTCTGGTCAGAGAAATAAAGGGGGAGGGGTGTGGCTGCTTGGGTACAGAGATGCAGATGTACTGCTACTCCTGTGAGTCACTAGCCATCATTGTGTCAAAGATGAAGCAACGCAGCCAGTCCTGTGACAGACTGAGGAGGCGGCCTGATAGGATTATGGAAAATCATCAGAGGCATCGATAAGGTGAATAGTCAGAGTCTTTTTTCCAGGATGAAAATGTCAAATACTAGGGGACAAAGGTTTAAGGTGAGAGGATAAAAGTTTAAAGGAGATGTGCAAGGCAAGTTCTTTAAACCGAGGATAGTAAGTGCCTGGAATACATCGCCAGTAGAAACAGGTGTCACAGTAACATTTAAGAAGCATTTAGACAGACATATGAACAGCAGAGAATAGAGGATTAGGGACCATGTGCAGGCAGATGGGTTTACATTAGAATGACATCATAGTGGACTGAAGGGTCTGTTCCTGTGTTGTACTGTTCCAAACCCATTTCTCGCTTCACAGACGGGGTGGTGGCTGCCCTGGAGAGACTGGTTGGTCATCCTTGAATGACCCTGGTGTGGCACAAACACTGTGCCACATACCCAATAACAAACATCTCAGCTATCAGATGCACAGCACCTGGTGGAGTGCTAATCAGTCTCCCATGAGGAACCTTGTCAAATGCCTTGCTGAAGTCCATATAGATCACATCTACCGCTCTGCCCTCATCAATCCTCTTTGTTACTTCCTCAAAAAACTCAATCAAGTTTGTGAGACATGATTTCCCATGCACAAAGCCATGTTGATATCCTTAATCAGCCCTTGCCTTTCCAAACACATGTACATCCTGTCCTTCAGGATTCTCTCCAACAACTTGCCCACCACCGATGTCAGGCTCACCTGTCTGTAGTTCCCTTCTTAAACAGTGGCACCACGTTAGCCAACTTCCAGTCTTTTGACACCTGACTTGTGACTATCGATAATACAAATATCTCAGCAAGTGGCCCAACAATTATTTCTCCAGCTTCCCACAGAGTTCTCGGCTGCACCTGATCAGGTCCTGGGGATTTATCCACCTTTACCCGTTTCAAGACATCCAGCACTTCCTCCTCTGTAATATGGACATTTTGCAAGGTGCACCATCTATTTCCCTACATTCTGTATCTTCCATATCCTTTTCCACAGTAAACACTGATGCAAAATACTCGTTTAGTATCTCCCCTATTTTTTGCGGCTCCACACAAAGGCCGCATTGCTGATCTTTGAGGGGCCCTATTCTCTCCCTACTTACCCTTTTATCCTTAATGTATTTTAAAAACTCTTTGGATTCTCCTTAATTCTATTTGCCAAAGCTATCTCATGTCCCCTTTTTGCCCTCCTGATTTCCCTCTTAAGTACATTCCTGCTTCCTTTACAGTCTTCTAAGGATTCACTCGATCTATCCTGTCTATACCTGACATATGCTTCCTCCTTTCTCTTAACCAAACCCTCAATTCCTTTAGTCATCCAGTATTCCCTACACATACCAGCCTTTACTTTCACCCTCACAGGAATATGCTTTCTCAGGATTCTCGTTGTCTCATTTCTGAAGGCTTCCCATTTTCTAGCCATCCCTTTACCTGTGAACATCTGCCTCCAATCAGTTTTTGAAAGTTCTTGCCTAATACTGTCAAAATTGGCCTTTCTCCAATTTAGGACTTCAACTTTTAGATCTGGTCTATCCTTTTCCATCACTATTTTAAATCTAATAGAATTATGGCCGCTGGCCCTAAAGTGCTCCTCCACTGACACCTCAGTCACCTGTCCTGCCTTATTTCCCAAGAGTAGGACAAGTTTTGCACCTTCTCTAGTAGGTACATCCACATACTGAATCAGAAAATTGTCTTGTACACACTCAAGAAATTCCTCTCCATCTAAACCCTTAACACTATGGCAGTCCCAGTCTATGTTTGGAAAGTTAAAACCTCCTACCATAACCACCCTATTATTCTTACAGATCTCCTTACAAGTTTGTTTCTCAATTTCCCTCTGACTATTAGGGGGTCTGTAATACAATCCCAATAAGTTGATAATCCCTTTCTTATTTCTCAGTTCCACCCAAATAACTTCCCTGGATGTATTCCCAGGAATATCCTCCTTCAGCACAGCTGTAATGCTATCCCTTATCAAAAATGCCACCCCCCCTCCTCTCTTGCCTCCCTTTCTATCCTACCTGTAGCATTTGTATCCTGGAACATTAAGCTGCCAGTCCTATCCATCCCTGAGCCACGTTTCTGTAATTGCTATGATATCCCAGTCCCATGTTCCTAACCATGCCCTGAGTTCATCTGCCTTCCTTGTTAGGCCCCTTGCATTGAAATAAATGCAGTTTAATTTATTAGTCCTATCTTGTCCCTGCCTGCCCTGACTGATTGACTCACTTCTGTTCTCAACTGTACCTGTCTCAGATTGATCTCTTTCCTCACTATCTCCCTCGGTCCAACCCCACCCTTACCAGCTTAAATCCTCCCGAGCAGCTCTAGCAAATTTCCCTGCCAGTATATTAGTCCCCTTCCAATTTAGGTACAATCGTCCTTCTTGTACAGGTCACTTCTACTCCAAAAGAGATTCCAATTATCCATAAATGTGAATCCTTCTCCCATACACCAGCTCCTCAGCCATGCATTCATCTGCTCTATCCTCCTATTCCTGCCCTCACTAGCTTGTAGCAGTGGGAGTAATCCAGATATTACTACTCTCGAGGACCTCCTTTTTAAATTTCTGCCTAACTCCCTGTAATCTCCCTTCAGAATCTCAACCTTTTCCTTTCCTATGTCATTGGTTCCAATGTGGATAATGACCTCCTGCTGGCCTTTCTCCCCTGTGAGAACATTCTGCACCCTCTCTGAGACATCCTTGATCATGGCACCAGGGAAGCAACACACCATTCTGCTTTTTCGCTGCTGGCCACAGAAACGTTTGTCTGTACCTCGGACTAGAGAATCCCCTAACACAATTGATCTCTTGCAAGCCTGATGTACCCCTCATTGCATTAGAGCTAGTCGCAATACCAGAAACGTGGCTGTTTGTGCTACGTTCCCCTGAGAATCCATCACCCCCTACATTTTCTGAAACAGCATACCTGTTTGAAATGGGTATATCCACAAAAGACTCCTGCATTAGCTGCCTACCTCTCTTATCTTTCCTGAAGTTAACACATCTATGTGGCTGTATCTGAGACATTACCCCCCTTCGTATAACTGCCTTCCATCACATAACTGTTGCTGTTGCAAATTCCTCAATGCTTCTAACTGTCTCTCCAACCGATCCATTCGATCTGATAAGATGCATTTATGGCAGATACAATCTGCAGTAACCCTTGAACTCTCTTTAAACTCCCACATCTGACAAGAAGTAGATATCACTCTATTAAAGGCCATTTTTGCTCCTTCACAATCTACAGACCTAGAAATTCACACTGTCTTATTCCTCTACAACCACTGCCCCAAGTTAAATTAATAGTTATGACTTACATTTTAAGTTTAATCAAGAGACATATCTCTAAAAACATATAATCAAGAAAGAACCCACTCTACTCACTACTGCAGATTCTCTGTAGGCCACACTTAAAATAACGATTAACTTATCTGATTCTGTGCTGTGAACTTCGCCCAACAGTTCCTCCAAGATCAGTTGTGAATTTCACTGTTTGTTAATTTTGCCAGATGCACTCCGAGTCCAACGATACATGAATTCAAACAGCAAAGGCAGTAACTGTGCAGGTTCTCTCTCTCTCTCCTGCAATGACCTCACCATGTGCTTCCTTTATCTGTTCTTCTCCCTTTTGAAACTGCAAAACAATGCAACAGCATATGAAACAGTAATTGCCGCTCCTGGAATTCGAGGAAATCACCTCCAGCACCTAAAATACACCAAAAAAGGAGCAGCTGTTACAGCCAGAAATTTTTCCCATCCTCCATCTTGGATTACCAAGATTCTTCTGATCTTGGGATTTGGGCATTGTTGGCATGACCAGAGCTTGTTACCCATCTCAAGTTGCCCATAAGAAGGGCACTATTTTATTAAGTTGCTTCTGTCAATATAACACAGAATTTGTAATATTTAAATTTAGGTTTTATTGTCATGTATTCTCAAGTATGGGCTACAAGAGTACAGTGAAAAGTGTACAATGTCACAACACACAACGCTATTTTAGGTAGAAAGTAAGATCCCTCATTTGAGTCACAGTGATGACAAGTATATTATACATGCCAGGCAATAGGCTCTTTTTCTGTCTAATAGCTGTGGTTCTGCAATGCTGATGTTTATAGGCCAGAAGAAATAGGAGCATTCCCATGTGCTTAATTTGTTTCTTTGCTGACAGAATTATTTTAAGAACTCTAATAATCACAAGAGGATAATCTATTCCCACTCCCATCCCACTAAACATCCAAAAGAGATTTCTCTTCAAGTCTTGCTTGTCTGAAAATCATTCATACTTAGTTTAGTCATTTGATCTCACAGAGCTTGTGTATTGCTGAGAAGCTTTTATTCATGTACTCACCAGGGCAATTTTCAAGAATGGCAATTCAATGTGAAACCAACATGTATACTGCTTGAACCCAACCTATCTTGAATCTGCTTATGTCCCAACCTGCTTCCTGGAGTAGGACCTCTGTTTGAGCTTTATCATTATCTGATTCCTGGGTCTTGGAATCTCAGAAGGTTATAGTGAAGCAAGGCCTGCTCCAGAGTATGAGAAAAGTTTTGAGGGCTGGGAAGACTAGGAGACTCTCAACTCAAGCTCCCAATTAAAGTCATTTCCCACCTCTCAGGTCACTGCAAATTCCAGCCCAACCAGTATACCAACTATTCCTGTGATCCCTGATGCCCCACTCAATCACCAGCTATACCCTGCTCCTCCCAATTGGTTGAACTGGGTCCCTCCATTCTGATCAGTGTTTGGAAAAAATGTGGATTTCCAAAAATCCCAACCAGAAATGCTGCCTCTTGCAACATCGCCATCTGAATCCTGTCATTTATGACCTGCCTCAGGACCTGAAAATGGGAGGCGACACCCCTTTGGCAAGCAGAGGGATCCAGTTCACATCATTCCAGGATGACCAGTAAATAGGCTACTGCTACAGCCACTGTCCAGTTAAAACCAGCCAGAGGATCGTTGGTCCAGCAGTGCCAGCAATAGCAGTGGTCTCTGCTGAGGCTTCATCATCAAAGTGGGGCCACCTCAGTGGTGGGACACCTTGAAGATTGACAAGTGAGGGCAGAGAAAGCCAGGCTATGATGATCGTTGGGGTGGAGGAAATCTTGAAACACTGGTGGTGCTATTTCAAATCACCTCTCTTCCCGTCCCTCAACTCCCTTCCCAGCCCCTCTCCCATCCTTCCATTCCTCCCAGCCATCTACTGGATTCATCTCTCCCATCGACCAACTGGCTCGTACACTCTACCCGTCCCCACCTATCCCCACTTCTCCACCCTGCCCCAACCCCCTTTATCTGCAGCTCCCCCCCCTTTACCCAACCCCAGTCCTGAAGAAAGGTTACACTCAAAACATTGACTTCTCCACCTTTTGATCCTGCCTGGCTTGCTGTGTTCTGGCAGCCTCCTGCTTGTCTACCTTGGATTCCAGCATCTGCAGTTTTTTTGTCTATTTCCAAAAAGGCAGCCATTCCTATCCATGGACCTATCTCACAAAGGAAGGAAGGTTCCTCATTAAACACTACCACAGTTGACCTGGCAGCCTCCTCAACTGAGTGATGGGATCTCTCACCTTGGTCAAAATGTCTGCAGCAGTTCCTAGTTGGCTGTGTAAATGGTTCAGTTGGTTGTGATTAAAACGCTGGCTGTACCTAATGTCTCCCACTACCAACAGAATTATAATAACAACAGGAAATTCTAATTAGATAAAACTCTTCCCTGCTAATGTACCAGCCGCCATACTTCCCAGCCCATTGTGAAAGGACTTGGAAAATTCCTTCACCAGTTTCCTCATTTCCCCTCCCCCCACTTTACCTCAGTTCCAACCTTCCAGCTCTGTACTGTCCTCATTACCTGTCCTACCTGCCAATCTCCCTTCCCACCTATCCATTCCACCCTCCCCTCTGACCTATCACCTTCATCCCCACCCCCATTCACCTATTGTATTCTTTGCTACCTTCCCCCACCCTCCTCTGTGACCTATCACCTCCATTCCCACCCCATTCACCTATTGTACTCTTTGCTACCTTCACCCCAGCCCACCTTTCGATTAGATTAGATTAGATTACAGTGTGGAAACAGGCCCTTCGGACCAAAAAGTCCACACCGACCCACCGAAGCGCAACCCACCCATACCCCTACATTTACCCCTTATTACCTAACACTACGGGCAATTTAGCATGGCCAATTCACCTGACCTGCACATCTTTGGACTGTGGGAGGAAACCGAAGCACCCAGAGAAAACCCACGCAGACAAGGGGAGAACGTGCAAACTCCACACAGTCAGTTGTCTGAGTTGGGAATTGAACCCGGGTCTCTGGCGCTGTGAGGCAGTAGTGCTAACCACTGTGCCACTGTGCCACCTCTCCCCCCATTTATCTCTCCACCCTGGAGGCTTCCTGCCTCTATTCCTGATGAAGGGCTTTTGCGCGAAACATCGATTTTCCTGCTTCTCGGATGCTGCCTGACCTGCTGTGCTTTTCCAGCACCACTCAGATCTAAACCTTGGAAAATTCAGTCCAGCTTTCTGAGCCACTCAAAATAGACAGATACCAGATTTAAGCAGAGTTAATGCAGCCAGAGTGATGGCCAGTCAATAAAATTTGAGAAAAGTAATGGTGGGTTGGGTGGAGAACTATGATTTGAATTCTGACTGTTATCCTGGTTACTTTAGTGAAAGTGCCTGCTCATGGATGTTGCACGATTGGGTTTGGTTATGATACAGAACTGCTCTGAATATCCTGCTCACATGTTGTCTTGGTTCACACATGTCAAATTGGCCACTTAAATGATGGAAGGGAAGGGTGACCAGTGTTCATCCAATTGTATTTCAACGAGGCAGAAATCCCTTCAGGAGAGGACCGGGAGAAAATTCTTTCAATAAAAATGAGAAACGAACAGATATTAACACAAGCTGCACCACAGTAAATGAAAATAAACATGCTCACAAGTTACAGGGAAATTTTGTCAGCTTCCTTAAAGAGGAAAAATGGGCCAATACTTGTTTATGCAAGCCTTTGTTAGAACTGCCATTGAAGTGTCTGAAAAATAAACTCATGTTAATAGTCAATAAGTTCTAAACACATGCTTAAGGCTGCGTCAAATGCACAAAGTATTTATCTGTCTCGAGGACAAAGATGAAAACAAAATCTCTCCAATTCAGACTTTTGATAGTACTTTACTCTGAATATTTCACCGTCATTAACTGGTAGCTGTTAGATTTGACTGTGATACATTGGCTCTGGATTGCTTTCCTTAGATTCTAAATGCATGTGCGCACTGTAAAACATGAGTTTTCTCTGTCCAGTATGTCCTGAAGAATATTATCTAACTTCTGAGAAAATTCTAACATACAAGTGCCAAGCACAAAGCTAAAATTAAGCCAAAAGGTGTGATCAAACGAAAATGGGTTAGAGAGTGTTAAGCCATGTGTGTGAATTTCTTTGGAAACGTAATATTCGCAGATTTACTGAGGAATTTAATAAAGATAGACCAGCTTGAAATTACTATCATTGTTATTATTGGAGAAATGTTTAACAAGTTCAGATGAGCAAGTTCCAAAAATGTGCCTGTGTTCTATAAATATTAGAGGCTTTCACAATTATGAAGAATGGATTAAGATAATAAATGGTTAAAAGCAATCAATCTCTGATAAGCAGAAGGAAAGGTGCCAGAGCAATGAGTCAGAGAGAGTACAACATCTCCAGTCAGCAACTCTAGCATTAAGCTATAAATAAAAAGACAGTATCCCTTTGGCTGGCTTATGTAGGCAGGGTGAGCATTCTGTAGATTAGCTTTCTTACAAAAGCTTCTTTCAGATTTGATCAAAGAGAGTGACAGCAGCAAATTGGTCAAGTTTTAAGAAGTGCTTTGTAGCTAGCCACATCAAATACTAAAGAAAATAATGAACTGTTTCTCTGTGCAATTGATTTAATTGCACAAAGTAAAATGGACCAGCCATACTAATTATGTCCTTTTTTAAAACACCTCTCGATCATTCTACATCCTTTTGCTGCTTATTTTGGCCTTTATAGCAGATCAGAAGGTGTGAAATTCTGGGTTTTAGTTTTCTCAGCTGCTATTAACAGCTGGTTATGCATTTGAATTAAGAACTTGGGGGTGATTTTGTTCTGGTCACTCTATATTAACAAGGTCAAAAACACACAGGACGGATTTCCTCTCATTGTTGTATCCAACATATTTGTGGTTGAGTTCTTGAATGATTTATGATATGGTTCTTTCTAAACACAGCGAGGAAATCTTTTGTTTGTGAGATCCCAAGCACATAGCTAATGAAAAAATCTCCCTCTCTCACCTGATCATCACAATCGTTTTTTAAATCTGTGACCAAACTTAATCATTTTTGTAGATCATTATCAGATGATAGATTGAGCGTAGATTATATCTTCCATGATCAAGATGGGGGTAAAAACTATTTGTTGTCTCTGATTTTCAGATGTACAATGGGTATCAAATACATCAAGAGATAGATCCTTCAATCACACATTCAGCCACTTAATGAGGAGCCTCAGATATTTCTCCTCAGCCTGCTTAGGGATGTTCTAGAGCACCTGAGACTTGAACCTGGATCTCCTAACTAAGAGGTAGGGACATTACCGCTGTACCACAAGAGCTGCAAAACATACTTGTGATGAATTGGGTAGGTTACTGTTCAGGACTCTTCAGCGAACTTCACGGCTGTGGTAATGACAAGTAGGGTTAGGAAATTAGATCTAGTGGAGACAGGACAGAAAGGTGGCAGGGCGTCACAACTGTCATGACGGGCCTCAATGGTGCTTGATCTGAGACATCTCCACCATAGCACGTGACTGAGAGCTTTGGCCATGAGCTCAGAATTGATTTTTCTGACAGGGCAAGCTGCCTGCAGAAGCTTTACAGACCCCAGTATCTCACATAACCATGGAGGCTTGAGGCCTAAGGCTCTGTTTTGAGACAGTATCAGGTCTTTGCATTCAGGTGGTTGAGCAATGCCAAATCTGGGCCTCAAATTGCGCTTTGTCTAAATTCTACCCTGGTCTATGGTATTGTTTGAACGTAGAGTTACTTGGAGCCCTTGCAGGTGATCTTGTTCTCTTCAGACCACTCATGCTACCTGTTCTCTGTTGTTTTGACTGCAGTTTGATATGAAGCAAAATTTAAACTGGGCAACTATCAACTTAATGGTACCACATAATGTTAGCAGAGGGCTAACCCTTGTACAGGTACATAATCCTTTATCCAAAATCCTTGGGGCCAGTTGTTTTTCAGAATTTGGAATTTTTCAGATTCCGGAATAAATTACATTTTCACAGCGAAATGAAAAAAAATTACCAACAGCAGACCCATGTGTGATTAGTACAAGCGCTGAGACACAATTGACGCCTGCCAGTGCTGGGCCACGCTGCCACGTCACATCTGAGTGATGTGGTTCGAGTGGGTGTGGAGTTGGGGATCACTTGTTTTCAAGCCAAACTGCGTTCCACACTCCACAAAAAAAACTTTTGGATTTCGGAGCGTTTTGGATTTCAGAATTTCAGACAAAGTATTGTGTACCTGTAATATAGCGACATTCGGAGACATCTGACAGTGCATAGAAATGTCATCCTCCCTGGCAACGCATTGTTTTTAAAATTACAGCTCAAATTTCATAAAACAAACAGCAATATTATAACAATAGAGTTACTAAAGTGTCAGAAGTAGTTTGGCATTGACAGCATTCACCTTAAGCTATAAAAGCAAATAGTGAAAATACAATTAAAAAATAGAAAAGATTTTATTATTTCTGCATCATTTATCTATCTCTCTCAATTTTCTAATCCATTTATTTTATGATCAACTTTAAAGAGGATTTTATGCTCTCCATCAAAACACAGTAAATCTTCTAATTGATTTTCTATATCATTTTTAAGATTTAAATTTAAAGTTTAGCATGTGTTTTTTCCTATGAATCCTCTATTTTTGAAGACTGGACAATGTTCACAAAACGATCCTCACATTGGTTTAGAGAAAAAACTTGGGTGGTATATGCTTAGTTAATTAAATAATACAAATGCTAACAACTTGATGTGCTATGTTAAAGCCAGAAATTTAAATGCTTCAAATTGGGAAGGAACCCAATGGAACAAATCAATGGAGATCTTAGGCACTTGACATTGCATGATGCAATAAGTCATACATGACACAGAAGCAATTGCAAATAGACTGAAACCCAAGCCTACAAAACGTCATGCAACTTAAAAACTAATTAATGCCACACATCAAAAATTATATAAATGTAACTCCAATCATAGATAAATATTACATGGCCTGGAATTGAATGCACATAGTACAGGGAGACAGTGAGGAATGCAGATGCTGGAGATCAGAGCTGAAAAATGTGTTGCTGGAAAAGCGCAGCAGGTCAGGCAGCATCCAATGAGCAGGAGAATCGATGTTTTGGGCATAAGCCTTTCTTCAGGAATTAGGAAGGTGTGCCAAGCAGGCTAAGATAAAAGGTAAGGAGGAGGGACTTGGGGGAGGGGCGTTGGGAATGCGATAGGTGGAAGGAGGTTAAGGTGAGGGTGATAGGCCGGAGAGGGGGTGGGGGCGGAGAGGTCAGGAAGAAAATTGCAGGTCAAGAAGCGGTGCTGAGTCCGAGGATTGGGACTGAGATAAGGTCGGGGGAGGGGAAATGACGAAGCTGGAGAAATCTGCATTCATCCCTTGTGGTTGGAGGGTTCCTAGGCGAAAGATGAGGCGCTCTTCCTCCAGGCGTCATGTTGCCATGGTCTGGTGATGGAGGAGGCTAAGGACCTGCATGTCCGTGGCAGAGTGGGAGAGGGAGTTAAAGTGTTCAGCAATGGGGCAGTTGGGTTGGTTGGTGCGGGTGTCCCAGAGGTGTTCTCTGAAATGTTTCGCAAGTAGACGGCCTGTCTCCCCAAAGTAGAGGAGGCCACATTGGGTGCAGCGGATGCAGTAAATGATGTGTGTGGAGGTGCAGGTGAATTTATGGCGGATATGGAAGGATCCCTTGGGGCCTTGGAGAGAAGTGAGGGGGGAGGTGTGGGCACAAGTTTTGCATTTCTTGCGGTTGCAGGGGAAGGTGCCGGGAGTGGAGGTTGGGTTGGTGAGAGGTGTGGACCTGACGAGGGAGTCGGGGAGGGAGTGGTCTTTCTGGAACGCTGATAGGGGAGGGGAGGGAAATATATCCTTGGTGGTGGGGTCTGTTTGGAAATTTGCATATAGTACACCCAACTGGAGACCAGCAGCACTGAAGCTCTGTGCTGAGATGCTTTGATAACTTTAGATCATTTTATCTCTTCTTTTTTTATATTATCTACTTTGTTTCAGGGAAGGAATGATGACGATCTAACTTCTCAGATGCAACCTTATCAATAACAGATAAGAGTGAGTGAATTAAACAATAAAACATTAATGTAGAAATTTCACCTGCAATACATTACTGTGATTCATTAGTGAACAATGTTGACCTTGAGTGTACTGAAGGTGATAGACATTTTATAAACTGGGAGAGGCATGAGTGAACAATTTCTTCTCACTAAAAGGCAGGTGCAAATGAATTTCAAGCCCTGCATCTTTAATTTGGATATAAACTAGAGACATTTCTCCAATGGTGTGTCGTTTTTTGCCGCACAATTTGCCTAGAGAGAGCTAACCTATCAGAAATCAAGGAATTTAAAGCACAAAACATGTTCAGAAAAAATAAAGTTTTCATGATCTTTTGCACCAGCTTAAAAACATGGTACAGGAATTACAATTGGCCCTGCCCAAAAGCATACTCATCAGTTTCGAGATCAAATCGCCATTGGATATTTCCTGAAATGGACACTTCCACAATTGTCAGGAATAAAGGTAGAGAGCCTGAAGCGTGGAGAGATAAGCTCTGCCTTTATTCCTGATGAAGGGCTTTTGCCCGAAACGTCGATTTTGCTGCTCGTCGGATGCTGCCTGAATTGCTGTGCTCTTCCAGCACCACTGATCCAGAATCTGGTTTCCAGCATCTGCAGTCATTGTTTTTACTTCCACAATTGTGCCCATTGGTAAGCCTTTGAGAGAAGTTGTCAGATTTACATTTTCCGACGGGAGTGGTGGGGTTTAGAGATGGAGTGGCACATACATGTAGGTCTTCAAACCTTTTCCATAGTATTTCAATTACAAAGTGTTTTAACTATAACGGGAGAAATGCACTCATTATCAAACCCTACTCTTCCACCATGACACCATTAGTATAAGTATGTTGTTTCAATTACCGAAATGGCTAGTTGTTTCTCCATTATACCATGACCCAGAATAAAAAATCTTTCACTGCGTTTCTTTAATGAATTAATGAATAAAAAATCAATATATTAAAATACAAAATTTATTCTTAAAACAAGTGGCTAACACTGGTTAACATTTAATCCATGATGTAGAGTTAGAACAATATCCCCTTAATTCCAAAACACACTCATAACACAGAAGGTGATGATTTCTGCCGATATTTTTTTTTGAAAAAGGATTAAAGAAGACCATTCATATTTTGCAAACATCTGAAAAACAAAGGGTAGAATTTGATGATTTTGACCGTTCGCTGGGTGCTCCTTTTGATTAAATCAAGTTGCTGATAGTCAGAAACTGATGAAAGATCTTTAGATCAAATTGAAATCAAGCTGGATTTGAGTCTGTGGAAAGTGACCAATTTCAGCATTTCAGGATTTAAAAATTAGACAGAATTTCGGACATTTGCAAGCTTGTCAGGTTCCCAGAAACATCTTCTGGGAGAAAAAGAGCTCCAGCTCCAGAGTTTCTTCCCTACAAATACGTAGGTCTGTAAAAAGAAAAAACCAAGCCCACAGAGGGTTTCTCGATAGCCATTAACATAAAGACCCTCATTCGTCTTTTCAAAGCCATTTAAGGCCATCCATCCCATCTCTTATCTCTTACTGCTTTCTTGTCTTTTTCTCCAAAGAGACATTGCAGACAGCAAATAAACCACAGCTCACATCAAATTGTTGACCATGTCTACAAGAAACCACATTGTACTCAGTACTTTCCATCCAGAAACTGTCCAAACAATTCCATATCTCTCAATTTTTCACAAAGTCCTTAAACATAAATGTACATACCCAACAAAAGAAATTGATTATTCTACGCCAATACGGCTAATAAATGGCTCTATTTAAAATAAAATGTCCTTGGTGATAGCTCCTTCCCTTTTCCAGAAGGTTTAGGTTTAAATCTCATTGCAGAAGTTAAAGGCTGACTTTGGAATGCAGCAACAAGGGAGTGCTGCACTGCCGGAAGCACCATTTTTCAGGTGAGTTATTAAACAATATTTTCCATTTGCCTCTCTGCAAATTGTCAAAGAGTCAATACAAAAAAAAGCAGGGAAGTAATTTCTAGTTTTGCAATTGACATTTATCTATCAATCAACATTACAAAATCAGATGATCCAGTATTGCTGTTTGGGTGAGCTTGCAAATTGCCCACCATACTTCCTTCACAAATTACTGCATTCAGAACTACTTTTAACCTACTGAGAAATTCAAAGCTGAAGATGCTTAATATTGAAAATTATCCTATTAAATCAAAATCCCATTGAATATCAATAATAAAACAATTCTTTAATGTTGTCAAAATTCATAAACTAGAATATTTTAATGTTAGTTGTATATCAGTTCTTTACTTTTACATGAGATGTTTCTGTATTTAAATCATGGATTGAATTGCAGCCACACTTACATTGTCTGTTGAATTTATGGTTTAATCTAAGAAAAAAGGAAGTCAGGAACCTCTAATAATAACAATAGATTTAAGATTTTGAACATTTCAGTTTTATGCTATGATAAACAGTTTAATCTCAGGATTTGCAAAGCTTATTGTTGCCACTGGCAAGATATTTTAATAACCTGACTCTTAACCCTGGATGTAATCAAGAAGGCTGTCTGAATATTAAATAATGCTTTAATTTTTATTTTTGTCTTACTTTTCAAACAACTGACTAAAGGTATGAAGAAAGTTGATAATTTATATAGAATCTTCTCTCCTATGATGCCTGATAAACCAATGGGATTTCACAACTGCCTTGCTCCTTTCTCAGCAAAAGTCTCCACCTAAAGTTCCCGAGTGCCCTAGCCCTGGATTTTGAACTTTCTTGGATTCCTTCCAATTATCCCTCGTGCTCTTCTGTGGACGTCACCTTGTCCACGAGGTCTGCTGACTACTCATTCATTCCTATTTCCATTAAATTGTGACCACTAAGCTGGATTCTATTCTCAATTATATTTAAAATGGTTCCCTCTCCTTGAATCTGTCCACTCCCTTTCAAATCAGCTTTCTATGTTGTCTGCTCAGAACTTCAATTTGTGATAACATTGTACTTGTGATTTATCACTTCATCAGCAGTTTTCTTTTCCTTGAATTCTGCTTTCATCTCTCAACTTGGTGCCTACCTTTTCCACATCTCCATGCAGGTTTCAGTGCCTTCCCTAATGCTGGTGACATTGAACAATCGCAAATATTGGTAATGTTTGACTGTCATTGTGGTGCAATATCCCTCCTGATCCTTCTCAATCTCTTTGCAGTCTTTGATATGGTTGACTTTGCCATTCTCCTTTATAGCATCTCCTGTTCTCTAGCTGAGTGGAGCTATACCTGTCCGGTTCTACTTTGATCTACCCAGTGGTAGCCCGTGAATCTCTTAGAATTGATTAATTTTGGTTATCTGCACAACTACCTTCACAGTTTTTTTCCTTGGAGAACATCTTATTTCTTGTTGATGTGCTACCCTTTGGTAACATTATCCAATAGTACTCTGCCAGCTTTCACATGTAAGCTGATTATAATATGCTGTATCGAATCACCCATACATTGCACCTGTGTGTGCTGAGCTTGTTTACCTCACATAATGTTACAGAGGCATACAGGTTTACAGCACAGAAACACATGCTTCGGCCCAACTAGTCAATGCCGACCAGATATTCCAAATGAATTTAGTCCCACTTGTCAGCAGTTGGCCCATATCCTTCTAAATCCTTCTTATTCACATATCCAGCCAGATGCCTTTTAAATGTTGTAATTGTACCAGCCCCATCACCTCCACCACCTCCTCTGGTAGTTCATTCCATACACACTCCACCTTCTGCATAAAAAACATTGCCTGTTAGGTCCCTTTTAAATCTTTCCCCTCTCACTTTAAATCTATGCCCTCTAGTTTTGGACTCTGCCACCCTGGGGAAAAAAACCTTGACTATTCATTCTAACCACACTCCACATCATTTTATAAACCTGTATAAGGTCATCCCTCAGCTATTGACACTCCAGGGCAAACAGTCCCGGCCTACTCAGTCTCTCCCTACAGCTCAAACCCTCCAAACCTGGCAACATCCTTGTAAATCTTTTCTGAACCCTTTCACAATCTTTATTCTAACAGGGAGACCTGTATTCCAAAAGTGGAAATTCCTTGTGGTAAACCTGACAATGTTGAAGTCACTGACTTTAGTCCACGTGAAAAGTTCTGTTCTTTCACTCCTTCTAGGACACTGTTCCAGAATAACTAGAATATTTGCCATGGTTCGGAGATGCCGGTGTTGGGTTGGGGTGTACAAAGTTAAAAATCACACAACACCAGGTTATAGTCCAACAGGTTTAATTGTAAGCACTAGTTTTCGGAGCACAACCACCCCATAAGGTCCCCATAATCTCAAAAACTACAAACTTACACCTCTGTAGGAATGTCCATGCCTATTTCTGTTGGAGGCCATCTGCTGCTTGAATTCGATCAATGCTGTTGATACCTTCAGTCTTCACTATTTCAATGCTGTCTTCTCTGGCTTTTCATATTGTGTCCTCCATAACTTGGAACTCATCGGACCCCTCATGTAATCTTCACAGAGATTGGGAAAATCAAATTGAGTACGTATGTTGTAAACCTGGTAGTGTGTAATAAAACAGGTTTAATAAATGATCTTAGAATAAAACACCCCAGGAAACAGTGAACTGAACATGGTAGAATGTAGAACTCAGTTTGAGAGTGAGGAACCTGGGTCAGAAACAACTGTGCAAAATGTAAAAATGAGAAACTATGAAGAAAAGAAGGTAGACTTGATAGATGGATCAGGGAAGCAATTTAGCAGAAAGGAAAGGTGAGGAACAATGGCATTCATTTAAGAAAGTAGTTCATGACACAATAAAGATATATCCCAATGACGAAGAAAGATTCCAATAACGGATAAACAAACTATAGTTAACCAGAGAAGTTAGGAATAGTATCAATTTAAAACAAAAAAAGTATAATGTGGCAAAAATTAGTGGGGATGTTTTGAAAACCAATAGAAGAAGACCCCAAACAAAAGGAGAAAATGAACTTTGAGGGCAAACTTGTAAGTAACATCTAAACAGACAGTAAGATCTTTAAATATAGGAAAATGAAGATAGAAGCCAAAGTGACTGTTGGCCCCTTGAAATATGAATATGGAAAATAATAGTGAGGAACCTGGAAATGACAGAGGAGTTGAATTAATATTCTGCATCAATCTTCAAGAAACATTTCAAAAATACTAATTGATAAAATGGTAAAATGGGGACAAGAAATAAATACAACCATCAATAAAAAAAAAGCACTAGGGAAACTAATGGGATGAAAGATTGATAAATCCCCTCGAAATGATTGGGTGCATCTTAGGTCATCAACAGAAGTAACTATAGAGATAATGGATGAACTGGTAGTAATCTTAAAAGAACCCTTACATTGAAGACACAAAGAGTCTACTGAGGGATATAGGCAGGTAAAGTGAATGGGCAGTGTAATCTATAAGTCCATTTAAAACCAAGATGAGGAGGAATTTCTTCTGTCAGAGGGTAGTGAGTCTGTGGAATTCTTCACCACAGAGTACTGTTGAGGTGAGAAAGAGATTTGTAATCAGTAAGGCAATCAAAGGTAATTATGGGATAATGGTAGGAAAGTAGAGTTGAAGATTTCATATTAGCCATGATCTATTTAATGACAGAGCAGACTCAATGTCCTATGGCCTGGCTCTGCTTTCTTTATTCTGATGTGTACCATATCTTGCTCATCCAACAATCCTCCATACTTACAGATCTATTGGTACCCTTGGCCAAATGGCTTAGAATTAAAGTTCTGATTCTCACGTTCAATTCCCTCCACAATCTTGCTACTCTGTACTTCAATAATGTTATCCAGTTTCAACTCATGCAGTCATAGCATTGGAGTGGCTCAGAATATATTTCAAGTGTGAAAGATAAACAGAGTGCTTAAAGCACTCAGCTACTGGCACGGTGGCACGAGTGCCTCACAACGCCAGAGACCCGGGTCAATTCCTGCCTCAGGCAACTGGCTGCGTGGAGTTTGCACATTCACCCCGTGTCTGCATGTGTTTCCTCCGGGTGCTCCGGTTTCCTCCCACAGTCCAAAGAAAATGTGCAGGTTAGGTGAATTGGCCATGCTAAATTGCCCGTAGTGTTAGGTGAAGGGGTAAATGTAGGGGAATGGGTCTGGGTGGGTTGCTCTTCGGAGGGTCGGTGTGGACTTGTTGGGCCAAAGGGCCTGTTTCCTTCTAATCTAATCTAAAAAAAAAGTGACCATAGCATGAACAAGGAAGTAAGTCTACCAACCCGATTTTAACCCAGTTTCTACCTTTTCATTGTGGATTTAGAAAGGTTCAAATCAACCTCAGTGGTTTGGAACAAAGGTAGTTTAATTCTGAATAGGACTTTTCAACTTTTCATTGAGACCGAGCATTCTTTATAAAATGTCTCCTTTTCAGTTGCCTTTTGAGGAGCATGACAATGGGGGAGCTTTGTTAAGTGTTCTGGCATATCATTGGATAATATTCAAAATTCAGTTGTGTACCCCCTCCCTTTGAAACTTGTAAACAAGTCAGCATAGAGACAGGATGGCTGGCAGGGTGTCATTCAGTGTTTTGTCATAGGAAGATTTCTGTACAAAACAAGCTGGGTGACTCATTCATAATATAATGAAATTACCTCATTGCTTCTAAATTACTGACCATATTAAAATCTTACAGAATTATGAAATGAAAGATTGTACTTGTGACTAATTGCATTTAAAATGAAATGTGGAAGGTAAATACTTAAAAACCATTATGACCTTTGTTGGCTTGAGGACTATTAACTGAAAAGATAATGTCAAAGCATAATTTTAAAAGGGAGAAGTTTCTAGGAACATCCTGATAAAAATCAAAAAGGAGCCTATATATAATTGACTGTGGTAATAAGCAATGAACTATAGCCCATGACACAGAGGATTAAAGGACGAAGCCTGTATTATATCAGTTATAATACAGGTTGTACTCTCACATTAAGTGAGTACATGTTGGTCCTTGTTCTGCTTTGGACATTTGAGCATAAAATCTACACTGGTGAATGTGACACTGTCAGAAATGCTGCTTTACAAAACAGCCATTAAACCAATTGCTTCCTCCACCTTAAAATGCTAAAATAATAATGCTTAAAATACTGCCCAAAATCTTACAGATTTTGAAGCAAAAGATTGAACTTAAGAGCAACTACCTTTATTTCAGAATCTTAGTAAGTAGCAATTTAAAAGCATGGCTCGAGGGGAGGGGTATTGGGTAAGTGAAGTGCATGTGATGGTAGATGTTGCATGCAATAGTGAGAATGGTGGGGCATGAGCAGAGCAGACAAGAGTGAGTGTGAGCTAGTAGAGAAAAAATGGTGAGACTTACCCAGGAAGAGTGGAGAAGGGCAATAATCTACTTCCTACCCTACTGCCATTCCTCCAGACACCTGAAACTGCACTAACCTGGCAGCATGGATCAGGCTGGAAGGATCTGCTGTCGTGACCTCCTCTGCCATCGGATGAGAACATCCCTCCTCTGTACCATCCCTTCCACCAGGAGCTCCAGGTCACTGTCTGCAAACCAGAGGCATCAATTTCCTCTTTATTTGCCAAATTTGGAACAAATTGCACACACCGTTCCTGGCAGCTTCTCATTGATAATGCTTGACCAAGTAGACAATGGTCTTTTAAAGATGGCACTGGTGTCAGGGATCCCAAGATATCCCGGGAGTGGTGAATACTTCTGGCTACAGCCTGTGGGAGATTTGGGATAGAAGAGAGGTGCACTGTAGGCATGTGGTAGGTACCTAATGAGGAGAGTTTGCAATAATAGTGCAAGAAAACAGAGATTTTCAAAGAATACGGAGTGAAACCTTTTATGAAACTTGACAAAAGTGGCACTTTACCAAAGTATGGTAAGTTGAAGCCTATTATCCTTGATATGTAGATTCTATTTCAATGGTATTAGCAGGATATTGATGCAAGTTCTACAGCCCTCTTGGTCTGCAAGCTCAAGCCATTGGAATTGAGCTTTTATTTCTCTTTGAAAGAAAAATTTGGGTTTCCAGCCAGCCAAAAGACCAAAATCAAAAAATATTTTAAAAATCTAATGTAGTTTTTGTGACAATATGTAAATGCAAGTCTTCTTTTCTACTGTTAGCATTTTGTAAGACATAGAATTGAAAAGTAGAATCAGTAATATATCATATGGAAGTGCTCCCACCTATTGTTTTTGTTGAAGTTCTAGCATTGCTTCATAGGATTCTGCTGCATGATCACACACCTCCTGCAGTCTTTTGATTTGATCTAATGTGAGAACAGATAATTTCCAGAAACATATTTGGCCCAAATGAAAAACAGCAGCTCTGATTTTAAAGGAGGATATATTAGGGGGAAATGTTGATGGCTACAAATATAATATTTTCCAACTGCTCTTGCTCCTGTAGAAAGACAGAGTGAGCTCGCATGTTTCAGGCAGAGAAGCCCTCTGCTAAGAAACTCTGTGATTTATATACAGTGACACGTTATAGGCAAATACATTTATTTCAGCAAAATAATTATGTGCCCAATTCTACCCGGATAAAGAAAATTAAAGTTGGGAAATGTAAAAATTTAAGAAGTAGATAATTGACAATGGGCTGGATTTTTCAACTGAGGGCAGGAAACAGGAAGCTGGACTGTTCCCATGCCCTAAATCCCTACCCCTCATTGGAATTTTCAGGGAGGTGACCCTCAGTGTCCATGGAAATAAGTTCCCTGTTCTGTTACGGGCAGTAGATGGTTTCTCAAAGCTTGGTGGGGACGGGAGCAGTGGGGTAGGGAATGAGGCTTTCCAGCTTGAGAGGACCAGCAGGTTGTGATAGCAGGTAAATAACAAGGAGGTGTACTCTCCTCAAATCTTTTAAAAATTAACCTTTTTTCAGTGAGGCTACCACTGCAGTCTCGGGAGTGGAAGTGTAGGTAACTGGAAGGTGCATGAAAAGTCCTACTTGTCCTCCTTCAATTGAGCTCAACAACTCTCTGAATGAACCTAATCAGCTAGCCAGGAAATTGGGGCAGGCACTCCTGCCAGCCAAGAAGCTGCCTCCTCTAAATACCCAGCACTAAGCATGACATCAGGTAACATCACACCTGCCAGCTGGCACTGTGATTTCTGGGCCCTATCTGTCTCTATTCTTGTCACTGGCCAGACCAAACTAAAACTGCTGACTAAACTTTGTGGAACGAAGCCTCCCCGCTAACTTTCAAAGTCAAAAGAGGTAAGTTTGAGTCGAACAAACATTGAATTGTGTTAGTACCAATCTCAAAGCAATGCTACTGTCCATGAGAAAGTATATGGATGTTGAATAAAAGCCACTTGAGGCAATAAGATATATTCCAAGATGTCAGGATCTCCTGACTTTAAAAGGCGAGTTCTACTTTCCTCACATTGATAATTAGTTATTGGGTGTTATGAGTGTCCAATAGTGGTCTTCTCACTTCTACAATACTGAGTACCCAAATTGCTAAGTTGATTTTACAATGAAAAAATGCACAAACTCAGCATTTTTTTCACGTTTGTACAAAAGAGAAACATTCCAGAAGAAAATGCATCATCCACTAATATGTCTTTTGTTTCATTACTTTTCCTTCACAATTTGAATTTAGGTTTTTCCTCTGCAAGAAATGCAGGACATTCTAGTGCATGCACAAACAAAAAATGCACTGGTTCCAGCTTGCAGACTGGAGAGGAGCATTTAACATCCTTGTGAAGAACAGATCACTTTGGACTATCACTAATATTACAAATAGTAAAGCAAAATTGAGCCAGTGCAGAATACAGTGTGCACTCAGCAAGATGTAGGTCCCTTCAATGTCATGCATGCTTCCCTCATCACAAACAGAGGCCTAAAGCTAAATGAATCTATCCATTAACCTTTAGCCTGTTGCTCGCAGCACTAAGCACCCTGAGTAGAAAAAGCGAAGGAGACTTGGAGGAAATATAAATATGGGGTAGTTCTGAATTCCCACAAGGTAAAGGAATTCACTTAATTCTGCCATGGATGGCAAAATTTAAATTGCTCATATGTTTGTAATTCATCAGGCAGACACGAATCAAAAAAGCTGTGTAGTAGATTGACTGTCCTAACATCTCATGGGTTTTGCAGACACACTGTGGAACAAGCAATCAACTCCGCTGGTTTAAGCACCAAAGCATGACACTATGATCTACAAATCTTGGTACCTGGGTTTCCCTTTAAAACTCGTGGAGCCCTCCCTGGTGACTGCTGCATCTGACCTACAATGTCAGTGATGCAATAATAGCAAACACCGTTTCAAGAACAGTGAAAAAGATACAAATTGCTCAGGCACTTATCTTGGTATTTTTTAATTCTAGTCTCAAAGTAAGCCTTTTCTCTTCACAGATCTTTTTGCCATGTGTTTTTAATCAAACGTTAGCCACATGCATTAAGGTAATTCAAGTGTTGATTAAAATGTGTGAACACGTTCGAGCATTTTCTGGATTATGTTTCTTCTTCTTTCCCAATCCTGTTTCTGCACTTAATCAAAGCAATATAGACCTGGCACCATCACTGCAGTTTAGTACTACAGCATGTCCGGAGTAGCAGATTATATCACTAATGATGGAGTCTTCCAGCCCAAAAACAGCCGCTGATAATAATTTCAAACATATGCAACCAACCACATGGGAAGACTATGGAGGATATAAATGGATAGGCAATCCAATTATGGCATTTATCCATATGAGAGTGCCATGCACATTAGCAGGATTTGGAAATTATACACAAGGGATTCTAGGCCGAATCCTACTTTTAAGCAAATCAATGCACCTGTGACAGGTAATGCAAATTTGTTCTGAGCTATTGTGACTTTTGATTGATAATATGTATCTGACAATTTATTTCTTGACAAACGTTGTGCCTAAGAATTGTTCATTTGTCCAATTGTAAAATTAAAATACCGTACAAATTAGATTGAAGCTAGTTTGACGCCCATTGGCATGGCCATTAGTAGCCTTGGATCTGGAGCAGGATTGTAATGTCCAGCCTTTAAGTAGGTACACATTGAGATCAATTGGAGATTTTGTGAAAGGCTGAGAAATAAACTGAATTACTTTCAGACTTTATAGTGCGAGTACATTGATGTGCAATTCTGAAATTGGAAATAATGCATTCTGGATGGCATTTAATGCATATCAGATCTCTATGACGTCTCTCTTAAGGAAGGCTCCTTTAAAGAAGTGGCCACTTCAGTACGTACAGACCAGCCTATTGAATCCTATTGAATCTGACATAGGATAACACTGATTACAAAGAATGCAATTGGCAATAAGGAAATGTCAGGTCTTCCTTGCAATGTGACCTACATGATGTCTAACCACTAAAACCGAAGTTCAGGTGACCAATATCAGAATCCTATGACTAATTAGGTTGATAGTATATACTTGCTTATCTTATCTCATATACAGTTAAGAATCTGGCATCAGTGTCTTGAGGCACAGCCTCAGGTCACATTTCTACTAGTTACCAAACAAAGAGATACTGATATCTATAGATTAAAGTATTACTAAAAAGCCATCCAACTGTCCTTGTTACACATTTTTTGTAGGCACCATCCGATTGAACAGTTGATCATACCCTGATGGTTATAGAATACTGTTTCCTACACTGTATTCTCCTTAGAATGCATTAGCTATTGGAAAATTATGTTGGATATTACTGGTTGATTTACTCAGTTGGTAAAATCTTAGGCAATATTATACTAGATTCCAGCAAGCTGGTTAATAGCAAATTGAACATGAAAATCACCTTCTTGCATAAGGCTTGAATCTGTTAATAAAATATACACAAAGCAGAGAAAGCTCAATAAATATTAAAATAAGCAAATAAAAAAGATTTTACATACCTTCATACTTTACTATTCTGACCCTTTACGCTGCTACTCTCACATCTAAGCACAAACCCACACACACTTAGACAAAACCTTTGACTTTCACTTTATTTACCTCATTATACAGGCACTGTCCGTGATCTGCCAACAGTCACAAGCAGAAATGAGAGTTTTCTATTTTTTGGGACTCGTTGTACTATTGCTTGATGCGTTGTGTTCCAACGTGTTGAACCTATGCAAAACATTATTTACAAAAATGGCTTTACCATACGTAAAGTGGTGTGCCTTGGGTCCAGTTTTATTAGCAGTATGACTTTTGTATGCAGTTTATAATGCTACCCTTGTTATTCTGCCAGAAATGGGCCATTCCAAACCTCTGTAATGAGGTCTGACTGCATAATATTTTAACAGCTACAGCTTAGTACTGGAGAAAGTACTTTTCAATAAACACAATGGGGTTAACATAATTTCACCCCCTAATAAGATCACTTTTCTCCAGAGACTTTTTTCCCCCTGTGGCAAATAAGTTGATTGTTCTGGGTTTAAATGTATTAAGGAGAAAAATGCCAAAAACAAAACATGATCTGGAGTCAGAGGTGATACCCTGGGAGCAAATCATTACAGGAATAAGCCACAATGAATACCTCATGTATATTAATGGTTTTATCTGTAGATTTCATTAAGAAAGGTTTAATACCAGATAAAGCAAAACCTGTTCGTCTTTAGCCACCAGTAGACTGTTCAGTTTTTTTTTATTAGGGCAAACAGCAAATTGTTCCTTATTTTAAAAAAAATCTCTCTGGGGAGTCCATCTGAGTGTTTAAGTTATGAAACCAGGAACTGATGAGTTGACAAATGTGGCAGCTTTGGAGTAAATAAATTATGATTTGTCGGGGGGTTGAAGTGAGACCCAGATTAATCCAGAAGAAACTGGATACTAATGATGGACGGTTCAGACTTGGCTGTCATTTCCTGTGGTAATGGCCCCGAGCTGTCAGAACTCCATGGGAGTTTGAGGCTTCTCAACAGAAAAAAAATTAGGGGAGGATGGATGTTGTAGGAGTCCCGCAGTGCGTGGAGGCAGAATCTAATGATAGGAAAGACACATTTCCTGAAAGCCTGAATGTCTTGAAGAATGGGGAAGTATGACAGGTGACAGGGGAGTTGAGTGGCAGCGAATGCCTATGTTCAAGAAAAGTCTGACAGGAGTCAAAAAAAGTCTGCAGCAGTTGAAGACCCTAAAAACTACAGCTTGCATGCTGTTTATGAAAGGGAGAGATGGACAGAGGTACTTTGATTTTAGAAAGCCATGCTGTCTCACTGGGCTGAATTTTTGAAGTCACACACAGCCAAGATGCTGTGTTTTATTCCCTCTGGCAAGTGTCCTACCGAAACTAAACAGCACTATTTTCTATAACTCTTGATTGCACGGTTCTTGACTGTGCGCAATTTCAGTCGATAATAATTACAATAGATACATGCTCAGTAAACCCTGTTATGGACTGTAGTTCACCAAATGTGAAATGCTATACAATCATTTGAATCAATTTTGTTAATGATATTAATGTACAGTATTAAGGAATTTTTAGAAAGGCTGATTTGCATAGCTTATAAAGAACCAGAGTAGTATATTTATTAAGGAAAAATACACTGCATCTGGCAGTCACACAGTAAAGAGGAAAACAGTACTTTAGTCACAAGCTGAAGAGCTTTTCTCACAAGCTATTAGCTTGTGTTAGCAGAGGAGGAATTAACACCTTGCTGGGGGGCTTAGCTTAAATTAATGGAATGAATTATATTTAAGTACATATGTATATAAGCCATTGTCAGATGAAAATAATACAAAATTCCCCAAGTGCCTGACGAGGTTCATACATTGCAATATTCACAATTAAGTTTAATCATATTTAAAATTTAAACTTGCTGTGTTTTCCACCAAGTTAATTTGCCTGACAATTAAACAAATTCAATATTAACCAACCAGACATTTAATGACCATTGGGTAAGGTTGTTTTCTCAGTGCCATGTTAGAAAATTAATAAAGCTTGTTGGCTTTTAACAAAAGACCTTAGAAATTGGGTATAAGAAATTTTGCAATGTGGAACAGAGCCGTAAATCTTTCTCTAAAGAGTACTAAGATTTTATTGCAGGTAGTGCATAAATAACTGTTTCCTCTAAAGTAGTTCTAATGAAGGCTGGCTTCCATGAACTTTGACACTGAATATTCATGTATTTACTTGTGATAAATAATTAGGCTTGTGCTGTGGATTAGTTTTTTTTTTGGCAGCCTGTTTCCCTGCATTTCTGATTTCAAAGCAAAAAAAATTGGAAGCTGTTTGAAATCAAACAACCAGAGAACAAGATGAATATTATCCCAAAGATAAACAACCGAGGCCATTATCATTACATTAAAAATTGAAAAGCTCCCCCAGTTGCAGGGTCTTAAACATGCTGAATCTTGATGCGCATGAATGATGGTTAAATTAGCTGAAAATTAAATTTTAAGGCTCAATGAGGAAATATACTGGTGTAGATGCAGCATTATCTTAGGCCTTGGTAGTTGGCATTGAGCTATGCCTATTTACGCTCACTTTAATTTTTGGCGTATTCTAACAAAATTGTTGGACATTTGGGATAACATGAAATTAACAGTGTGGATAGCACTGGATGCACTTTCAGGCCCTTAATTTTGATTGAGCCTAAGGAGGAAACTTGCAGCCGATCACTCCTGCAATGCCAATAACAATGATTATATAAACAAAAACCCATGCAACAGGAACTAATTTAAAAGCAAAAGTACAGGACAGACTGCATTTGAAAGAGTTAAATATATATACCCTGTATACGTTTTGAAGGCAGGAGGTAAATTTATAGATTGAAGCTCAAACAAAAAGACAAGTATCATAACATAGATTTTCCAGTGGTGCTGTTAAGTCACTTGTCAGGTGTCAGAGTTCCAGGCAAAAGATCAGATATCTATTCATATTGTTCACCCTGTCAGCTTTTGGTCAGATGGAATTTGGACATAGTAAGCCCAAAACAGAACACTGGGAAAATAGCAATGGAAGCTAATGTTAAATACAAAATTCTCGGGAGGGGGAATGTGGATGATTTCCAATCTAACCCAATGATGCTAAAGTCAACTTGTATGATGGCCCCATTGCAACTGCAGTTCAACCCAGACAAGAATTGGAATGTGTTATACTCTGCACTGTCTTTCCCAGTCACAAGCTGGTAATATAAACAGAAACATAAGGGAAGCTCCTGTGATGTGTTCTATCTGTTTCTGGTTAGAAAAAATCCAAAAATCTTCCCATTGAGAGCAACCAGAATTAAATAACATTTTAGGTGGAAAACCAAATGCATGCTTTTTCTGGATAAGATGCCAGAGTGTTAAGTGCATCAGTTTATTAGGTTTCTGATACATTTGAACAAATGCTACAAATGCAAAGTAAATATCTGCTTCATCTAAGATTATTGAATATCTTGTCTGGATAATGAAGCAGAATATTGTTGAATCTGCTAAAAGAGAGCGGTACTTCCTCTGCATCTTATCAATTCATACTTTTCGATGTTGGAAAATCAATTTTTTATTGAAGTTTCTGCTTGACTACGACGGCTCTGTAAAATACAAGTGTTTGTGTCTTATGCACACACCAAGAATTGGAGATTGATTAAAAGTGTGAAGTTTAGGAGCCATTGGGGAATGCATGTTTTTTAAAATTATGTGATGCATAAATCACTGAGTGTAGTTTGTTTACCCTATGAATTATGTTCCACTGATATCCTATCAAATTGAAGTTTAACTGAATTGATTTTTTTTCCTTGCCCTTATTTTATTTTCAGGTTTGTTGGAGAAATAAACTATAATATTGTCAGGTATTTCATTAACACTGAAAATGCTTGCAGTGTGGAGTTCTCTGGTGGACAGTTGAGTTGTTAGAAAGAACTCCATTGACAAAGATGAATAGAACACTACAGAATGGAACAGCTTTGGAAATGGACAGCAACTATTATTGTCTAGATATAAACTGCACAACCTATGGGACTATTGCACACTTACATTGGCGCTTGTTCTAGAGTAGTTCATGACTGGACTAATTTTGTTGTCCTAACTACAGAAGTGAGTTGATGATGGCTGGCTTGTGACCATAAATGGATTGGAGCTGGGGGGTTTTGAGGTTGGAGGCAAAGAAATAAAAAGAGAAATAAGAGTAAGATAGCACAGCGTAACTTCTACTTTTGGAACTTTCAAAAGATTATTTACTTCTGTACGTTTATTTTTCTAACTTGTTGAGGTTCCCTGTACAAAGAATTGCTTCAAAAACAAGCTTTTCACCACTATCGTAACGCATTCCTGAATCCATTTATTTTCCATTCCATGTCTAAACTACAATGATGCTGGGTATTCTAGAGGGATCATACAGACAAATAATTAATATCTGATATGAATTATACAGAGAACTTGATGCTGTCATAATCAAAGATCTGCTTCCAAACTGAAGGAAATGTGTTGGTTTGATCTACTTGATGTGTCACTTCCATTCTTTTTGAGTTTATCAGTAAGTGAGGGCAATATCACTAAGTTTCACAAGGGTGATGTGTATGCCTTTGATTCCCTTTCAAAATTAAAGTAGATTAAATATAGCTCATAACGGAAAGTGATTGAAATACTCACAGCAAACTGCATCACAACATCAGAACAAGGAACTTAATGATTTGAGGCCTACTGGGATAGAATTTCAAAAGCCTGCAGCTCAGGGCAAGCCCACAAGGCACAGGCATATGCATCTTTGTCCTACAGGCACATTACAATTGCAGTAGAATTGTGAAGTCACATTGTGTGCAGAGTTGGAAAATTAATTGAGTTGCATGTTTCTATCATTTGGCAAGAAGATTTCAAACAGCAATGAATTGTGAGTAAGTACTGACTACGTCTATAATACTTAGAAAGTGCTGGAGAAACCTTGGATTAAATTTAACCCCTGGAAACTTCTTTATAATAGCATAGAAGGGTGGTTCTTAAATACTAAAGGTAAAGACCATTTGGTATGAAGTTAGGTTTACTCATCACCCAATATTGGATCTTCTTGAAGCAGAGAAAGATTTTTTTGGTGAGACTTAGCATGTTGGGATGGGATTGCAACTCAGAAATTCTCTTTTCCTTTTCAGGCTGGACTGGTCTGACCTATTGATTTTTTTATTCATTCACAGAGTGAGGACATCACTGCCTCGGCCAACATATATCACCCATCCATAATTACCCAGAAGACAGTTAAGAGTCAACCACATTGCTGTGGATCTGGAGTCACCTGTAGGCCAAACCAGGTAAGATGGCAGTTTTCCATCCCTAAAGGACATTAGTTATACAGATGGGTTTAACTGACAATCAACACTTGGTTATCATTAAATTTTTAATTCCAGTTATTTTTAATAAATTGAATACAAATTCCACCATGGCAGGATTTTAACCCATCCCAGAACAGAACCTGGGTCTCTGGATTGACAGTCCAGCAGCAATACCACTAGGCCATTGCCTCCCCTTACTTCAACATTTGCTCACACATTCCATACTTCTAACTGGGGCAAAATAAGTGATAAGTTTATAAGCCCCAAAGTTTTTGAGTAGCTACCAGCCAAGCCATCTCAGCCAAGCATGTTACACATTGATACACTTCCCTGTCTCCCAAGATGACACCCAAAAGGAGGCAGGAGCTAACCAGAGAGTGGAGAGGAGCATTTGTAATCTTGGAGCTTCATGGAGAAAACAGTGTCAGTCAATATCCGAAAGGTCATACTTAGTTCATTGGATTCATTGAAGGTGATAGCTTCCTCATCTGTTGTCCTCAAATCCCATTTCCTTCTTATGCCATGTTTGATTCACCAGCTGCAGCTGGTGTAAGCTTGCACCTCAACGTTCTGCTCTGCCTGCACCACAGCATTCTCCTAGTGTCTTTCTGTTACTCTTATCGGCACGAGCTCTGCTGCACTGTTCTTACCTTTGAGGTGGGATTTGCACATGGTGAGACACAGGGCCCAAGAGAATCCAACACACGGATCAAGGAGAGTGGAGGAACCGGCTTATTGGAAAGGTGACACTGTTTGAGGTTTTTATGCAGAGGACTAAGAAAAAAACACTTCAACAGGCTAGATTACAGAAAAAGACTGATGGGTATAAATAATAAAATGCTTTGTGCATTTGGAAAACCTGTCAAAAAGCCTGCCCTCAATGTCAAGGAGCGTGATGATGTCTGGCACCAATTTGATTCAGGGTTTTTCACAAAGCTTTGAGCTCATCCTTTCCAGTGTGCAATTGGTAGTCAATTGCTTCAGCATATTGTGAACCTACCAGTAACCCAGCTACTAACCTGAAAAAAATATTGCGATGAAGTCCGATGTCTTGGTTTCCACTGCAGAATATATAACTTCTGACAAAACTCAGAGTAATTGTTTAGTAATACCAAACTTGCCTGTTACTAAAAAAAAGACCTAAGTTATTGAACCTTTTTATCTTGCACTTATCAGGACAATTCATTACATACTCATGTTAAGAGAAAACAACATTTATACTGTATGTGTGGAGCAGCCTGATTAGTTGGCAAGTGCACTCTGATTAGGACAACTAGGGCATATAATTATGATCTGAAGGAAATAGGAGTAAACTAACCATATACCTTCATTAACTGCTCTCCACTTCAGAGTTGTCACCTGTGCTATCCTCTCCACAACAGACACCAACCTGACTTTGACCGATATCACATTACATCACTACAGCTGAGTGAAAATCCGACAGTGTCCCCAGACCACATAGAGTGGAGCAGTTCAAGAGGGAGACAGAAGTACTATCACTGGACTAGTGACCCACAACACTAGGCCAACGTCCTGGGGAGCATGGATCCAAAATCCACTATCGCAAATGGTGAAATTTAAATTCAATGATAAATTAAAAATTAGTCTAATGGTGATCATGTGACCACTGTCGATTGTCATGAAAACATACCTAGTTGACTCATGTCATTTAAGAAAGGAAATTGCCATCCTTACCTGGTCTGGCTGACATATGACTCCAGACCTACAGCACATTGGTTGACTCTTTACTGGACTTTTGGGCAATTAGAGATGGGCAATAAATTCTAGCCTAGCAAGGAATGGCCACAACCTATAAGAATGTATGAAATGTGAGCAGGGGTTAGCAACTTCCGCTTATTCTGCCATTTGATGTAATCATAGTTGATCTCATCTTGGCCTCAACTCCATTATTTTGTCCACTCTCCATAACCCTTCAATCCATTATGACTTTAAAAATCTGTCTATCCTTTCCTTAAATTTTTTCAATTTCCCAGCATCCACCACATTCTAAGGTAGTAAATTCCACAGATTCATGACCCTTTGAGAGAAGTAATTTCTCCTTATTGAAATAACTCTATGGCTCCAGTATTCTGACACCAAGTCACCTTTATTTACACATGGAGAGTGTTGACACTGATCCGACTTCTTCAAAGCCAACTGTGTCGGTCAAACATTCCTGTTCTTTTTTTTATTCCACCACCAGGAAGATAGGAAGGACAGCACTTTATTCTTTTTTTTATTTTCCAGGAGCAGACCCACGAGGAGACTCCTGGTTATATATATTTTTTTCTTTAACCCCCACACTACCACCTAAGTGCGTTGGGCTTATTTTATCCCTAGCACCCATGGTGTGTGTGTATACGTGTGAAACACAGTGAAGGACACAAAGTGCACGAATTTTTTATTCAATTTCTACCACCAGGAAGATAGGAAAACACCCGGGTGGCCAGTGACAAACACTGCCCTTCACATCAAAGGGCAGTGCTGTGTGATCAAAAACAGTGAAGGGGAGGGTAGGGACTAAATCAAAATAGAGTTGGAGGGAGAGATGATGCACTCCACTCCCTGCGGCGCCCACCTCTCCCTGAACAACTCCAGGGTGTTGGTGGACACCGCGTGCTCCTTCTCCAAGGACACCCGGGCTCTAACGTAACCGCGGAAGAGGGGCAGGCAGTCGGCCCTAATGACCCCCTCCACGGCCCGCTGCCTGGACCTGTTAATGGCCAGTTTGGCCAGGAACATTCCTGTTCTTTTTATTTAAATCCTCTGCTTAATCCGTTTTCTGACCTGGATGAGCTTCTCCTGTTTATTTTTTTTCTTTTCTGGTTATATTTCTTTTTTTTCTTTTAACCCCCACACTACCACCTAAGTGCGGTAGTGCTTATTTTATCCCCAGCACCCATGGTGTATGTGTGCAGGTGTGAGAGGCAGTCGGCCCTAATGACCCCCTCCATGGCCCGCTGCCTGGACCTGTTAATGGCCAGTTTGGCCAGGAACATTCCTGTTTTTTTTTTGTTTTTTGGAGGGAAAGGAGACTTTTATTTTTTTTTCTATTTTATTTTCTTTTTTAATTCCTTGTTAATTTTTTTTTTCTCTTTTTTTTCTAAATAATTTAACCCCCACACTACCACCTAAGTGCGGTAGTGCTTATTTTATCCCCAGCACCCATGGTGTGTGTGTGCAGGTGTGAGACACAGTGAAAGACACAAAGTGCACCAATCTTTATTCAAATTCCACCACCAGGAAGATGGGAAAACACCCGGAACATTCCTGTTCTTGTTTTTGTTTTATACTACTGCCTAACTGCGGTAGAGACACCATTTTATTTTTCCACACTACCACCTAAGTGTGGTAGTGCTTATTTTATCCCCAGCACCCATGGTGTGTGTGTGTGCAGGTGTGAGACACAGTGAAAGACACAAAGTGCACCAATCTTTATTCAAATTCCACCACCAGGAAGATGGGAAAACACCCGGAACATTTCTGTTCTTGTTTTTTTTTATACTACTGCCTAACTGCGGTAGAGACACCATTTTTTTTTCCACACTACCACCTAAGTGTGGTAGTGCTTATTTTATCCCCAGCACCCATGGTGTGTGTGTGTGCAGGTGTGAGACACAGTGAAAGACACAAAGTGCACCAATCTTTATTCAAATTCCACCACCAGGAAGATGGGAAAACACCCGGAACATTCCTGTTCTTATCTGTCAACTAAGGCTCCCTGATTGGACCAGATTAACAGCCCAATTAGGAAACTCATATTCTATAAGGTCCTCCTGGCTGACCTTGATATAATCACTGCATCCTCCCATTCTGAGTCCAAGGACATAGGCCAGTTCCTTTTTTTGAAGCTCCTCCTGGGGCATTTTAGCACTGGGTCAAGTTTCTCCAACTCTGCATTTGATACAGGTGACGTGTAACAGACAGTCACTCTCTGCTTGTGCCTGGAGTATCTCAGAAGAAATTCATTCTCTGCTTCAGGTGGCAAAGGCAGTGACATCTACTGTGCTCATCTCAGATTCCAAGGTATCTTCAATGCTTGATAGAAAGGGAAACTCACGGGTTCTGGAACAGTCAGAAACACTGTCGAGGATCAGGCCATGTTTTGCTCCCGCACTGTTTGTGAGTTTGTTGCTTTCACATGGACCATATGCTTGTCCAGGACCATCATACTTACCCAAATGTTTTACATCAGTGGACCTAGCTATAAGTGGCATCAATCATCCCTCTTACCCATGAAGGATCATTCCCATGGTTCCTACACCAAACTTTGACCCCTGAAGTAAACTGTCTCTTTTGCTTTTAAGAGTCTTGTGTCCAGCAATGACAATCCTGAAGCTGTTTCACCCTTGCCCCCACTCCCGGACTGTGAGAAGATAAGATTTAACCTGGAATGGAGTCTTCTCCCCATTCGCAACTCTGTTGGAATCATCCCTGCATGAGGAATGATCTAATAATCAAACAGAAACTAGCTAGGTATCTAGTGAAGCCTTAAGCTGTTTCTTTAAGCCTGCCTTAAATGTTTGGGCTGCACTTTCTGCCAAGCCATTGGATGACGATGGTATGGAGCTGCCATTCGACTTTAAGAAATATTCAAATCCCCTGCTGGTAAACAACAACCTGTTATCTGCTCCCCATAATAATAAGCCATCCTCCAGTATGATCTGGTCTCTTTGAGTCCGAAAACATTGCAATTCTGGTTGTGATAGCCCTTGGTTTCCCCCATCACCACCAGCTCTTTCAGTTTTGCCAGGGCCAGATCTTTCTGCATCCAAAGTCTGATATTGTCAGCTGTGACTAGAAGTGTGTCCAGAAGATTTAAAACCATCATGGACTCTTCCAGTAGTGGTACAACCTATGTTGTATCTGCCAGGAGAAGATGGCTCAATGCATCTGCATTTTCTACTTGGCCTCCCATATGTGTTCCAACTTGTAATTATACTCACTTAGTATTAGAGACCACCGCTGAATTTGGTCTGAAGCTATGGGCAGCATTGCCTTGTGATCATTAAGTAGACCTAGTACGGGTTTGTGGTCTGTTATTATTACAAATTTATATCTGTAAAGGTATTGGTGGAATTTCCTGACTCCAAATGTGACTGCCAAATCTTCCTATCTATCTGGGCATATTTATGCTCTGTATTAGTCAAAGCCCTGGATGCGTACACTACTGGGCCACCTATAAGCTCTCCATTAGGCCACCTATGAGCTAATACCACCCCAATGCCATACAAGGAGCATCACATGTTAATACTAGATTCTGCTTGGGATCATAGTGGGCCAACACCTTAGAAGATGATCGCTGTTTCTTCATTTCCCTGAAAGCTATGGTTTGGCTACACGACGATTTCCAAGGCTGACCCTTTTTGAATAGTTGATGCAAAGCTGTCAAGATGGAGGCCAGAGTTATGTTTGAACTTTCCATTATAATTCACTAACCTAAAGAAAGACCTAAGCTCCAGAACAGACATGGGAACCAGGGCATCTTTGATCACCCTCACTTTATCTTCCAATGGGTGTAACCTGGTCTTGTTGATTCTGTAGTCCAAGTAGGTCTCCTGGGATGCCTGAAAAGCACATTTTTCTCTTCTAAGACATATGTCCACCTTGGAGAAATATCTAAGGACTATGCCCAAGTTTTCTAAGTGCTCATTGGTCTTGCCTGTTATGAGTACATTGTCATCTAGATAAAAGGTGACCTGGGGTAGACCTAGTAAAATGTTTTCCATCATCCGCTGAAAGATTGCATAGGTTGAAGATACACCAAATGACAATCTCCTAAGTGGGACAAACCTTATGGGTATTAATTATAGCATACGTCTGGGAATCCTCATCTAACTGTAATTGCAAGTATGCATGGCTCATATGCAGCTTAATGAAGGACAGCTCCCCCATCAGCTTGTGAATAAATCCTCTATGCGAGGGATTGGGTAGTTTTGCAGCTGTGATTTACTGTTCATTTAAAACAAAGGCGAACCAACCCATCAGGCTTCACAATCGGTTTGACCAGTTCTGCAAACTGGACTGGGTTTGGTGTTCCTTCACTTTCCAGTCTTCTGATTTGTGCCTGGACTCTTGCCAATAAGGCAAATGGCACTGGATGAGCCTTGTAGAATTGAGGAATTGTTTCCTGGACAAACATGCAAGGTAGCATTCATAGTCCACAAATCTTCTTGAAAAATATTTAGGTATTTAATTAAGACTTCACTCAGGCAGTTATTTTCCAAACAACAGGTGAATCTTTGTCAACCAATTGCACCCCATCAAGCTTAGGTCCAAGCCTTATATTGAAGTCAATGGTAATTGAATCAGCTGCTTCTCGTAAGAGATCAGAACCGAAGTTGTCTCCTTAATCTGTAAACGATCTGTAAACATTTTACTAGGTCTACCCCAGGTCACCATTTATCTAGATGACAATGTACTAATAACAGGGAAGACCAATAAGGAGCACTTAGAAAACTTGGGCATATTCCTTGGGTATAGGTTCTCCATCAAGCCAAGGTCTAGCGAAAACTCAAAGGTTAGAGTCCAGAGGGAATTTTGTTAAAGACTGGTTCTGCAATCACTGAAACAGTCATGCAGGTATTGACCTCCATTAGAACTGGGTGACCATTTAACTAGATACTTATTTTGACTGGTTCTAATTTGGATGTTGCTAAGCAATTTAACTGCTCCACACCAGATGAAGATGGACTTTCCCGAGTGTGTACTCTTCTGGATATCGACCTATGAATTCTCTTACTCAATTCAGGTCTAATGGAAACCTTTTGCTGTCTCAAGTTCACACACCAACAGCAACTACAATGGCTTACCAGCCCCAATCCTGAAGAAAATTTAACCACTTTGCTCGAGGCTTGGCTTTGTTTTGGGGTTTTGCTGTGGGCTGACCTAGAGTCCTTCTGTTTGGGATATGGCCTGAGTGAGACTCTGCATTTACCTTCACTCAAGTGGTGTTCCCCAAAGCTAAACTAGACTGGTGCGGGTAACCACTTCCACTGGGAATATATGAAACTTGTATGCTCCATCTGCCACAGTTTTCAATGATAAAGCTAGTTGTCTTGCCTGTTTGAAGTCACTAGGTGCATTTGCACAGTTACATCATTAATCTCACATACCAAACAGTGTCTTAGCATCTCATTTTGGGTTAAACCAAAGTCACATGACACTGTCAGTCATCTTAACCTAGTCAAAAATCCTGACACTGATTCCCCTGGCTCTTGAATTGCCAAGTAAAACCAAGAGTGTTTCAGAATTAGAGGAGGCTTGGGGTTGTATTATTCCTCAGCTAAATCCGTCAACTTTGGAAATGTTTTCGTATCTGATGCCTCAGGATAAGTTGAGTTCCTAATAACTGAAAAAGCTGCAAGTCCACAAGTTCACAAGAGAATTACTCATTGCTTTACATCTGGTTCAGTCATTTGACTGGAAAAAAACCGCATTCTTTCTACATATTTGGCCTGGTCTTCGACAGCAGGATCGAATGGGTCAAGCTTGCCAAATAATGGCATGATGCCAGAAATGCTTACTCCAAGTCAAAGATGACTGCTGAAAACATATTTCTTCAGGAGCATGCTTTTCTCTTGTTGCCACTGCAATACCTCAACACAGGCCAGTATCCCATCACCAAGTCACATTTTATTTACACTTGGAGAGTCCTTGACACTGATCCAGCTCCCTCAGAGCCAGCCCTTAGAATGAACCAGATATCTGACGCTCCTGTTTATGTCTGTCAGCCAGGGCTCCCTGATTTGACCAGATTAACAGCCCCCTATCAGGGAACATATATTCAATGAGGTCCACCTAGCTGACCTTGTTACAATCGCTACACTTATCTTTGTTTTAATTATGCTACCCTTTATCCTAAAACTATGAGCTTTCTTACTAGATTGCTCCATATGAAGAAACATTCTCTCTACATCTACTTTGTTAATCCCCTTCAACATCTCATACACCTCAATTAAGTCTCCTCTCATTCTTCAAAACTCAAGAGTGTATCGGTCTAAACTGCCCAATTTCTTTTTGTAAGTTAAATCCCTCATCTCTAAAATCAGCTAAAAAAAATTAAAGTGAATAAAAAAGAAAAATGAAGGCTGCTCACCAGAACCTTCCCAAGGGTAATTAGGGATGGGCAATAAATGTTGGCCTAGTCAGTGAAGTCAACATCATATGATCAAATAAATAAAAATGAAAACTAACATTAAACTATCACATTGTACATTGAATATCTACCAAATCTGCAATAGCAGAGAACAATGAATCCAATTTAACAACTTGAATCCAGAACTGGAAGGCAATAAAACTAGCCAATGTGGGGTCTGAGAAAGAACAAGGTGAGCTGAACAGACTGAATAGCCATGTCTTTAATAAGCAAGCATCAGGGAAGAAATTATACTAACCTGTTATTAATACAGCTACAATTGCAGGATTATCTTCTATGGCTATATGTTATAAACAAATGCATTACAATTTAAACCAGCTAAATTACATTCGGCATTTCAGAACATAATTAACTAAGAAAGCAAGAATTAGCATTTATACTACATCTTCCACAATTTCAGAACATTGCAAAGTGCTTTACAATCAATGAGACTTTGAATTGTGGTCACTTGTTTAATAGGAAACCCAACAGACCATTTGCACCCAGGAAGCTCCCAAGAACAGCGAGGACAAGATGATTTTAGTTATTGCCTGAGAACTAATTATCAATTAGAACACCGAGAAGATATCTCTTGCGCTTATTTGAATAGTGCCATACAAACTCTTTTACAATTGACTCAGAGGTGGTTATTATCTATAATTAAGGCTTCTTCCTAAAGTTGGCACCTCCAGCAGAGTAGCACTCTTTCAACAATGCTGGTTCCATCCTAGAATTTGCCCTCAAATCTCTTGTGACTCAAAGGTATGAGGGCTATTGCTGAGCTAAATAAGATTCTTCCACTATTCATACATCTATCTAGCACACCCATAGTCACAAACATGGTGCATAATATGGGGTCACAAACATGGTTCCCTCTGAAACTTAACATGATTCAACCAATTTTGCTGTATTGCCAATTTGGATTGACAAATATTGAAACCCTTTCATTGAATAAGAACTCTACACTTTCAATTTTAAAGTCCTTAGAAATGCAGCCAAATCATACTTTCGGTTGGAGTCACAACAATTGAACAAGGAACAAGTCCTAAAGGACTACTGTAGATCAATGTTGAGGTGCCAAGGAATGCTTTGTACCGTACACAAAAAAGCCGAAGAGGGAAATGTACACATTATCATTTATCTATTAACTAAGCTGTAGGTCATTTGCTTGCTAAGAAACAATTGTCATGCAAATGAGGCAGAAGGTTTCTCATATCAAGATTGGTGTTGATATAAATGGATCACCCCTTATGTACATACTTCCTCCATAAAATAAATGTCTCCTATAGAACTGTATCCCCAGCACAATAGTCCAGAGAGAATGTTTCCACACAACAGAAGATGATGTGAATAATAATGTTGGGGCACATGGTTGTTAAAAGTTAAATTTGCAAAAACTAATATCATTAAAAATGCCTTGACAATTTATTTGTTTAATTTGTTCATGAGATGTGGGCAGTGCTGGCAAAGCCAGTTTATAGACCATCTATAATTGGTCCTTGGAGAACTTGTGAACATGTGATTTGCCCACAGCGTGACAAGGAATAAGTTCCAGAATTTTAATACAATGACATCGAAAAAAACAATATAATTCCAAAATAGGAATGTGTGTTACTTGGAGGTAAACTTGCTAATGGTGGTGTTCTGTGTCTTCTGCCTTGGTCTTCTCATTAGTAGAACTCATGGCTTTGGACAGGTTCTGTCGAAGGAGTCTTAGTGAATTGCTGAAGTGTGCCTTGTAGGTGACACTCACAGCCAGAGGTGGGGGGCATAAATCAGTAAAGTGGTGGATGGGGTGCCAAGCAAGCAGCTGTTTTGTTCGGGATAATTGTTTGGCACAGGTATGCTGTGTGGCATAATTGGTTAACTTTGAACATCCTCTTAATTATATTGCTATAAACCAGACCAGACCCCCTCAAATTTTATTAAGAAAGTAGCATAGACTCTAATTTTTTCATATGTTAAAGGTAAATGTGAGGTGCTGTGTTCCAGGTGCAATTAGCTGGGTCAAATTGCTCGACATTAAGCAAAACACAATTTATTCACACACTATAGTTAAAATGCAACAAAGGAAAGAGGAAATTGAAATATGTAACTCTACTGGAAAAATTAACAGAATAATAAATTATTTTACTATTAAACAAAAACTGTTTCAAAATAGTAACATCCCATAAACACACCCTGGGCAAAATGACAAATTCAGAAAACAGATTGCGTCAAATGCAGTTCTCCAATCCAGGAGGAAAGAATATCAAAAGACAGCTCTGAGAGAGAGAGAGAGAGAGAACCTTAGCTTTTAGCTGGAGCAAAGAGAGATGCAGCATCTTTTCAAAGCCAGTAGCTTCTACTGAAAGCTAACTAAAAATCCAGGTTTTGTGAAAACTCAACCACACTGGCAAAACTGTAGTTTTCAGTACCTGAGACTGCGATTCCTGAGACCACACCCATTCAGGCTGCTTCTATTGTTCCAACTTTAAAAAAAACACTCAAGGCTTCACAAGTTATTTATCTTCTCATAGACTGCTCAACACCTTTACCCCAATCTCTCTCTAAAAGAAACCAGGATAAAATATATCTACAGTCTAAACCTACACCTAATCTAGGAAAAAACATCAAGGCTTATAAAATACCAGCCAAGTTGAATGAGCTAATGTAATATAAGGATTAGATTAGATTAGATTACAGTGTGGAAACAGGCCCTTCGGCCCAACAAGTCCACACCGACCCGCCGAAGCGAAACCCACCCATACCCCTACATTTACCCATTACCTAACACTACGGGCAATTTAGTATGGCCAATTCACCTGACCCTGCACATCTTTGGACTGTGGGAGGAAACCGGAGCACCCAGAGGAAACCCACGCAGACACGGGGAGAACATGCAAACTCCACACAGTCAGTCGCCTGAGTCGGGAATTGAACCCGGGTCTCTGGCGCTGCGAGGCAGCAGTGCTAACCACTGTGCCGCCGTGCCGCCCACCAAGGGCTGCACTTACTTAAGGAGATGGTCTTTGCACTTACTGGAAGAAGGGTTGATGAGGGAAAATTGAAAGATACAATCTGAACACCCATTAAGTATCCTCTATTTACTGTAATCCTTTTCAAAATCACTTCCTTTAGCATTAGAACAGCCATTAAGCTCCTTGAATACTCTAATGGGGGAGAAAGAGGATGTTGGGTATAAGACAGTAATTTGATAGGACAGGATGGTCAACTGTGTGTTTTTGAGATTTGAAATGCCAAAGTTGGATTTAAAGACACAAGAAACAGGAAAGAAAATTGAATCATTAGCAGGTCAGTTGGAATATGAGCGAAGAATACGGACAATTAGCGTTGGTAAGAGACGAGAAAGGACTGAATGACCAATAGAACAGAGGTCCAGAGAAAGATCTGTGTTCAGCGTTAAAGTCGAAACAATCTGGGAGATTTGGCTTGGTAAACAAAAGGAAGCAGCAGAGGCAGCTGAATGAATGGTCTAGCTTTGTGATGACGTTCCCTACACATGCTATGCAGTAAATATTGCATCCTATGCCCGTATCATTGGCACCACCTAAAATAATTGACTCTGATTTTAAATCCATGCTTTTTTACTTCCCTTTCCTTTATCCTTCAGGTCTCTTCTCATTTCCCTTTTTTTCTTTCCATTGCCTTTATTGCTTTCTTCTTTTTTTTTGTTTTTTAGCTGTGAGTCAATCGATGAGTTTCTGCTCTGTGGTTAATAGCTTCACTGTTTTAACGCTACAGTTAGATGAGAAATTCTCTCTCCTGAATATAAAATGTAGTAAGTCCAGGCTATATGAATTTGCATTTGATATCAATACATTCAGATCGTCAAAGATGTATTTTGCAATTGACATGTTATTTGCCGTGAATTAACATCTTCACACCATTCAATTGACCCAGTGATTGAATAGAAAACACCTATTGTGGGCAAATCTGATGAACATATCTAATCTGATTAACAAAAACTGATGTTGTAATACAGAAAATGTGGATGAATAAAGATTTATTGATGGAAGCATTCAAATGACAGATTTAACCATCTTCACCATCCTTAATTTCTATATATCTTTAAGTTGCAGAGCTAATGAAACTCCCTCGCATCTTACCATTTATATTATTATACTTCACAAGAATTGGGATGTTTTATATTGAAGATTGCTTTCTATATAAAAACAATTAATGGTATTACTTAAAGAACAGTTGTGAGATGTGCTTACCAGGATTCCAGTAAACGTATAAAACATGGAAATGGGGCTGTGAAATGCACATAGGGAGAGAGAGACTCAGTAGGAGGATAGGGAAACATATTTAAAATACTTGTAACTGAGCTTGGGGAATATGATAATTTGGATGGAATTGGCTTTTGCCGTCAGTAATGATGGTAGGAAAACCAGCAATCAAAGTCATATTTAATGGATTCCAGATGGAATATATAATTGTGCTCATTAACAGAGCAAAAAGTCCAAGCTAACATGATCCCAAGATACTAATAAAGAAGATAAAAACAAGAAAGGTAAATATTATGTTTTGTAGGTAAATTTGTGATTTTTCCAGCTTTTATTCTGAAGCATTTAAAAGATGCTCAAAATATAACTATTTCTCATTCATTATATCTGCCTAGGACTTAACATATAAAGGATACATGGCTAAGAGTGGTAGACTACAGAAAATTAATCACTGGATAACATTGGACAGCAAATGAGTAATTTATGATGTTTCTGCTCTAAGTATTTTAATATGCATTCTATATATACTGCACTTTCTTCGTTCAATAATAAAAAATTCTTTAAGCGGTCTTGAGTAGCATTTAACTCTGGATTTTGAGCATTTACCAATGCAGATCTGGATATCGCAATTTCATGGCATTGCAGCAACTTTGTGGTGCACATAAACTATTGATCATAAATGAGATCCAGAATGAGTGAATCATGGGTAATTGAGTGATTAAAGAAAAGTCATTTCTTTGAAGGGCTCCAATTACAGTGGTTAAGGCATTTTCTCCTATCTTTTTGTAGCTAGACATGTTGTACTCCATTTTAAAATGACGATGAGTAACAATGATTGATTAACATTAAATGCACCATTACCATGAAAAATTGCTGCCTTAATGGCAATAAGAGTGAGCTCATCGAGATCATTCTTTCAGCCAGGTGTGGTTTCAGACCATATTTCATCTCTATCCAACTCAAATGCTATCTTCTGCAGTCTATTTTTTTAAAAACATTCTTTGGCTGTATTTCAGAGTGGTAGCATATTAAATAAAAAGTACTTGTATGAACAATCAAAAATGTTTTAGGAATAAATTGGAACTGCATACTTATGAAGCAGAGTAAGAATTTTTCAATGATCATTTAAAGACAAATTGACTTTTATCCTAAAATTCCTGTTTTCACTAAAACAATTCATTTTTCTCCCATATTAGTAATGGCAAGTAAATTGCAAGGGTATGAGATTCAGTTAACTAAGCAAAGTAATTTCATCAGCAGCTATTGAAAACATTGCTTCAAGTCATATCACACTGATAATAATGATCCTTTAACAGTCCCTCATAAGTATTGAACTGCCACCAAGCACAAGGTTGAAAAATATTCAGGGCTCTTAAGGCATAGTGGTAGAGTCTCTACGTCTGGGCCAAAAGGTCTTGGTTCAAGTCCCATCTGCCCCAAAGGTGCATTATAGCATGTCTGACCGAATTAATTTATAAAAAAGGTGAAGTATGCAAATGTTGAAGATGATGCCTGAATGGCAACAGAAAGAGTCAATTGACTAATGAAGTCTTGTAACTACTTGTAAGTAAGGTAATGAAATAATAATAAGGCATTTTCAATCAGAGATAGCAACCTCCATGTATTGGTATGAAACCTATAAAGCTAAAAAGAGTCTAAAGTTTGTGGATTTGATTCACACTCTATGATTAGAGAACAAAATCTAGGTGGATGCGCCAGTGCAGTACTGAGGGAGCACAGCACTGGCGCATCCACTTTTGATTAAGACGCTAATCTGACATGGATATAACATATTCCATGGCACTATTTCAAAGTAGGCAGGACCGTTTTCTCTGGGACAATACTGATGTCTCAAATAACCTCGAAAGAAGAAAAAATCTGTTCATTATTACATGGCTGTGGGAACTTGCTGTGTATAAGTTGTCTGATGTATTTCCCACTTTGGATCTTTGCTGGTCGTTGGCATTTCTTGGCACTTTAGATTGTATTCAATTTCTTTCCCCTTTTCTATCATTTTTCATCTATTTTCTCTTTTCTTTTCCTCTCTCTGTGGTCAAAAATTGGACATTCCAAATTGAACCACATCCAGAGAAATCAGGCCAGACAGAAAATTGGATAAATGTCAACATTTCCTGATAAATTTCCTGAAGAAGGGCTAATGCCCGAAACGTCGATTCTCCTGTTCCCTAGATGCTGCCTGACCTGCTGCGCTTTTCCAGCAACACATTTCCATCTCTGATCTCCAGCATCTGCAGACCTCACTTTCTCCTAAATGTCAACAGACTAAAGGAAAAATTATATGCCCCTACCCTACATATTCAAATGTAGATTCCTTGTGTGGTTTGCAGACAAATGCATTCTAAATTGTACTGTAGAGATCTGGTGCCTGAACATAGACATTGTCAGAATAATGTATAGGGGGAAAGAGGCAATACTGCATCACAACATCCCTAGAACATTAACTCCTATGGGACCCTCAAATGTAACATCCATCTTTTGTATTGGGCCACACACACCAACCAGGGTGGACTTAATTGAACTTGCAGACATCCACAGTAAGAGTGAGATCTTTGTCAATGTCAAAGATCATTGTCATTGACAAACTAAGATAAGCTTTAGGGAATCATTGGGAGAAGTACGACACTGGCATTGAATTCCTACCAGAAAAACTACAGCAGCTCTGGATACGATTGGCAAACACACACAAAGTTTTTGCTACTGTTATTCAGTGCACAAATTCAAAAGGTATCAGGGAAGTCAAAGTGACTAATTAGTTGGATGCCTCCTGGGACAGGGGCCCAGATACACACAGAGGTACATCCCTATTACCTCAACTTTGATCTGCCTCATACGGACTCTATGTTCTTGTAGTGGGAGCCAAGAAATTAATGAATATGGACTGTGTTGTGAAAGGATAATGTAAATTGTTGTGCGGTACAAATGGAAAATTATTGAGTGCTGCTAATCACTAAAGAGCTGGAGGGTCAACCAATGAATGTAAATATTGACTAATTCTCAATTTTTGCATTATATTATTTCTATGTAGTGCTCTTAAATTAATTGATGTGCATGAGGAAGATAGTTAATGTATAGGGGTATTGTTGTCTATGTTCACTGGGGAACACAGATTCTCAGGGAGTTAGGCTATCCATCTGAGACTTGATACCTGCTTGATATCCCCACATCAGAATCCTTACGAAAGAGCACAAAATATTAGAAAGAACATTGAGGAGGAAACTGAAACTGGCACCCTTTCCAATTAACATGCCTGGCAGTATTATTCCCTTTAACCTGCCATTCACTTTGTACAATTGAGCCTAGCATTCAACTTTGTAGGCTGGTAGAAAAACAGAAAGTGCTGGAGAAACTCAGCAGGTCTGGCAGAATGTGTAGAGAGAAAGACAGTTAGTATTTTGAGCCCACAGAAGTAGCTGGGGAATGGTGGCATTTCTGCTGATGACAGGGGTGGAGTTTGGGGGTGGGATGGCTGTAAGACTCCTGAAGGCTGTAAGGTACCTGGCCGGAAGATAAGATGCTGTTCTTCTGGTTTGTGATGAGATTCTGTGAAGTTCTCAGTAGGCCTGAGGCAGATATGTTGGCATGGGGGAACAGTGGTGCATTGAAGTGGCAGGTAACTGGAAGCTTGGGGTCATTTTTATGAACAGATTGGTGCTGTCACCTATGTTTCCTCTCATCTTGGATAGTGAGGAGGAAGGAGATTAACCGGTAAATGTCACAACTTTTCCAATTGCATGGGCTGGTGTATTTGGAACCTTTTTTTGATTTTGCCTCCAATTTCCATCCTTCTCTCATCTTCACCTGGTCCATCTCTAACTCCTCCCTTCCCATCCCTGACATCTCTGTTTCCATTTCTGGGGTTAGGAATCTCCATTACAAATCCTAACTCCCACAGTTTCCTGGACTATACATCCTTACACCCTGCTTCCTATAAGCACACTATTCCATTCTCCCAGTTTCTCCAACTCTGTTGCATCTATACTGATGATACCACCTTCTGCAGGAGGGCCTCAGACATGTCCATTTTTATCTTCAATCGAGAATTTGCCAACACCATGGTCAATAAGCTCTCGGCTGTGTAAGGCCAATTTCCCACATGTTTGCCCTCACCCCTTTTGTTCCATCCCACAATACAAATAGAGTCCCTCTGGTCCTCACTTTTCACCCACATCCAAAGGATCATAATTTGCCATTTATACTACTTCCATTGGGATTCCACCACCAGACACATATTCCCCTCCCCTCCCTTATCAGCATCTCACAAGGACCGTTCCCTCCAGAACACTTTGGTCGCAGTCCTCCAATCTCAACACGTTCCCCCCACCCCCACAGTACCTTCCCGTGCAATTGCAGAAAGTATAACACCTGCCTATTTTCCTCCTCCCTCCTCACTATCCAAGGCTCTGGACACACCTTCCAGGTGAAGCAGCGATTTACCTGCACTTCACTCAATCTAGCGCAGTGTATTCGTTGCTCATAATGTGGTCTGCTTTACACTGGGGAGACAAACACAGGCTAGACGATAACTTTGCAGAATACCTCTACTCTCTGTAAAAATGACTCAAGCTGAGTTGTCTTCCAATTCAATACCCACTGTTGTTATGGACTAGGCCAGACCACTCAAAACATTCTTAAGTAGGCAACCCATACCATAACTTTGCAATTTGTTTCGGTAAATGTACAATGAAAATTATCTGGATTAAGTTAGCGAGGTTGACTACCAGGTTTAAAACAGACAAAAATGTACTCACAAAATTATACAATGAAACATGAAGACAGTATAAAGAACCCTTACAGAACTTAGTCTATCCAAACTAAACTTAAATATATTGTTCCAAATATACACAACAGTCCCAATAAGCAAACCCTCTTAAAACACAGTACAAAAAATGGAACAGATGCTTACAGTTTGTCATTAGAAGGGCAAAAAGAGACAGAGAGAGAGTTTCCACACAGCTCACTGTTGAACTCCCAACCAGTTCTGGACTAAACTAAATTGCTCAGCTCAGCTAGAGAGTTGACCACTCCCCTTTCTTTATACAGGTGACTTCTAAAACATGACCACTTTAACTGGAAATCTCATCTGTTTACAAATAAACAAAAAGGCCTCTCAATACTCTTTAATCTCTGTACCAAACCAGACTGATCCAAGCCCGGCTAGGTTTATTACCCCTCTGAAAAAACATCAAGGACAGAGTATGCTTGAGCCAAGGAACAGCTTTTAGAAAAAAAGACTAGATTTGTGACACTGTGTACCTATGCCAACATTTCTGTCTCAGGCCTGCTGCAATGCTCCAACAAAGATCAACACAAGCTGGAAGGACAATATGGTCTGCCCAGATACCTTACAGCCTTCAGGACTCACATTGAGTTTAACAATTTCAGAGCATGCACACATTCCTGCTTGTTCATTGCCCATTCCCATACTCCCAGGTCCTATTCAGTATGGGTTGCTCTGAGCACTGCCAATCCATTTTCAACTCTTCATGTTTGCCATTAGCATCCATTCAGCATTTACTACTCTCTCGGCTTATCATCAGCAATGCCTTTGGCTGTTTCTCTTCTTTATCTCTCTCTCTCTCTCTCTCGCTCTCTCTCTCTCTCTCTCTCTCTCAGGGCACTTCTCCATCAATTCATCTCACTGCTTCCCTTCCCTATCAGTCATCAGGATAAATACTATCATTTCTCAGCTGCTTTAATTCTGGTCACTGGACTCGAAACATTAACTCTATTTTTCTCTGCACAGACGATGCCAAACCTGCTGAGTTTCTCCAGCACTTTTTATTTTGGTTTCAATTCTCCAGCATCCACAGAATTTGATTTTGTTTTATTACAGCCTGGTGCCTCAGGCATGTCCTATGCGACTTGATCGAGTACCACAAAGTTTAACCTTTTGAAGGTTTCATATTTGTGTATAATATCAATGTGTTGCAGAATTAATACAAAGACACAGTAGTAAGGCTGCAAAAAAAATCACATATTAAGGGAAAGTAATACTGTTGTACGTATTAAATTATATCACAGGAGAGTGACTATAACACAGAGTAATTTTGACATGCCCAAAATGGACCAAGTCTGTTTTATTGCTTATGCAACAAAATAGTAAATAAATGTATACATGGTTACATATGGCATCTAGTTAATTCTTCCCCAATCCTCTAAACCAATCTTAATCACTATGGATTTATTAAGGAGAATTTAAAAGCCAATGGCACTCACTTTACGCTTCCAGCAAATGGAGACGATATTTTACTGGCACAAAATATTGACTGAGTTGAATGGCTGCATGATTCTGCAGCAATTGAGGCATTGCCATGCTGGGCAGTAACATGCTGTTCAGAAAAACTGCTCACTTTAGGATGTACACAGGTACAACTTCAATCTTAATGCATTAAGCTGGTCATGTAGAGCAAATTGAAATTAGAAAGAACAATGGATAGATGTTGAGTCAGCGGAGGCACCATAATAGGTGGAACGTTAGATTTTAATCATAAAATTAATATCAATTCAGAAGGTAAGAAGAAACTGGAAATTCAGATCTTATAAGTAGGTAAGAAAGAGTCAAATTAGAACCAAAATATTTATCGTACAGAAGAAAGTCATTGAGCCATCACTGCTACATTATCTGCTGGAATGATCCAAAATTAATCATACTGCCCTGGTCTCATCTCATGATGGGATTTTCCTGTTTCAAATTTCTGCCTCTGCTTCTGCTAAATTGGGCAATGCTCCTGCCTAATCAATTGCTGTGCTGAAATATGCCATGCCCCAGCAACTCTCCTGAATGAATGTTTGTGCTGTGGAACAGAAATATTTTCCATTGAGATCTGAGAGTTAAAATATAATGGATATATCTAATTGGAACCTATGGTTGAAACAAATCAAAGTGAGAGATAGGACTGTTAACATATCAATGTCCATGTGTTGAAATAGGCAGAAAAAGACTTTCAGAGATTTGCAAGAATTTTATTGTAGACCTATAATTGAACACAAACATCAGTTTCCACTTTAACATTCTGGACCCGTTTCTTATTCAGAATCCAAACCCCTAGCTCTTTGTTGCTGTTGAATAAATCAAATTAGGAATGAGCACAAACTGCTCACCAGTGCCACAGTAAAGGTAACCAGAAATCTAAAGGGAGACTAATTCAGATAATCCTGGGAAGGGGAAATGATGAACTCCAGCACACCCAACAATCCTCAACAGCTTCAAAAACATGCTTCCTCTCTAAGGACATCTGCTTGAGCATGGATGTAACTGTGGAAGAGAGTCAGGCAGTCAGGAACTGTGACCCACTGCCTGGGCCTGTTGATGCCAGGCAAAAATTCAGAAGATAGCACCTTTGCAGGTATTATGGAGTTCAGCCAAAGAGCAGACATGAGGAGCTGAATGGCCTACTTGTATCCTTATGTACCAGTGGAGCAATTCCTTCGTATTGCACCCGAGTGTGCTTTTTTAAAAGTTTTTGTGCTTTATGTTGTGGAATGGAACTTGAACTTGCAATTGTCTGAGGCAAGAACATTACCGTCTGAGCCACAACTAGCTGCCCCATGAGCCTCATTCATTCCCTCTTCCAACTGTGACTTCCTCCCTCAGCATTGTGATTTATGATGTTACAATTGTGCTCATGCGCTGTAATATTTTTCTCCCCAGTGTTTCTCCTTCGTACACTCAACTTTGTTTTAACAGATACTTTATGGACTGGCACTCCTGATAAACAGGCAAAAATTATTTGCCTCAAATAAAGTGAAGTTTACTGTATTATTCTGTCTAATCATTATAATTATTTAATTTGTTTACCTCAATGTAAATATACTTGTTGTTCAATTGAATGACCACACAAAATATCAACAATTTATTCAATTTCAAGTCAATCTCTCCTCAAAGACCATAATCTCCGTAATGTCCATGTGGTCAGTTGAGGGCATGAGTGAGAAGACCTCTGTGCTGGTATGTTTTATTTAAGGCAAAGGTACATTTTGTTCAAGTGATTTATGCTGATAATATAGAGTAATAGTGTTGCATATACCCCCTGCATTACATTTCTACTTAGTGTGTGTTTTCACATTGATTATGTGGATTATATTTGATCATTTGGCACACTCCTGGTCCCAATGGTGTCAGATCATAAAAGTTTTATTGCAATACACATAGGATCTGTTATTTTGTTTGTAAATGAGGATTTCTAATTGATGCTATAATTGTAAGGATACATTTGTTGGCTGGTTGCTGGGTGCAGTTGGATATAATTTGGAAATAAATTGGCTTTTCTCCCTATACTGGCTGTTCAGCAGGCCTTGAATTAGCTCCCATCATTGTTTATAACTGAAATAACTTCACAGAGGCAGGTATTCTGTCTCCAAGTTACCCTTTATTTACACTTGGAAAGTCCTTGACACTGATCTACCTCCCTCAGAGCCAGCTCTCGGAGTGAGCAGAACCTCTGACACTGCTGTTTATATCTGTCAGGTTAACAGCCTGACCAGGTTAACATCACAATCAGGGAACTCATACGTATGTGGTCTACCTGGCTGACCTCGTTATAATCACTACAATAACTTTTATATATCTCTTTTTAACTCTCTTTTTCGGTACTTCCATCAACATACAGCTGAGTGTCTGGACATGGTCACTCTCCAGAAAGCTCCATTACTTCGTTACTTACTATATGTAAGAGAATTGGTGTGGTCAGATGTATCTGAAGAAATGGTATAGATTTATGTCACCAAAGGGTAAATCAATTTTGCATTTCTCTCAACCTAATTGTCTGCCATATTGGATGCCAAATGTTTTACAGCAATAGTCTGTGTATGCATGAGAAAGGGGAATGTGATGGTGTAGTGGTATTATCTATCACTGGACTATTGACCCAGGTAATATTCTGAGAACTTGAATTCAAATCTCACATGACACATGGTAGAATTTGAATTTGATCAGTATCTGGAATTAAAAGTCTAATGTTGAGCATTGTTGATTTTTGGAAAAACCCATTTGACTCATTAATGCCCTTGGAGGAAGGAATGTGCTGTTTTACCTGGTCTTACCAACATTTAATTCCAGACCCATAATAATATGGTTGACTCAACTGCAGTCTGGGCAATTAGGGATGGGCTATACAATGCTGCTTAGCCATTGTTGCCAACATCCTATTAATGAACTAAAAAGTAGACTTCAGATTATGACCTCTCGCTTCAATGTTTCTAACAATCCTCCATCCTGTCCTAGTCATGTTTGTTTGTGTCTTGCTGACTTTGTTCTCAGCAGAATGAAATTATGAGAATAAACTAGCTCAAAAAATAAAGGCAGCTAGCAAAAATTTCCATAAATATATAAAACAAAAGAAAGAGTGGCTAAAGTAAACACTGGTCCTTTAGAGGATGAGAAGGGGGATTTAGTAATGGGATATGAGAAAATGAGTTGACTTCGCCAACTTCCTCATCTCTCCTGCCCCCACCTCATCCCAGATCGAACCCTCCAACTCGGCACTGCCCTCTTGAACTGTCCGACTTGTCCATCTTCCTTCCCACCTATCCACTTCATGCGTCCCTCTGACCCATCACTGTCACCCTCTAGCTGCATCTATCTATCACCTTCCCAGCTACCTCACCCTCACCCTTATCCCCACTCTCCTATTTATCTCTCAGCCCCCTTCCCAACCCCAACATTCCTGATGAAGGGCTTATGCCTGAAACGTCAATTAGAGGCATACAGTCATAGAGATGTACAGCACCGAAACAGACCCTTTGGTCCATTCTCCTGCTCCTTAGGTGATGCCTGACCTACTGTGATTTTCTAGCACCACACTTATCGATTCTGATCTCCAGCATCCGAGCCCTCACTTTCTCCTATGAGGAAATAGCGGAGGCATTGAATAGATATTTTTTCTCAGCCTTCACAGAGTATGGCACGAATAACAGACAAAGAGACAAAGAGACGAAGGTAGGTAAGGACTTGGGAATAATCATTATCACAAAAGAGGTAATGTTGGGCAAACTAATGGAGATAACGGTAGGCAGGCATCCTACCCTTATGGAATGCATCCTAGGTGCTAAAAGAGATGGTGGGAGAAATACCAAATGTACTTGTGGCAATTTTCCAAAATTCTCTGGACTCTGGGGCAGTTCCAGCAGATTGGAAAACAGCAAATGTCATGCCACTGTTTAAAAAATGGGGTAGACAAAAGCTGGGGAATTATAGACTGGTTAGCTTAACTTCTTTTGTAGGGAAAATGCTTGAATCTATTATCAAGAAAGAAATAACAAAGCATCTAAATGTAAATTGTCCTGTTGGGTTCATGAAGGGCAGATTGTGCTTAACTAATCTTTTGGAATTCTATGAAGACATTACAAGCAAGGTGGACAATGGGAACCCAGTAGATGTGCTGTATTTACGTGTAGTTTTGGCCTCCTTACTTGAAACAGGATGTACTGGCACGAGAGGGAGTGCAGAGGAATTCATTAGGTTGATTCCAGAGTTGAGGTATTTGGATTATGAGGAGAGACTGAGTAGACTGAGATTATATTAATTGGAATTTAGAGGATTAAGGGGGGATCTTATAGAAATACATACAATTATGAAGGGAGTAGATAAGGTAGAGGCAGAGAGGATGTTTTCACTGGCAGGTGAAACTAGGACAAGAGGGCATATCCTCAAAATTAGGGGGAGCTGATTTAGGGCTGAATTGAGAAGGAACTTCTTCACCTAGCGGGTTGTGAATCTATGGAATTCCTTGGCCAGGTTGGCTGTATGTGGTAGCATGGCCTCTGTGTTAATCAGTGCGATAAAGGATGGCTCTGCTTTCCAGTACCTCTCCCACCAGCACCTCCTGAACCCTGTCCATGGAGCAGGGTGCAAGCTTTCCTTTCTAGGCCTCATCTTCAGTGATGATGGTTGGGCACCCCAGCGCGCGGGTTAATTTCTAGTTTGCAGCAACTGAGCTGGTGTATAACTGAGCTTTTTACATGGCATCAGTCACATGAACTCCACCAGGACACAGCTGTGTTGGACAGTTCCCTTTCATGGCTGTGCAATTACTCAAGAAGAGCATTGAAGGACCCAACTGCATAATTTATGAGGTGAAGGTTAGAAAACTATGTGAGAAAATTCACTGCAAGCTATGGTGAACTGGACAGCATGAATCTCACGTGAAAAAAACACTTTAACTGAAAATGAAAAATTCAGCCCATTGAGTTTAGTTTGAACAAAACCAAATGGGTAGAAGAACAGATTATTAGAAAATTAATTAAAAGCCAGGTTTCTATCTTAAATCCGAATTTCTTTTTGCCTAGTGAAAATTGGACAATGAATTATATTCCATTCTTAATATTTAAACAATAGTGCATTCATTTAATTTTCAAACTTCAGTAGATGCCTAACACATCCATCTTTTGAGGGCTAAAATAACATTTCAATACTAATATAAAGAAAAGCAAGTTGTGCAATTGCTGGTACCAGCCTGAAAATATTATTCCTGTGACCATCTGATTACAAAACACTGCAGGCTTTCATCAAAGGGCCATTAAACTATTCCCTCAATTCACATGATATAACCAATACTTCAGATCCAATATAAAAAGTGTTCCATAAATCTTCTGTTTCGTTAAAACATTGCACATATTTATTGAAAACAGATACCTCAAAACATATTCAAATACTTTAACATACTCCTACACTTCAGAAAACATTAATAAGTCCTTCAAGTTTTTGTATGATTATCTGAATATTTCAGTGGTTCCAAAGCTTCCAACTTTTTTTATTCGGTATGTATCAAAACTACAGAGCACATTAACAACTGATCCAGTTTTTGCTTCAGACACAACTGTGTACTAATGTATTTTAATTCTCAATAGGTCAGGATAGATGTAAATGCAGATGGGTGCCCAGTTATGCTCTGAATGAACTTTCAACATGCCATCTGCTTTTAAAATTCTAACACATCCATTATCTTTCATTGGGCCACTGGCTCAACATGCCATCCCTCGACTTGGAAGTTCCAATTGATTTTTCTCCCCATCTTATAACTGGGGTTCAACAGTACAATTATAAATTTACTTTATGTCTGAGACGAGACATCAAAGCAATTTAAGAACCATAGATTAAGTTGTTGACTTGGCTAATCCGAAAACAGAGCAGGAATGATTTTGTCAAATCTGGGAAAGAAAGCACAAAAATATACCCATAATGTTTCATGACAAGATCTCTCTTTTGTCAGCCGAGTTTCAGTGTTTTATTTGGTCTGCCTATTTCTTCCTGTTACTTGGTTTGTGCGAAATTATTTGCTTTGACTGTTTTCTATTAACGAAACATTCGTATCTGTGCTATTAACAATTCCTTCATTCTAACTCACCACTGTTGTACCCTGCAGTCATGATCCTAATACATTTGTTTAGCATATAAATAATAAATGTAAAGATGAATGAAAGAGTGGTTCAAGAAAACTTCAAAGTTTTTTTAGATGGGTATTTTAGATTAGCAATACAAAGGATTTACTCATGTTTGGATTGATCTAAGAAGACAGCATAGTGCCCTGGTTCCAGTAGGTATCATGAAAATTAATCCTCATTCTTTCTTTCTCAATTTCTGGAATCTTAAAGACTGGACATGAAGACATCTTAACATTTTTTAGGTTAAATTTATTGGAAAATTTACCACAGAGATCAAAAATGCAAGAAATGAGTTGTCATAATCTCAGCCGATGATATTATTAGACAAGTCAAATCCCAGACATAAATCTGACTGGATAGATCGCATTTTAAAAAATTTAACAAAATGGTCTTTCATAGAAACACAAGTATGTGATACTGCAGGTCTGATTTTAACAATAAAACAGAAGTTCACTACACAAAAGGAAAGAAGATAACATAGCATAAAACAATCTACTAGTGTTTAACAACAGTTTGAGCTATTTTGAAGCACATGGTAAAAATACAATTCCGTCTATCTGAACTCTATCACTTTATGGTACTCAAACACCAATGAGAATTCACTTCATTCTTAATCTATAGGTTTGATTTCACAGTTTCTTCAAATTCCTGGTTTTGCCAGTTTAGTAGCCTTTCCCTTAATTAATCACACAATTGAGCTTAGACTTTCTCAGCTTTGAGTAACCATGTCAGGGCTCTGACCAAACACCTCTGGTCTGAAATTTTCAAACTAAAGTCATTGAGGCAAGCTATTTCCTAACCCCACTAAATTTTCTCCTTTCTTCAGGAGGAACTGTGTTTTAGTACCGAACTTCAACCAGGACTGCTGTGAACTGACAAATGAAAGCTTTTCAACTATGGTTTATTTCCCTGAGCAAAAAATAACCAATTCCTGGTGCTTTTAATCAGAAAATCAGCTAATACTCCTCAATGATTATTCTGTCTGCTTGTAAAACTCTCCCAATGCAACAAGTTGCCACTATCATGCCAGAGACTTTCTCTCTTATATCAGTTTTAAACTATCATTACTCCAGAAACATGAACATTTAGTTACTTAATTATCTTATGCACACAAATTTAAAAAAAACTCTTGACTCTGGTCCAAGATCCAAACTCTAAAATAAATGAACTCTCTAAATTGATGTCTCCCATACCCAATGCTATATTTGGGGTGGAACCTAAAATTCATCAGGGTAAATGCCATAAACTGAGTGTAAAATATGATTGACATTTTCAAATGAGTCAAGGTATCAGTTCAAGAAATAGTGGACTGATTTTGATCAAATGAGACTAGAGATGGAGATAATTTCCATGCTCCATTGCAGACAAAGATTGAATAAAATAAAAATACAATGCAAGAGCCTTTTGGAATGAATCAGCTAATGTGGCTGGAGCCTTTTTTTCAATTATGTTTCACTAGCTGTCAATTCTAGCTTTGTACAACTCAAGGTGAAAATAAGATATTCAAGTTGATTTGAGTATACATATAAAATTTATTAGTTGTATGAGGGAAGTTAGCAAGCAAGCAAGATGAATGGGATTTTTTTAATCTAAGGCAAAAGTGGGTATTGCAGATGCTGGAAACCAGAGTCTAGATTAGAGTGGTGCTGGAAAAGCACAGCAGGTCAGGCAGCATCCGAGGAACGGGAAAATCAATGTTTCGGGCAAAAGCCCTTCATCAATTCATGAATTGTTTTTGCCCGAAATGTCGATTTTCCTGTCCCTCGGATGCTGCCTGATGTGCTGTGCTTTTCCAGCACCACTCTGATCTAGACTCTTTTTTTTATCTAAGTTGAAAGTTCAAACAGGTCCGGCTCATGGCCCAGACTGTATCAGAACTAAGCCAATTTTGGAACCATTTAAAAATGGCTGCAAACCTTATTCTACTTCCATTCCTGGCCCCAGCTATTTTTGAGATCACAGGATGAAGACGTGAGTGACAAGCCCACATCCCGCTGCCTGGTTTGATTTTCAGGAGGCATCTCAAATCAATTTTTTGTGGAGTCAGTCCAGCTTCTCTATGACTTGTGACCCTCTGTGGAATCCTGAAACATAGTCTGACTTCTAAAAGCCTTTTGCATTATAGATTCAAAAGGTCTTACTCATGGCCCCTGTTCCCCCTCCATGCGACCTCAAAGTCAGCTCTATATCCTTCTTGCCCACTCACCTTTTATATGAAAGGTACAGTCTGGATCAGCCATATAATATCAGTGCTGAATGTTCAAATGGTGAGGAAAAGACATAAATTCAGAATTTTGGGGGACAATATCTGCTCTTCCCTTTTAAAGTGTTAATCATTGTCAATACCTCTCATAATTTTATAAATCATGATAGGGTCACCATAAAACTAGATAAATCCCTGGGGCCTGATCAAATGTGTCCCAGGATATTGTGGGAAGATAGGATGAAATTGTCAGACCACTAGTAGAGATATTTGTATAATCAATTCAGTGACTGTGACAAGGACAGCCAAGTGGACATCGTAGATGATGGGTTCCCTGATTGAGGCTGTTAACCTGGTCCAATCAGGGAGCCCTGGCTAACAGATATGAACAGAAGAATCAGACATCCTCCTCACTCTGAGAGCTGGCTCTGAGCGAGCTGGATCAGTGTCAAGGATTTTCCTGGTGTAAACGAAGGGTGGCTTGGTGATGGTCTACCAGCATCCATGGTGACGAGAGAAAAACATGCTCCTGAAGAAATTTACTTGCAACAGTCAGCTTTGAATCAGGGTAGCATTTCAGGCATTAAGCTGTTAATTGGGAAGCTTTTTTGGTCGGGGGGGGGAGGCAGATGATATTGTGGCAGATGGAAAGTCATGAGTAATTCTCTTGACAGCTTATGGACCTACAGCGTTTTCAGTTATTAGGAGTTTGACTTTCCCTGAGGCACCAGACACTCAAATTTTCTAGTGTTGACAGATTTAGTGAAACAATGTTATAACCCCTAGCCTCTTCTAATTCTGAGATGCTATCAGTTTTACTCAGCAATTCAACAACCAGGGGAATCCACATCAGGATTTTCGACGAGGTTAAGATGATTGACAGATGGGTGTGATTTTGGTTTCACACTTAATGAGATTCTATGAGACCATCTGGTGTGTGGAGTTAATGATTTAACCATGACGTGGCTGAAGCCCACCTGGATTTCAAACGGGCACTACAATTGGCTTTATTGTGGGAAAATGTGGCAAATGGAGCATATGAGCCACAGGATGGAAGTGGACACCCTCGCCAGACTGACTGAGCTTGGGGAACACCACTTGAGTGAAGGTAATTGCATAGCCTCACTCAGGACATATCCTGAATAGAGGGACTCTAGGCCAGCCCAAAGCAAAACCCCACAACAAAGCCAAGCCTCAGGCAAATGGTTAAGATTTTTTTCAGGTTCCAGGCTGGTAAGCCACTGTAGTTGCTGCCGATAGCAGGCTCATAGACTGGTATCCAGGAGAATGAACACCCTGGAAAGTCCACCTACATGTGATTTGGAACAGTTACATTGCTCAGTAACATTTAAATCAGAACTAATCAAAATGGTTAAATGGTCACCCAGTTCTAATGGAGATTGATTCTGGTGTGGCTGTTTCAATGGAACCAGTCTTTAACAAAATTCACACTAGACTTCAACCCTTATGTTTGCACAAGATCTCGGCTAGACTGAGAACCAATACCGGGAACCTTTACAGATTAAGGGTACAACTTTGGTTCCTTATGAAAAGCAGCTGGTTTAATTATCATTGATTATGGTATCAGGCCCAAGCTTGATAGGGTGCAATTGGTTAAGAAAGATTTTCCTGGATTGGCTCAACATTTTTTTATTAAAAACATAGCTGCCTGAGTGAACTTCTAATTAAGTACCCAAGACTTTTTCAGGGAGATCTATGGATTATCAAGGGAGCCAAGGCCATTTTGTATGTTGACCAGGAAGCAAGTCCATAATTCTGCAAGGGTCTGCCCTGTGCCATTTGCATTACGGACAAAACTTGAGGCAGCAATCAGAAGGCTGGAAAGTGAAGGAATTATCAAAACGGTCCAGTTTGCAAAATGGTCAATATTAGTTATACCAATTGTGAAGTCCAATAGGTTAGTTTGCATTTGTGGGTATTTTAACCAAACAATAAACCACTTTTCACAGCTGGCCAAATACCCAATTCCTCGCATAGAGGATTTATATGCAAAGCTGGCGGGTGGGTGCTGTCCTTCACGATTTTGGAGAGGAGACTTGCGTACCTGCAATTGTGGTTACATCAAGATTCCCAGAAGTGTGCTACAATTGATACCCATAAGGTTTTGTACCAATACACAAGACTGCCATTTGGGATATCATCAGCTTGTGTAATATTTTAGCGTGTGATGGAGAACATTTTATAAGATTTATCCTAGTATGCCATTTATCTAGATGATGTGTTAATGACAGGGAAGATCAATAAGAAGCACTTAGAGAACTTGGATATAGTCCTTAAATGTTTCTCCCACGTGGGCATGTACCTCAGAAGTGAAAAATATTTATACCAGGCACCCCAACTGACCTACATAGGCTACAGAATCGACAAGGCTGGGTTACACTGATTGGAAGATAAAGCGAGGGTGATCAAAGGTGCCCTGGCTCCCATGTCTGTACCAGAACTCAGGTCTTCTCCAGAACGGAAGGTTCATACATAGCCTAGCCTCCACCCATACATCATCTCTTAAAAATGGGTCAGCCTTGGAAATAGGAGCATAGCCAAGCCATAGTTTTCAGAGAAGTGAAGAAACTCATCATCCTCTAAGGTGTTGGCACGCTATGATCCCCTGCAAGATCGGGTATTGACAGGTGTTGCCACCCTGTACGACATCAGGGTAACATTACCTCATGGGTGGCCACATGGAGAAGACTGTGCATTAGGACATCAGCTACCACAGAGTGCAAATATGCCCAGATAGAGGAGGAAGGTTTGGCAGACATAATTGGAGTCAGGAAGTTCTATCAATATGTTTACAGATGTGAATTTGTAATAAAACGGACCACAAACCTTTGCTAGCTCTACTTAAAGAGGACAAGGCAGTGCCGCCCATAGCTGTCCTGGCAAAACTGAAACAGCTGGGCAAGTCCAAAGGACTGGACCTGGAGAGAGGACTGTATTTTATTACAGGGAGCAAGAGTGATTGTCTGGAGCAAAGGTTACCCACTAGATATTGGCTGAACTCCACCAGGGTCATCAAGGGGTTTCCAAAATGGAGATGTTGTTGAGAGGTTATGTCTGCTGGCCAGGATTGGATGCCAGGATTAGTGGGGCAGTGCTCAAAATGCCAACAAAAACAAAAGTTACCACCATTCGTGGGAATGGCTGAGTAAACCCATAGACTTGGTTACACATCGATTATGCAGGTCTTTTCATGGGTTAAGTGTTCTTCGTCACTGTGGTTGCACACTCAAAATGGCTGTAACTTCATCAAACACAGTAATGACAATAGAAAAAAACACAATGTACGATTTCTGAAAGCTCTGGTCACACATAACTCACTTTTGTTTACCAGCAGGAAATTTGAGTATTTCCTAAAGTCAAATGGTATTTCCCGTATAAGGACAGCTCAATACCATCCATCATCCAATGGTTTGGCAGAAATAGCAGTCCAAGCTTCAAAGGCAGGCTTAAAAAAACAGCCTGCAGGTTTACCAGACACTAAACTGTCTCAGTTTCTATTTGATTATAGGACCATCCCACATGCTCCAGCAGAGTTGCTAATGGGGAGAAGACTCTGCACCAGTTTAAATCAGATCTTCCTGGACTTGGAGGGGAGAGTGAAATGGCACCTGTAATGCCTGTCCAAGAGAGACAATTTGTTTCAGGGGGAAATGTTTGGTGCAGAAACCATGTGAATGGTCCTGCCTGGGTCAAAAGTATGGTTGAGGCAAGGTCAGGTCCACTTACATCTAAAGTTCGGGTAAGTGTGACTGTCCTGAACAAGCACATAGGCCATATGAAAGCTGGAAATTTGCAAACAGGTTGGGAGCAAAACATTCCCGGCTCCTCCAAAGCTTTTCTGAATGTTCTGGAACCTGCGGGTTCTCCCTTCCCATCAAACATTGAAGATACCTCAGAATCTGAGATGGACACTGTGGATGTCACTACCTTGACACTTTTGTCGCCTGAAGAAGAGAATGAATTTCTTCCAAGTCTAAGAGGTGAGCTAATGTGCATTAGATGCCACCCATATCAGAGGCAGATTTGGAGAAACCTGACCCAGTGCTAAAATGCACCATGAGGAACTGGCCTCCGTCCTTGGACTGAGAAGGGTAGGGATGTAGTGATTGTAATGAGTTCACCCAGGTGTATCTCATGAAATATAAGTTCCCTGATTGGGGATGTTAATCTGGTCCAATCAGGGAGCCCTGGCTAACAAATCAGAACAGGAGTGTCTGACAACCTGTTCATTCTGAGAACTGGCTCTGAGAGAGCTGGATCAGTGTCAAAGACTCTCCACACGTGAATGAAGGGTGGTGTGGTGACGGGATACCAGTCTCTGTGGAGTCATTTCAATCTACAATCTCTGGGTGAGTTTATAGCCAAAGCAAATATTTGTTTCTCTATAGCTCTATTGATTGACCTTATTTATGTTCTTTACATAGACTTGAACTGATACGAAATATTTCTGGGGTGTTCCATGAATCTACCTTTTAGGTTTGGTACACAATCTACCATTTTTGGCAGATTACATCCTAGAGCAAATGTCATTTTCTTGAAGAAAAATGACAGAAGAATTAGACTGCTCCATCTCTATAGTGTTAAAAATCATCCTACTCAGCAAGATGTCGCACTTAATGCCATAGTCTGCCATCTGAACATATTGGGTATCTAATTACTCTGTGTGATGGTGTATGTGTTGTCATCCATAACTTCTAAATGCCTTACATGGTCTAGTGTGTGCACGAATAGCTACTTTCTAATCTAACAAATACAATCTTATAGAGTAAACAAAGACGTTATTTGTTGCATCTCTGCCAACTATTTACAGATTATTACATGAGTGTCAACACAATTACAGAGACCGTTGGGTGGACCTGATCAAAGGTCTCCCTCCTAAGGGCTCTTTCTTCCACCAAGTCCTAATGACATCATCCCACGGGGTGGTCCCTCTTGCACTCAGTTAAGTATTAAACATTTCATACCTTTATAAACCCATATGTAACATGTAGCACAGCTATAACCATTTTAGCATTGAGATTGAATACTGAGGTTAGATTAAATTTGTGATTTCCTGTTATATTGTGATTTGCATGTTGGGTGTAACCCTTCATCAGTCAATTTTGATAATGGAATATGGAATAAGGAGTCTATTGACACCAGAACTCAAATAAGAGAACAATGTGTGAATAGTGAATTTATTATCGGTATTTTTAATCAACCTGTTCAGAGATGATATTACACACTTCGAAGGCAGATAGGAGTTGAACCTAGGCCTCCTGACTCAGTGGTAAGAACACTAAAACTGCACTCAAGACCCTCACCTTTCTTTAGGACATAGTAAACCAGATGTTTTGAAACACCAATTGACAATGCTGGTTCATTTGCCATTGAGCCACAACTTTGTTCCATTGTTTTAACTGATCCATTGGGCTGAATTTTACTTTTATTTTTATTAAATGTCAGTTTTGTCAGTTTGGTCATGGAGGGTTTCTCTCTGTGAGATTTAGCAAGATTTCTCACCACATCTAACCAAACACACCTCATTAAGGTTGCTAATTGGACTGGAGGCCTGTGACCAATATTGTGCTGCAGGGATCAGTGCTGAAAATGTGTTGCTGGAAAAGCGCAGCAGGTCAGGCAGCATCCAGGGAACAGGAGAATTGACGTTTCGGGCATAAGCCCTTCTTCAGGAATCTGAAGAAGAGCTTATGCCCGAAACGTCGATTCTCCTGTTCCCTGGATGCTGCCTGACCTGCTGCGCTTTTCCAGCAACACATTTTCAGCTCTGATCTCCAGCATCTGCAGACCTCACTTTCTCCTGCAGGGATCAGTGCTGGATCCAATGCTTTTTGTCATTTACCTAAATGATTTCAATGTGAATATAGGAGATATAGTTAGTAAGTTTACAGGTGACACCAAAATTGGAAGTACAGTATAGTGAACAGTGAAGAAGGTTACCTTAGAGTACAATGGGATCTTGATCAGATGGGACGATTGGCCGATGAGTGGCTTTATTGGTCAGTAGGCCACATTTAGAATACTGTTATAGGAAAAATGTTGTGAAACTTGAAAGAGTTCAGAAAAGATATTGCCAGAATTGTACGTTTTTGAGCTATAAGGAAATGCTGAATAGGCTGGGGCTGTTTCTTTGGAGTGTCAGAGGCTGAGAGGTGACCTGTTGGAAGTTTATAATCTCATTAGGGACATAGATAGGGTAAATAGTCAAAGTCATTTCCACAGGCTATAGGAGTCCAAAACTAGAAGGCATACATTTACAGTGAGAGGGGAAAAATATAAAAGCGACCTAAGGGGCAACTTTTTCACACAAAGGGTGATGCAGATATGGAATGAACTGCCAGAGGAAATGGTGCGGTGGGTACAATTACAACATTTAAAAGGCATCTGTATGAGTACATGCATAGAAAGGATTTAGAGGGATATGGACCAAATGCTGACAAATGTGATTAGATTAATTTAGGATATCTGGTCGGCATACACAAGTTGGGTTGAAGGGTCTGTTTCTGTGCTGTACATCTCCATGACTCTATAACTGCCGATGGAGTCCTATGGAGCCCCTCTCATTAATTCGAACCCTGTTCCACCAATCACTGTACCTGGAACTGGCACCAACAGTAATAGCTGTACCAGTTACTTTCATCTCCTTCAATATCTATCGCTGTCTCATCCTAGGAGTAAAACAGCACACAGGAGGACCTGAAGAATCAAAACATGTGATTGGCTGCCTGACATTCCACTCCTCACTCTTTTGGAGGGCAGGATCCTGACTGCTCTGAGTAATTGATTGGCCCTGGACTGGTATCAGAGGTTGCCCCGACTAAATGTCACATTTCCCACAATAGCCCACATTGTTCAGGGCCCTGTAAGGTCCCACCCATTCTATTTAATTGCATTAATATTAACTAAAATTTACTGCTCAGTTGACAACAACATAAGATTACAGTAAACATTAATCTTGATTCTCCATCTACAGATGCTATCTGACCTGGTGAGATTTTTCAGTTTCTGTTTTTGTATGAGTCTTGTACTTCATTATTGCATTGTATCTTTTCATGCTTTTTACTGCTTTTTATGCATTTTTTTGCATCTTTATCCTGCTTTTGTCTTGGGGTTGATTTATGTATTTTATAGATGTATGCTTGCTTGCTGAGCTGGAAGATTTGGTTTTAGATGTTTCGTCACCATACTAGGTAACATCATCAGTAGAGTCTCCGGATGAAACCAGAAAGTCTATGAAGGTCTTGTTGTATGAGGAGTGGTTCAGCACTCCTGGTCTGTATTCAACAGGGTTTAGAAAGCTGAGGGGCTCTCACATTAAAACTTACAGAATATGTATTTTATCTCAACATCCTGGTAAACATTCAATAATTCACAGAGAAAGGTTCTCCTTAAGGTATTTTTCATGTTTTGTCATGCTTTTTTCTCTTTTATGTTATTTCCTGGACCAGATTATTGTCATATTATTCCTCCCTGATAGTCCTGTGAAGATAAACAACATCTTTATTCTAAATTGTTGAACACAACACTTTTGGGTACTTTTGCTTTGATGCCTTGTTATTACTTTCCTTAAAACATTTGTTCCATTAACGTAGAGCCAAAAATCATAAGGATTTGTGATACATTTTATGCTGTTATTCATATGTTCATATTGTCTACAGTTTTTATTAATCTTACTATTAAAATAGGGTACACAGGAATTACAAAAAAATTCTGCGTTAATTGCGATGATGGACAGCTATGTAGCTTTCCATAGTTATTGGCAGAAAAATCAAAAACAGTCTTTATAAACACATGTATGATTTTGTTATAATTATCCTCCAGCTTTGAGCCTGGGCTCAGTAAATCCAATTTATGAATGTAAATTGAGACATGCTAGTTTCTTTTTGAGAGGAAGGCTTTCTTTTTCAAATTTTTTTTCCCCTTATCCCTTTTTCACTTGTCAACTGTTCCTCATTGAGCCTTAACTAGTGAGCTAAAAGGAATTGGAACTGGAAGAAAGGATCCTATTTCTTCAAGATATCTGATTGATTTTAGATTGGATTGTGCTCTAATTTATTTTTTAATTACCTTCAGTCACTCAGTCAGAAACTGAAACTATAGCTTCACTGATTCATGATTCAAGCTGCACTTGGTCAGCTTACATCATTGGATTTCTGTGGATGTTTTGTGAATTTTCAAAATTGTTGCTTACCACTCGGGGAGAGATGAAAAGAAATTCACAATCATAAAAGTAATAAAGAGCCGTTCATGCCCATCATAATCTCAGTAAAATCATTTCTACAGCCTGATATATGGGGATTTTTTTAAAAAGTGAACTGACTAACTAATTTCTGTAATTTTAATTTGATCATAGAAAAGAAAGCTACATGCATGATTGTAATATCATGCATTATCAACACACAAAAAAATGTAGAAAGAATATTTTAATATTGACTTGTGCATTTAACATTTATGTCAAGCAATACTGGTTGGTAACTTGCTGCCCATGCAGTGTATTCAGCCATTTGTCTACCATTTAGGGTTTATGCTGGTAATTGGGCAACATCTGTTCTCTATTATAATTCACAAATGGTATTGCTGTATCTTTTTTCATTAAATAATAAGAAATGAATCTGAAATTAAATTATGGAAATGCTTATAAAGGCTACAAGTGTCTAACTGGGTGTGGTTAACTGCTTGACTTCACGTAATCAGATCACCTGATTTGACCAAGGAGATTTTTAGATTATACAGTTCTGAATTGCAATTCTTTCTGGTTCATTGTTTGATGATGTGGCATCATTTGTTAACATCCTGAAATAATTAAATACACATGAATTTTCTGATCACAAAAAAAACATCTGTAACTCTTTTCTTTAATATTACTGTGCTAACACTACAACTGAGACCTTGAAGCAAATTAAAAGGCTCAGTGTTGTTCTGGATATCTCCCATCTGACAGTAGCCTCCAACAACAATAATAAATGGTTTGCCAACATGTTCCCTCATCACGATAACTACTGTAATTTCCAACATACTTGCAATTGGGCTGGAATACTCTAAATCAAGAAGAGAGACATTAAAATTGAGCTTGTAAGGGTTACATAGGACCTTGCTTGCCAATTCAGGGTAGCACAGTGCAGTCCAGATGAAGAAACTCAACAACTTCCAGGTCACAGCAGCCCATTTTGATTGAAACGCAATCTACAACCTTCAACATTCATTCCCTTCATCAGTGACAGCAGTGTGTACCATCTGTATGATGTGCTGCAGTGACTCACCATGGCTCTTCTGACAGTGCCTTTCAAACCCCCTATCCAGAAAAATAAGGACAGCAGATACATTGAAGCAGCATAATCTGCAAGTTACCCTTCAAACTGCACATCATTGGGACATGGAAATAGACTGGCTTTTTTTAGCATCGCCGAATCAAAATCCTGGAACACCTTTCCTAACTGCGGTGTGAATGTTCCTATACATCAAAGCTTGCACTGTTCTCACACAACCTTTGCAAGGGCAACTAGACTAGGGCGTAGCCAGTGCTGTCCACATCTAATGAACAAATAAAAGAAAAAAACTGCACTGCACAGCCTTTGAAGGTATTGGCATTTTTGAGCAAGTCCAATCACTACAACTGGCAGTCATGCCTAGACTCTAAGTAAGAATCTAAGAAATGTGAAAAGCTCTAGAATTCCCTCCCTAAGTTTCTCCATCTTTGTTATGTCTTCTGGTTCTAAGTTGGAGACAATCACACTTCAGACTCAAAATGCTGGAGCTTCATTGAATTTCTTTTTGGCTTTCTACATATCTGCTGGTCAGACAGATTATTTGTTATTTAGCACATGACTGTAGTGCAACAGTGGAATTTGAAACTCAAGGAGTCACACAACAACAGCTCTTTTCAAATAATCTCATAATTCAGCAATTTGTAACCATCTCTCTACCTCCTTTAAGCTGCTGTTTAAAACTTACTTCTTTGACAAGCTTTTAGCCGTCTGACCTATCTCCTTAACACGGTTTACTGTCAAAGTTTGATTTTGAAACTCTTGAGAAGCATCTCTGGACATATTATTATGTTAAAGCTCCTTGTATTGAAATAATGATGGTGAATTTTCCATAAATGTCCTCAAAAGGCACATCACTGATATAAATAATGGATCAATTCTGTTGTCAAGTGTAAAAAATGTGCAAGTTGATGGAAGGTGTGAGGCATAAGAACTCTGCTTAACGGTTCAGACTATGTGAAGTTTTGTGGATGGTGTAAAGAAATTGGCCTCTATGATTCACTCGAGCAAGCCATGCAAAAACAGCAGGTTCAGCAGCGTAGAAAGGAGGTTACGTGATAGGTCAATGTGGGATCAACAGCCGGCTGTGCTTGGTAAATGTGGAAGATAGTCATTACAATGAGCACTGTCAAGACAAGTAATGATGATCGCTATCAACCCACTGCCACTGCATTAAGTGGTGGTAACTATCAACTAATTTATTTTGCTTTTATGGGGCACTAATGATAACAAAATTTCCATGATAGAAATACATAGGGACTACAGATTTCAACCACATCTATTCCTCAAAGAAGTTGCACTTTTTTTTAAGAACAAGGCATACGTCTTTCTAAGAGGCATTTGGTTTCAAGATTTGCAACAAGAATTCTAAGAGACATGACACAATGACTGATTTGGTTAACCCCTTGTAAATTGTCCCAAGACCTCTCGTGCTGCATTATGTCATTTAATATCCCTGTCCGTCATTCACTTTTGTAAGGATTTGTATTCTTTAAATAAATCTGATGAATAGGTCACGTTTTCGTGAAAAATGCCTTGCATTTTTGAGATTATAATCTCTTTTGAAGTGACATATGATGTAATGGAATTCTACCTATCTACCTATCGGGTCACAGGTTTATTAGAAATTGGTGGATTGTTAACATATGGGCATGTGGTTTTTGTTCAGCTGATGCTCTTGAATTGTAGATTTGGAATCAAAGGTCACAAAGTTTGCCTCTGGAAACTGCAATTTGTCATCTATAAATTACTTGTAAAGAAATATTTTCAGAACTCTCTCCTAGACAGCAGAATTGCAATACACGTTAGTATTAATGAGGTTTCACTAGTATCAGACAAGATAGCTGTGGTGTATATGTAAGAAAACCTGAACAGGAAATCTTGTTCTCTTCAGTTTTATTTCCGTTTATGACTTATCTGTCCATCTCACTCTGTATTCACATCAAGCTTCCCAACCTTAGTAAGTCTTACCACATGAGTCCATTCCTGAGGATTGAGCACACTTCAATTGCATTGTCAAATTTCTGTGATTTCAAAACCATGGCATTTTGAGGCTGTGATTTTGGAAATTTCTAGAGTACAACTCCAATGGCCCTCAGGGAATTGACAAGTCCGGATTTAAACCTCACTGGGAGAAAGAAGATTCTGGGAGTGCTAGTGAACTAGATGGCTTCATTGTAATTATCATAATCTTAATTCCAGGTTTGAATTGGATTCATATTCCATCATCTGTCATGGTGGGATTCAAACCTGGGCCCCAGAACATTACTTGGGGTCTCTGGATTAGTAGTCTCATAATAACATCATAGTCCATTGTCTCCCTTATAACTAGTAGTTAGTATGGTTTAGAATTATCTAAAGATGATTTACACCATTGTTTCTGAAAAAATGGTCCACTTAGAAGTGGACAGATCTTTGGATTTCTGGAACCTGCTATTTATGTTCCTATCAGTGTAGTCATTGATATAAAACAGGTGTAAACAACAAAGCAAACAAAGAACTTCAATACAGCCTTTTAAAAGAAAAACCATTTAATCTGCACACTTCAGAAGAATCCTGGGATGACAAACAGATAAAGACAGGGATAATGCTGAAATTTTCCTTTTACTCTTGAATAATTTCACTGCATGTCTTAGCAATATTTTTATTGTATTTGTACAGAGCTATGGCTGTTCAAGCATCATTCACAAATAGGAGGCTTTAGGCACTGGATCAAAACTAGGGAGAGAGTGAGAATGTGAAACTTCAGTTATTTAAACCTTGTGTTTTCCTTGAAGACAGTCTGGTTGGGTATCAAACCAAGCTAAATGTAACCCATGTGACTTGGAAAGAGATGGCTTTGACAGACCTGTAGATTGAAAAGGCTTGCGTAGGCCGGCCAAAACAACACCCTATCTTCCACCTGGGCACCCTACAGCCTGGAGAACTCAACATTGAGTTTTCCAATTTCAAATAACCTCCATCCCCAGCCCCTGACTTACTTCTCAGACCGTCCCCTCCCCTCTCTTCCACTGCTCCATGCCACCAACTGGATTCATTCCTTCCATTGACCAACTAGGCCGTATGCTCTATCTGTCCTCACCTATCCCCACTTCATCACCTTGCCCTCGCCTCCCCCTTTATCTGCAGCTACCCCCACACCCACCCTCAGTCCTGAAGAAGGGTTACACCTGAAATATTGACTTCTGCACCTCCTGATGCTGCTGACATGTTGTGTTCTTCCAGACTTGCTGTGTTCTTCCAGACTTCTACCTATCGACTTTGGATTCCAGCATCTGCAGTTTTTTTTGTCCCTAACCTTGTGTAGACAGGCGGCAGCGTCTGAGTTGGTAAACCCATAAGTTCTGATCTCCTCCCATGCTGAGGAGCTATGGTTCTAAACCTTACTTTTGGGCAGCACGGTGGCACAGTGGTTAGCACTGCTGCCTCACAGCGCCAGAGACCCGGGTTCAATTCCCGCCTCAGGCGACTGACTGTGTGGAGTTTGCACATTCTCCCCGTGTCTGCGTGGGTTTCCTCCGGGTGCTCCGGTTTCCTCCCACAATCCAAAGATGTGCAGGTCAAGTGAATTGGCCATGCTAAATTGCCCATAGTGTTAGGTAAGGGGTAAATGTAGGGGTATGGGTGGGTTGTGCTTCGGCGGGTCGGTGTGGACTTGTTGGGCCGAAGGGCCTGTTTCCACATTGTAATCTTACTTTGACATTGGTTGTAATAGTGATGGCAAGACCAGGGTACCTCAGACAGAATGCTGCCACTAATCCTGCTTCCTATGCTAAACCAGAGTCTTTCGAGTAGTTTGTGGTAGAAAATGAGCTGCACAAGTTTTAGCAAGGTAAGGTTTATTGCATAACATAAACTTTATAGAGGTTACATTAACTGTTCTTGCAAGCTGTTATTCTCACTTTAGGTAACCCATTATACAATAGTATATGGAACTATATGACATTTACCATGGCTCTTTCTTATTCCAAGTTACTGACTTCACAAATTCAAGTGAATTGGTAGTTTGACAACTGTCCCAGAACTGTCATCATTTTAGACTTGGAAGATTGGTGGGTCACTGGCTTGAGGGTTGTTGACCGTGATTTTGTTTAATTCTCCTCTGGAGGACTCTTTACCTCATGGATATCTTTCACTGTGGTTTCGTGGCTGACAGTTGATGTTGGTTGTCCATTGAGGAGAAAGTGAGGTCTGCAGATGCTGGAGATCAGAGCTGGAAATGTGTTGCTGGAAAAGCGCAGCAGGTCAGGCAGCATCCAGGGAACAGGAGAATCGACGTTTCGGGCATAAGCCCTTCTTCAGGAATCCTGAAGAAGGGCTTATGCCCGAAACGTCGATTCTCGTTAGTTGTCCATTACCTATCGGGAGGACCTCTGAGTGTGCTTCACCAGAAAACAATTGCTTTCCTGAAAGTATTCATCATTAATACCATATTTAAGACACGTGACCGATCTCTCTAAAGAGGTCAGACATTTTGGATAACTTCCCTCGTGCTTTGTAGTCTTCCCTCTGGTGTAGTAGATCCCTTTTGCATCAGTGCTGTCAGTGGTATTGATTACTCTGTGTCAGAGCTGTGTGTAGTAGATGGTTGTGCTGCCAATACTGGCTTGATTAAAACTTCACCAATGGTTTCAGGCGGACTTTAACTTTAGCAAGAGTATTTAGTTGTTGTCTCCAGTCTTGCTGATGGTTACCCTCTGATGATTATTAGTGGGATCAAAGATGGAGAACACTTCCCTTTTCCCTCTAAAATTTGTGGCTTATTCCCTGCTGATAATGTAAAATCAACCTCAGACTAGAATATAAGTGACTTTGCTGGGTGAAACTTCTCCTTTTGATGAAGGAGATTTCAGGAACTAACATAACTGATTTCCACAAGTTTGGCCTTTTAGTTCAAGGTCAATGAAGTCTTCCACTTGTTGTCTTCCTAGATGAGTCAATGGTAGTGGTTTTTGAAATGGCTAAACTACGTCAATGAGATTCAGGACATTGAGAACAAAATACAGCTTTCTTCAAGAATGAACTTCATTAGTTCTGGATGACAAACATGTTCTTGAACATTCAGTACTCTTTCTGCTGTAGTGACACTTGTAACAGTCCTTTAATCTTAGGGATTGTTCTACCTGCACAGTGTAACTCCAGATTTTTAGCCTGCAACTTCATGCATTTTAGCCAAAGTGTGCAATCAAATAAGACAATGACACTCAAGCCTGTATCAAATAAGTTCAGTCATAGCCAGTTGTGTTCTCAGATTGCACTGTCAGTCCTGCATGGCACTGAACATTTGATATGGCAAACAGTGGGAAATCGATGCCCTGTGCTGCAAGCAGTGACCCTGGAAGACCCCGGTTGATGGGTTGGTGCGGGAACAGGACTTCCTCCTCCCCCAAGACCCAGAGTAGAGGCCATGAAAACAGACCGTGTCAGCTTGATCCAGGAATGCCAGGTGGGTTAAAGAAGTCTCTACGACAAGTATCCTGGCTGCATGTCAGCACTGAAAGGTGAGGCAAGACGGCTATAATATAAGCCTGGTATCTCTTGCTGAAGAATAAAGAGTGAAAAGACAGGGCCCATACAACACCAGACAATGTAAGGCATGGGTGTTGTAAGCATCCAGTTAGACTCAATGAATGGACACTATGACAGCAAGTGAAGAGATTGCAGCCTGGAGATGCACTTCATGAGCTGAATACACGTCCCTAAGAATATAAGAACTAGGAGCAGGAGTAGGCCGTATGGCCATCCAAGCACACTGTCCTTGCTGCAGCATTATCATAGTTCCTGGTGTAGATCTTGATACAGCATTTAGCTGCAGAAGAAACCTGTCAGTGAATTGGAGATGTGCCATGAAAGCTCTTAGAGGCTGGCACATATCAGATGCTAATGTTCTCAAATGTGAGGTGTATGTGCCTGTACAGTGTGCCCTGAGATGCTGCTTCCCGGTTTCCAACATGGAGGGTGATCAGAGCAAGTGGTTGTTGAATCCACCAGGTGCTCTCTCTGGTTTCCTTGTCTGGTTTATCTATGTCGGGATTATTTGGTGAGTTTGATAAGATGGTGGTCTGAATATTGATGAGGTGAGCTGTGGTATTAATGAAGTGGGTATCAAGGAATAATGACTATCAATTGGCATCTTGCTGCTGCCTAGTGCAAATATTATCACATTGTTTATGAGAAGCGATAACTAAAGCAAGCTATGCTGACATTGAAATGGGTCTTATTGCACTTGTTGTCTGTTTTTGCCACGTATCTCACCCTAGCCCATGTCACTTATACCTCTCCACTATCAGAATTCCACAAGGACCATTCCTTCCATGACACCCTGGTCCACTCGTCCATCACTCAGAACATTTTTTCACTCCCCCATGGCACCTTTCCATGCAGTCAAAGAAGGTATCACACTTACCCCACTCAGCTCCACCCTCCGCACTGTCCAAGGGCCGAAACACTTTCCAGGTAAAGCAGCATTTTACTTGTGCTTCTTTCAATTTGGTTGACTGTATAAAAAGATCGTAATGTGGTCTCCTTTACATTGGTGAGATCAAACGTAGATTGGGCGACAGCTTTGTGGGACATGTCCCCTCTATCCATAGGAATGACCCTGACCTCCAAGTTGCTTGCTATTTCAATGAACCCCCATGCTCTCGTGTCATTTACATCCTGGATCTGCTGCAATGTTCCAATGAAGCACAACACCAGCTCAGGCATTTTACAACCTCTCGAACTCAATATTGAATTCCACAACTTCAAAGTATAACCTCTGTCCCTTATCATCAGAACCCACCCCCAACCCACTCCACACTTCTCTACCCCCACCCTCCTCGTCTGGTCATGTCTTGTTTGTGTTTTGTTGACTTTGTTCTCAGCAGAATGGACTCATTTTCATACCTAGCATTAACATCCATTTTGAATCTCCATTTTTCCTTTACTGCCATTAGTACTACCTTTGTCTTTTGCTCTGGGCATCCACACCATTCACACCACTACCCTGCCCTTCTGTCTACAGCAGAAATCCCACCATCTTGCAGGTCCTTGCAGTCTGAAGAAGAGTCATACCAGACTCAGATTGCTAACTTTGTATCTCTCTCCACAAATGCTGCCAGAATGAGTTTCTCCAGAGCTTTCCATTTTTAGGTTGATTGTCTTCTTTCAATAGGCAACTTGACCTACCTTGAACTGAACTTCCAAGGGTAGGAGAAGGGTGGGCAGAGTGGCATTGCAGGACTTGGCCATCTCTGCAGACTCCTGAACAAGATGTGCAGAAGGGCCTGTGTGTGTGGTTCTCCACTGGCTGGGGGTCTCTGAACACTGGGCTTAGGATTCTGCTTCTCACTCCTATCATTGAGTTGGGGTAAGCATTTTCATACCATTATTTGGAGGCTTGACTTGTTTGATCCTGCCATCAAAGACTGGGCCCAGTATATGGAAAGACCTTGTTAATTTTTCCAGGCAAATGACGTTGAGGCACATGAGTAATCCTCCTGACCTGGGGACCTTTAGCCTTGTTGGTTATTAGGACCCTAACATTTCCCTGAGGCACCAGATACTAAAACATTTCAAGAGTTGACGAATTTAGATAAGGAATGTTATGACCCTAATCTCCTCTAATTGAGTCACAATTGTTTTTACTCAACAATTCGAGAACCAGGGGAATCCATATTGGGATTTTTGACTAGGTTAAGACTGGCAGAGACATGTGATTTTGGTTTAACTGTTAATAAAATGCTGAGAGCCTACTAGTTGAAGCCTCACTGGACTTCAGAAAAGCACTACATGGCTTTATTATTGGAAAATGTCGCAAGTGGAGCATATGAGTTGCAGGGTATTTCGATGAAAGTGGATACCCTTGCCAGACCGACTGAGCTTGGGGAACACCATTGAACGGAGAGACTCTAGGTCAGCCCATAGCAAAATACTGAAACAAAGCTAAGTCTCGGCCAAATGGTTAAAATTTTCTTCAGATCTGGGCCAGCAAGCCATTATAATTGCAATTGATATACAGACACGAGACAGCAAAAGAGTCCCACTCAACTTGAATTGAATAAGCAAACTCATAGGCTGATATCTAGAAGAGCACACACGTTGGAAAGTCCACCTCCATCTGGTTTAATAAATTGCTTAGCAACATCCAAATCAGAACCAATCAAAATAAACATCTAGTTAAATGGTCACCCAGTTCTAATGGAGGTTGATATCAGCGTGGCCATTTCAGTGATCGCAGAACTAGTCTTTAACAAAATGCACCCTGGACGCCAACCCCTAATTTTGCCCAAGATCTCGGCTAGACTGAGAACCTACACTGGGGAACCTTCACAGATTAAGGGTACAATTTCTGTTCTGGCCTCTTATGAGAAGCAGCAAGTTTAATTATCATTGATTGTAGTAAAAGGGTCAGGCCCAAGCTTGATACGGCGCAATTGGTTCAGAAAGATTCACCAAGATTGGCTCAACATTTTTCAATTAGAAAATGACTGCTCGAGTGAAGTCCTAATTAAGTACCTGGAAGTTTTTTGGGAAGGCCCAGGAATTATGAAAGGAGTGACGTCCACCTTGCATGTTGACCAGAAGCAATTCCATGATTCTTCAAGGGCATGCTCAGTGGAAGATAAAGTGAGGGCGATCAAAGGTGCCCCAGCATCCATGTCTGTACTGGATCTTAGCACTTTCGTTGGCTGGTGAACTATTATGGAAAGTAATAAATAATTGATATAGTTTATACATAACCTGCCTCCATCCTGGCACCTTTGCATCAACTCCATAAAAGACTCATCCCCTAAGGTGTACACTAAGATCTCAAGTGAGATCTGGTATTGATATGTGATGCCTCCCTGTATGTCATCAGGGGAGCATTAGCTCATAGGGGGCTCAATAAAGGGGAACACCCAATAGTGTATGCATCCAGGACATTGGCTAATGCAGAGCGTAAATACGCCCTGATAGAGAAGGAAGGTTTGGCAGTCAGATTTGGAGGCAGGAAGTTCCACCAATATCTTTACAGACGTAAATTTGTAATAAAAATGGACCACAAAACCCTACTAGGTATACTTAAAGAGGACAATGCAATGCCACCCATAATAACAGGTTGAATTCAGCAGTGGGCTCTTGATAAGGGATAGCCTTACTGCTGTACTTAGGGAGAATATTCCTGGGAATACATCCAGGGAAGTTATTTAGGTGAAAGTGAGAAATAAGAAAGGGATGATCACCTTATTGAGATTGTATTATAGACCCCCTAATAGTCAGCGGGAAATTAAGAAACAAATTTGTGAGGAGATTTCAATTATTTGTAAGAATAATAGGGTGGTTACGGTAAGGGATTTTAACTTTCTTAACATAGACTGGGACTGCCATAGTATTAAGGGTTTTGATGGAGAGGAATTTGTTAAGTGGATACAAGAAAAGTTTCTGATAGAGTATGTGGATGTGCCTACGAGAGAAGGTGCAAAACTTGACCTACTCTTAGGAAATAAGGCAGGGCAGGTGACTGAGGTGAGCACTTTGGGGCCAGTGATCATAATTCAATTAGTTTTAAAGTAGTGATAGAAAAGGATAGACTGGACCTAAAAGGTGAAGTTCTAAATTGGAGAAAGGTCAATTTTGATGATATTAGGCAAGAACTTTAAAAAACTGATTGGAGGCAGATGTTGACAGGTAAAAGGGATGGCTGGAAAATGGGAAGCCTTTAAAAATGAGAACGAGAGTCCAGAGACAGTATATTCCTGTTAGGGTGAAAGGAATGGCTAGTAGGTGTAGGAAAGCTGGATAACTAGAAAAATTGAGGTTTTGTTTAAGAAAAAGAAGGAAGCATGTGTCAGGTATAGACAGGATAGATTGAGTGAATTCTTTGAAGAATATAAAGGCACTAAGAATATACTTTTGAGAGAAATCAGGAGGGAAGAAAGGGGACATGGGATAGCTTTTGCAAATAGGTTTAAGGAGAAACCAAAGGAATTTTATAAATACATTAAGGATAAAAGGGTTACTAGTGAGAGAATAGGGCCCCTCTAAGATCAGCAAAGCAGCTATGTATGAAGCTGCAGGAGATGGGGAAGATACTAAACAAGTATTTTGCATCAGTGTTTACTTTGGAGAAGGACATGGAAGATATAGAATGTTGGGAAATAGATGGTGACATCTTGAAAAATGAATATTACAGAGGAGGAAGTGCTGGATGTCTTGAAACGCATAAACGTGAATAAATCCCCAGGACCTGATCAGGTGTACCTTAAAACTCTGTTGATAGCTAAGGAGGTGATTTTGCTGGGATCCTTGCTGTGATATTTGAATCATCGATAATCACAGGTGAGGTGCTGGAAGACTAGAAGTTGGCTAATGTGGTGCCACTATTTAAGAAAGGTGGTAAGGACAAGCCAAGGAACTATAGACCAGTGACGTGACATCGGTGGTGGGCAAGTTGTTGGAGGGAATCCTGAGGGACAGGATGTACATGTATTTGGAAAGACAAAGACTGATTAAGGATAGTCAGCATGGCTTTGTGTGTGGGAAATCATACCTCACGAACTTGATTGAGTTTTTTTGAAGAAGTGACAAAGAGGATTGATGAGGGCAGAGTGGTAGACGTGATCCATATGGACTTCAGTAAGGCTTTTAACCATGGGAGACTGGTTAGCAAGGTTAGATCTCATGGAATATAAGGAGAACTAGCCATTTGGATACAGGACTGGCTCGAAGATAGAAGACAGAGGATGGTTGTGGAAGGTTGCTTTTTAGACTGGAGGCCTGTGGCCAATGGTGTGCCACAAGGATCGGTGCTAGGTCCACTACTTTTCATCATTTACATAAATTATTTGGATGTGAACATAGGAGGTATCGTTAGTAAGTTTGCAGATGACACCAAAATTGGAGGTGTAGTGGACAGCAAAGAAGGCTACCTCAGAGTAGGACAGGATTTTGATCAGATGGGCAAATGGGCTGAGGAATGGCAGATGGAGTTTAATTTAGATAAATATGAGGTGCTGCGTTTTGGAAAAGCAAATCAGAGCAGGATTTATACACTTAATGGTAAGGTCCTGGCGAGTGTTGCTGAACAAAGAGACCCTGGAGTGCAGGTTCATAGTTCCTTGAAAGTAGAGTCGCAGGTAGATAGGATAGTGAAGAAGGCATTTGGGAGTGGAGGGTAGATTGGTGAGGGGCATGGATGTAATAAGGGAGTCATGGAGGGAATGGGCACGAAAAGCTGAAAAGGGGGGGGAGAGGAATATATCTCTGGTGGTGAAGTCTGACTGTAGGTGGCGGAAATGGTGGAGGTTGATGTGTTTTCTCCAGAGGTTGGTGGGATGGAAGGTGAGGACCAGGAGGATTCTGTCCTTGTTGCAGTTGGAGGGGTGCGGTTCAAGGGCAGAGGTGTGGGAAGTGGAGGAGGTGCGCTGGACGGCATTGTTGACCATGTGGGAGGGGAAATTGTGGTCCTTGAATTAGGATGCCATCTGAGATGTTCCGGAATGGAATTGGTCCTCCTGGGAGCAGATGCGGTGGAGGAAATGGGAGTAAGAGATAGTGTTTTTGCAGGAGGAGGAGTGGGAGGAGGTGTAGTTTAGAGGACACCCCAAAGGATCCTTCCACAGATATTCTCCTGCACCTCCACATGTCATCTACTGTGTCCGTTGCTCTTGATGTGTTCTCCTCTATTTTGGGGAGACAGGTCGCCAACATGCAGAATGTTTCAGAGAACATCTCTGGGACACACACACTAAACAAACCCCTTACCCCTCCCTCTCTGCAAAGGGCATGCAAGTCCTAGGCCTTCTTCACTGCCAAATTCTAGCCACCCAATGCCTGGAGGAAGAACCCTCCAACCTCATGGGATCAATGTTGATTTCACCAGTTTCCTCATCTTCTGTCCCTCCCCCCCCCACCTTATCCCAGAAACAACCCTCCAACTCCGCACTGGCCTCTTGAGCTGTCCATCCTCACCTATCCACTCCAACGTATCACCTTTACCCCCACCTTCATCTACCTATTGTATTCCCAGCAACCATACCCCCAGCCCCACCCCTTCCCATTTATCTCTCTGTTCCCTTGCTGCCCCCCTCCCCCACATTCCCGATGAAGGCCTTATGCTTGAAATGTCGATTCTCCTGCTCCTTGGATGCTGCCTGACCGACTGTGCTTTTCTAGCATCACACGTTTTGACTCTGATCTCCAACATCTGCAGTCCTCACTTTCTCCCAGTTGGCTTTTTAGATTAGATTCCCTACAATATGGAAACAGGCCATTCGGCCCAACAAGTCGACACCGACCCTCTGAATAAAGACCCTCCAAAGAGTAGCCCACTCAGACCCATTTCCCTACCCTATATTTACCGCTGACTAATGTACCTAATACTATGGGCAATTTAGTATGGCCAATTCACCCAACCTGCACATCTTTGGATTGTGGGAGGAAACTGCAGTACTCAGAGGAAACCCACGCAGACATGGGGAGAATGTACAAACTCGACACAGACAGTCATTCAAGGCGGGAATTGAACTCGGATCCCTGGCACTGTGAGGCAGCAGTGCTAACCACTGAGCCACTGTGATGTCCCAATTGGGCAGGAAGCAATCCCAAGGAGGTCATGGTTTTAGTTACAGGGGTGGGGTGGGGTGGGGTGGAGGTGTTATAACCCCTGACCCCAGCGTTGGGGGACAGCAAATTCCTGAGGCAGACAGTATATGGTCAGGTCTGGTTGGAGGATTGCAGGGTTTGCTTCAAGAGTTGGAGGTTGGGAGTAAACATTTACCTTATCTTGTCTTCATCTCTGTTCAGCAGCTGTGTTCCCTGACGCCCCAGGATACCTGGTCACTCAGGTTTATTCTAATAAACTATGTTTACTCAGCAGCTGTCAGCCTCACTCAAATCTTTAGTCAGCCTATCCTGAGAGAGGCCTGGCTGCTGATCCTTTTCTTACCCCTGTTAAACATGGAAGTAGTCAGCTCATGCTTGAGGTTTTAAAAATTCACTTCTCCTGAGCTAAACCCACCTGCTTTACGGGTTTAACATCCAATCGTAAATGAGTGCAGAGCAGTAAAAGTTTAAAAATGTCTGTTTTGTGACAATGTAACACTTCCAAATAAACTATTGGACTATAATCTGTTGTTGTGTGAGTTGTAATTGTGTGAACCAACACCCTTTTTCACTGTTTAAATGCTGAATTTGAATAAAGACAGCTCTAATATAGCATCCTGCAGGAATTGATTGCTACTCCATCTGGTATTAGCAAGATTTCCACAATTAGTTCCTTGTGGTATCTGACACCCACATGCAACCCTGTAGAGTCTTAACAGAAGAGGCAATGTTCATAGCAAGGTTGTTACCCGATAGCATTAAGTACAATTCCATTACAATTCAGACTCCTAGGAAGGTGATGCAACTGCTCCCTATGAAAGTCGGTGTAGAACCCACTTTTTCCTGCCAAAGTCTGTGTTTGACATTAACAGAATGGGTAGAACTAATGCAACTTGGACATTAACTGTTCCAGAAACAATACCTTATCCATCTCTCCTGATGAAAGGTTCTGACCTAAAACATCGACTCCTCTCCTCCTCTGCTTCTGTTTGACCTGCTTTGCTTTTTCCAGCTCCTCTCTTTGTGCCCTCTGACTCTCCAGCTCTCACTATCTCCATCTCTCCTCCCATCCATTTATATGAGTAATGCCCAAATCCTTTACTCCAACAGCCTCACATACCTTCATCTCATATTATATCTCTCCTGTACTATTTGACCTTTATTCTTCATACACTCGTCTTGCCCTCATTCAGTATAGTTTCTTGCAGCTAAAACTGATGCACAATATCTGCCAAAGGCAGACTACAAGTAATGGAATCTTCACCTTCAAACCCTTAACCTCTTTAACCAACAAAACCATACTGTGTTTAACACACTCAGCTCTTGCCATGGCACTTGATGGGTAGCCAGCGTTGTGCTGATGTCTGATTAGTAACTGAGCTCCTCCGGCTCTCTGAGATGTGACACAGACTGAACCTGTAAACCCCTTTCCCTCATTTTTTTTTAGTGCTAAAGGGATGATTCTCATTTATAGTTATTTTCTCATCTTTCTTTCTGTGGGAACATCAGTGAGAACAGGAGGTGGTAGATAGTGAGGAAGAGGAGTTGTGGAGTTTCTTTTTCCTTGTTGGATATAGCCAATCATGATGTAGAAGGACCTGGATTCCCACAAATTGCAGTTGGTTCACTTTGTTCTGACTTCCTTTGCTCCAAACCCTTCCAACTTTGCCACGTGCAAATACATACTTGACAGGAAATAGCTCAGAGATGTTCACCCCAGAAATCAATTGGTGGAAATGAGTAGATGATACCAGGTTCTTCACAGACCATGGAGAAAGGGTAAGGATTGCCACATCTTCTGTCCAAGTTCAGGAAGAGGCTGTAGATGGTTTAACACTGTGGAATCCAAAGCCTGGGAATATTTGCCTGATAAAGAAGGATGTTTAGGGAACATCACATGTAAGCTGTGACAGCAGTCCCTGAGGATGTGTGGCAGACACTAGCATTGCTGTGGCAACACCGTCGACACTCCATTTCCTTTCCTTTGTTGGAACCTGCTGTAGATCCCAAGCTAAGGATTTGGACGGGATTGATCAGTCCCTCCATGCTCATGGAGACGTGGACTATGGCTCTGGAAGCAATGGGGGAAAGAATGGAGCACTGTATAACATTATAACTGCTACATCTTGAACTTTCGGGATCTGTGGGCTTCTATGTGACTAGTCAGGATCCTAATCAATGGGATCAGTTTTGGAACCTGCGAAATATTGACAGGTGGGGCCAATATACTTGATCCTGCTGCCTTTATCACCTCATGGAGATCAACTTCAACTTTTATTTCATCGCACCCCTCCTCCTCCTTAGTGCGCTGGGATATTTTCCTGCATCAAACGTGCTGTTTAAATATAAGTTATTGGAGTTGTCACTTTGGCCAGCACCCCATTTTCCGTGTCCCTCTGGAAGCAGTGGGCAGTGTAACATTTAAAAATGTATTTCACAGCTACCACTGTCAATTCTAAATCTTCAGATTCTTCTGTGTCAGCAGCTCCCCACTTCTGCCTTAATCAGCTAATCTTTGCAGTTGCTGTGCCTCATAAAAATTTCAGCCTAAGTTCCCAGAGCACATCTGTAGTGCAAATCCAGAAAGCCCGCAGCTGCTCAGCCACTGACCTTAACTCTGACACGTGCCAATGAGACCAGTCGGGCAGTTCGTGGGAAGGGTCAAAACTCTCAAGGAAAGGTGGGAAGTATCCTGAAGGCTTACAAGCTGCAGAAGTAACTTTGACTGTGGTTTCCTCATCAAAATAAGCCCTGCTCCATTAATACATTGTTCAAGCACAAAATAGAGAGGAAAGTTCCCTCTCCCACACCCAATCCCCTTTTTAGAAATGGGCTCTATATTGAAAATCCTGTATGTTGTGGAGGGTGCTAGTGTTGGACTGGGGTGGACAAAGTTGAAAATCACACAACACCAGGTTATAGTCCAACAGGTCTATTTTAAAGTACAAGCTTTTGGAGTGATGCTCCTTCATCAGGTACCCAGTGGGGCAGGATCATAGGACACAGAATTTATAGTAACAGATCAAAGTGTCATACAGCTGATGCAATGTATTGAAAGATTTCTGTTGAGTCTTTAACCTCTTAGAATGGGGATGCAGGTTTTGAATGATTATTATGTAAATCCCAGAAATCTTTCAAGTCACAGTCCTGAGACAACTTAAATTTTATTAGTACATAAAATAAAGTTACATCTCAGCTCAGAAAATGCATTAAAGGTGTGAGGTTAGAGCCTGTCTGTATTCCAACATTGAGTTAGACTGGCTCTATTTCCAAAGAAGGAATTTATAAAATGTCACATGGGCTAACTGACTACAACTTGTGGGCTTTTTGTACAAAATAGAATGTATCTGCAAATGCAAATGCATCCCATGCTTCATAGAGTGTGTGCGCAAATGTGATGGAGTATATGCCTGCGAGAGAGTGTGCACGCGTGTGCGCGTATGTGTGTGAGTGAGAGAGAGTGTGTGCGTATGAGAGAGGGTCTGTGTGAGTGTGATTGTGTATAAGATTGTGTGTGTATGTGTGCTTGTGTGCGAGAGTGTATAGTGTAGCGGGGTAACCTGTCGTGTGGCATGAACCCAAGATCCTGGATGAGACTGTCCTCATTGGTATTCTAGGGAGAAGCGATGAAGCAACATTGGGGAAATTGCATTGGACAAGGAGGAACTTCAGAAGAACAATTATTTTTAGTGTAAAAGATATGATTTAAACTGACTGGAGTCTTAAACAGCAGAGGACTTGGTAACCTTTATAATGGAATAGCGTGGAATAATAGAAGGAAACCTTGTACCATAATCAAGAGAGAATTGTAATCAGAAAGTCAATTCTTCAGGAGAGTTTGCCATCAGGATGGGAGGAAGGTGGAAATATGGATTTGTTAAGTGTCAGGAAAGACAACTTTGGCAAGGAGCCAAACGGAATGACTGCTGGAGGGGTAGGAAACCAGCAGTTGATATTCTTTTTCAATAAGGCTGCTCTTTATGCTCTAATAGTGGGCCATATAATGATGATATGAGCTCAAAGATATGCATTTGTTCAGGTTTTAGCGCATAACTATTTATTTGAGGACTCAGCTTTGCCTCGTGCCAAAGTAATTCGGCTGTGTAAGCCCATAGACTCTCATTCTTATCATCTATCATTTTTCTTACTGAAATCAATATCAGTCTTCAGAATAAGTAGCTACTGAAAAAGTCATTATTTAAAGATGTCATACCTCGCAAATCATTTACTTAAAAAAAACTTTTAAAATCGGTACTTTCAAAATATGGCTTTCTGCCCAAATTGCTTCCAGGCAAAGGAAATTTTGCTGTCTACTCTCACTTAAATCAGTTGGTGCTTATTGCTAAATTTTAATTAAATTACCTGCATATTTCAGAAGAAAATGCATTGCTTATGTAAGTTCCATGTCATGCTTCCTGCCATTTCTCTTGTTTTTCCTTCTAAATCCCCTCCTATGTTAGAAGTGAAAGAAACCATTCTTTCACACTACCGAAGTTTGAAGCCCACATTTCTATTCTATAATCCCATTAAGGGAGACTACACGACAGTTCATATTGAATGCTTACAATGGTTTCTCATTTAAATATAGATTTTAAAACCATCTTTTAACAAAGACCAGCAAAATAATAGCATTGAGATATGAAAAGTACAGAGATAAAGAGACAGGGTAAATGTGATGTGATTCTCAGCATTACATATGAACAAACATGTAATTAATGTCAAGTACATTTTTAAATGGCACAAACATGCACAGTAGTCAGTGGACACATTATTTGTAGCAGAATAACAACATTATAACTCCGCATTATCATTTAGTGAAAGCTACATTTGTATTTATATAGTGCCATTCACCACCTTCAGGAGGTCACAAATCACTTTGCAACTAATGAAGAATTCTGAAGTATTGTAATGTTGGTTAAAAACAATTCTGGCTCGTTGTCTGTGCTTTGGACACTTCGACCAATTTATGTATTAAAAGCGCTCTTATTGGTGAGGCAATAAGGGACACAAAATTTGTTCTGTGGTTTAACTCGATTTTATTAACTAAATATTCCTTATTAAAGCACTATGTGAGCATTTCCCAAATTCCCACAATATTTACTCTTTATCTAATTCTATCTGTCTGAGAAAGGGTATTAACAACAACGATTTACTTGTTTGAGCTGGGCCATGGAAATCTCCTTCCTCTCCAACATAAGACTGGCTCTCTTCCACGAAGGTGGGTCTTGCAGACCTTCTCCTGGGTCTTCTTGGGTTGCTGCATGGTCTTTTGCCACGACTCTTGATGCCAGTTTTACCTGTGTGTCTTTGATGAAGCTTCACTGAGGTGTTGGCTTCCAGCTGTGTGTGTTTTTATCCCACGTCACACCGGACCTTGCAGAATGCTCTGTGGCCTGTGATGAATGGGGTCATGAGCTGGGTTCAATTCATCCAATAGGGCCGCAGCAACACCCTTCACTGTTGCCATGCTAGAAGATATGGTGCGCTTGTCTTCAGGCAGTCAAGATGCCAGAATGTCTGATCGACATTTCTATAATACCTTGGGCTGTTTGTAACTGGCTCCCCTTGAACTTTTGTAACTCTTTGATCTTGGTTTCCACTATTCTCTGTAGCTGATAGCTGTTTGCTTTTTAATTCAGTTGAACCAATTCTCTGTCAGGCCTGATTTCTCTGGTTGTGGGCCAGTTTAGAATATTCAATTTGGGCCGGTGGTCACTTGAACACAGGCTTTACAGGTCACTGTAGATTTAAGTCCATTTCCCATTTGAGACGTTAAAATGCAAAGTTTGTCAAAGCAAATTAAAGTGATTGTTTTAATTGCTGCACTGTGCACACTCCAGCCTGTCAGTCCACACATGATCACAATCTAAATAAGGAGAGTGTGTGTCTGTGTGTGTGCATATTAACTTAACATATACATTTTAAAAATAAACACAAGTCATATATTTTAATTTCTACTGTGAAGTAGTCTAAGTGTGAAAGGCGCTTAGCGTGTCAGAAAAGATTAATACTTTGCTTTTAAAGAATAACGTGGTATGTCATTTCAAATATTTAAATTAATGTTAAGAGTCACTTCTTCCCCTGCCATTGGCACTTTTTTAATCCTGTCTTCGGTCTCCTAACACAATATATTCTTTATCAGCGCTTTATCAGCATTATAGGAATGACAAGGTGCAGTCAACTTTTAGTTGTTTATTGAGCTTGCTCTTGAGTCAGCTACTAGTAAGTCAAGAGAAGCCAGAGGTTCTCCATCTGTTCCAGTTAGACAGTGCCCTGCCTGTGCCTAGTGCTCAGCCTGAACTTGGCTCTTTATCATCTTTGCGCAGCCGAGAGTGGAAACTAATGATAACAGATTCAGATTGGAGTCTTAACATTATGTTGCTCAGGATTCCATAACAAGCACAGGTGGCACTCTTGGCCTATTCTTTAATGAAAAGGAAAAAGAAGACACTGGAAATCTGAAGCAAAAAATAAGAACAGTTGGAAATACACAGCAAGTCAGTCAAGGGCTGGAACGAGAAATCAGGTTAGGTATCTGGAAGTGAGACCTTCCTTCAGAACTGGTCTTAGACCTCAACTCTCAAACTGTCTTTTCTTTTTATGGATGTCGACTAACCTGCTTTGTGTTCTAGAATTTTCAGGGTTTTATTTTGTTTCGATGTTTAATAATGGGTTTAGCTAATATTTTGGATTTGGATCCGTCTTCAAGTCTAAAATACTCAGCCACATTTTTTTTAGATTAGATTCCCTACAGTGTGGAAACAGGCACTTCGACCCAACCACTCCACACCGACCCTCGAAGAGTAACCCATCCAGACCCATTTCCTTCTGACTAATGCACCTAACACTATGGGCAATTTGGCATGGCCAATTCACCTGACCTGCACATCTTTGGACTGTGGGAGGAAACCAGAGTACTCAGAGGAAACCCACGCAGACACGGGGAGAATGTACAAACTCCACACAGACAGACGCCCAAAGCTGGAATCGAACCTGGGACCCTGGTGCTGTGAGGCATCAGTGCTAACCACTGAGCCACAATATTTCAAGAATTTTCCAATATTTTGTAAATTGAAAATAAATAAAGGACTGAGAAAAAAAAGATTCTAAAACTTTTCTATTACAGTAACAATGACAGAATGTTGATAAATATTTTGATGTCAGATTTTCATTCTATGTCCACTTTGTTAATCTCTACATTTTCATAACTACTGACAGAAGAATAATACCACCGTCTTTGGAATGATCAGGAAAACCTGCTATTCTGTGAAATATGAAACATGCTAAACAAGTAGAGTTGGAAAACCAACTAATAACAGAAAACGCATTAAAATGACGGGTGTCATGATTAGTCGAGTGCTACCAGTACTGGTTGGAGATAAAGGAGTCAAACTGCTGATCATTGATGATTTTAGAGTATTCATTTGGGATCTGAATGTGAACAGCCTTCAGATTAGAGAAACAGACAAAGTAGGGAAGTAATTAACCAATTATTGTAGTTAAAATTTCAATTAACATTTAGTCAATTTAAGTAGGTGTCATACTGTGGTGATAGGTGGTGATTAGCTTATGCTAAACTGAAAATTGACGCATGAACAGGCTGTTCAGGCTAGAATTAATTTCAATGCAAAGAGGAGAACTAGCTTATTTTATAATAGCATTTAATGATTTATGTATGCTTTGTTTTTTTGCCTATGTAAATAAGAGCTTAAGCCTTGTGACGGAACACGCATTAAGTGTTTTGGCAAAAACAGTTTAACGTGAACGCCACACACTAGTAAATGGACTGATTAGATAATGGACAAAGTAAGTATTACACTTTTGTATCAGACACTTAACTTGCCCCATATAAAACATGCGTTTTATTATTGTGCTCGCTGACTACAGTTATCCTGCATGGAATACTTTTCAATGAATATTTATAATAAAGAAAGGACACATTTTAGTTTAGTGACTTAGCTGCATGCATTCAAGTATAAATCTGACATCATATAGAGGCTTTGAGTGCATACATCACTTCTCAGAAATGTCCCAATGCACACATCTGTTTTGAGATCCCGAAGGCCTGTCTCATCTCTGATAATTCCTTTTCAGCAGAAGCTGAGTTTTCCCATATTTCACCGAGTATAAGCCAAGGAAGTGTTGTGAAGCCAAAAGATTCAGTTCTGGCCCAGTTTGTATTGAAAAGTGAAAACTGAATCTGTTAAATTTGTGAGCCAGGTTAGGTGCTCATTCTAGTGTTTCTTTAAAATATTAGCATATACTGAGTTGTCAAAATGAAGGTATGGAAACAAAGTACAAATGACTGCATTTTTCAGTCAATGAAACTTTCAATCATTAGATAGTTACAATGCAAGAGTAGTTAGTAGTGAAGTAAATCAAAAGTGTACAGAGGTTGACATCATGGCAAAAAATAATAAAATATCTTGGAATTTCTTTATGCAGTCATCATTTTTCTCTCCGTGGTAAATGATCAAACAATCTGATGTTGCATCTTTCAAAACCATGATGTGCAATTTCAAATTCTTGTCTTTTAACATCAGAAGAAAACACAGACTGGTAAGACAGCCACAGGAGCAGAACAAACAGTCAGTGCTATGAACATAAGGTTTTCAAAATGTTGCTGAATGGCCAAAGGTGATGGAGTAAAGTTCCAGTCTTCACATGGTGTAAACTTCACCCCTGCCAGAATACGTAACACTGCCTTTTCATAGTCTTCTTGCAAATCTGTTTTCTTGAAAGGACAACATCAATACATTAGCTGTCTTTGAAATCAATATCTGAAATATGTATACCTTTAAAAATTGAATAAAACTCTTGGAAAGTGTTTTGAGACTCAGTTAACCATGTTTATTATGATTTGACAATCTTTAAATATATGGATTAGGTGAGCTCAAATATTTCATGTCTTGAAAATACGTTTGGAGCAATTGCAAGAAAATGGTTCACAACACCGTCCAGCTGAAGAACAGCTGCACCCTTCTGGGACAATGATATTGAAACCATGGGAAAACATCTGTGTTCATTTATTTAATATATAATGTAAACCAGGTAGAACTATTTAGATTCCATCATTCCTAGAGGAAGACAACTCGATTAAAATACCAGATACATTATGGTGTTTTATATTAGAGACACTCAGTTGTAAATCTGAAGACATTAAAAAGAATCTGTCTTGCATACTACAGAAATGTTAGGTTCTTCGCCTTGCTTGCAGGGGAGCTACTGTTTCATATATTTGGTCGCATCCTGCATTTATCTTATTTTGTTAATTTTTCATGTTATTGTACCTGTTAAGGAAACTTACACAAATGTAAGCTAGCTTTTCTGAGTGAGTTTGTACTGTGCTTCACTGATGTGGAGCAAACAATTTGCTTCGAAGGTACAGGCATCTATTACAGATGGAGCAAGCAGTGGATTATTTGTGCATCAGTGAGTTACCCCATTGTCAGTTAGACTGTTCAATGATACCTTATCCAAGGCCAAATAAACATATTTTACTTCCCACTGCAGTGAACAAAGGAGGATCAGTTTAATAGTAGATTTGATGTGCTCCGCACAAGTATTTAAGCTTGACAAATGCCTCAGGGTTGACCTTGAATCTCTTGGAGTTAAAGATTAATCTCCAAGGTACTGTTTCAAGAAACCAACAGAAACATCATAGGGATAATACATGCAATGTTTTTGAATGAATTATCTTATTAAGTATAAATATGTTGACAATGGATGAAAAAGACTGACCAAGAACCAAAAACCAGCTAATAGTGAAACAAAGCATTGATGTGTTTTTTTTAGGTTAGATTAGATTCCCTACAGTGTGGAAACAGGCCTTTCAGCCCAACAAGTCCACACTGACCCTCCAAAGAGTAATCCACCCAGACCCATTTCCCCTTGACCAATACACCTAAAACTTTGGGCAATTTAACATGGCCAATTCATTTACCCTGCGCACCTTTGGACTTTTTTCCCAATTGCTGTAAGAAGGCAATGCATGGGAGAAAGCATTGTTTCAGTGACCAAAGTCAGAGATGAGAAACTTAGAGGCTAAGATCAGTGAAAAAACAGCTAGAATATATCCAACCAGAATTGCAGCCCTGATAATGTTGCATGCCACTATTATGTATAATCTGGAGTGAAAGGAGCTGAGTAAGACCGGTATTAAACGGTCAGGAGGCCACTTAGGATTCTATATTAATGTTCACATGCTCCTGACGTGATTCATTTCATGTATCTTATTGGCAAAAGTTTTGGCATGTACAATCCTAACATCCACTGGAAGTGTGCAAAGCAGACAGGTCATAACTGAACACATTGATTTTGACGTCAGTGCTGCTGTTTTGGAGCTTCAAGCTTCAGCCAAGCCCTTCTTAACCTTCCACTGCTTCTTACAGTAGTCATCAAGAGCTCAGTTGCTGTATTGTTTCGTCTGGCTGTTGTTTTAATTCTACACATTTTAGATGCTTTTTCATACTCATTAAAAGTTTCAATAATCTAAAATGCATTGTCTAGTGCTGAAGTACTTCTCTGATGAGTCAAAATCTTGTGCACTAACCAATTGCTAAGAGACATGGGAGATTTAGTAAAGTTTCTTCTTAGCCATGAACAAATAGAGGCCATGCAGAGCAGGAAAAGCTCATGGCAGAGGGACAGAGATAAGGGGAAAAGGGTGACATGGGCAGCACGGTGGCTCAGTGGCTAGCACTGGTGCCTCACGGCGCCAGGGACCCAGGTTCAATTCCCACCTCAGGCGTAGTGTTAGGTGCAGGGGTAAATGTAGGGCAATTGGTTTGGGTGGGTTGCTTCGGAGGGTCGGTGTGGACTTGTTGGGCTGAAGGGCCTGTTTCCACACTGTAGGTAATCTAATCTAATCTAAAAGGGTTCTCCACGTGTGCCGATATTCATAGGAGTCTTGAAGAGCAGGTCTGCAGGAGGACAGTTTGACTCCCTCAAGGTCACTTGGCACACTTGTTTCCTGAGTCATTCTGGGAGCATTCAATGAAAGCTTCAAGTGTTGCACTGGAAACAGCCATTGGATGCTGCACCAGTTAGCCCCACAGATGGAGTTGGCCATCCATTCCATTTTTGAAAGGATTGGTTTAAAGATTTGCTCCAAAGCTTAGATTCAAGTTGATGCTGGACTCCTCCATCTTCTTTGACATTAAACATAGGTTTCCTCACCTGTCATGTGTACACCCATTAACAATGTTTGAGAGATTGACCCAACAAAATCACCATCTGAGTCCTCTGGAACAGAACTTGTGAATGACTTCACTTTCCAATGAGTTGGCTCCTGGGCCTTTTTACCCCCTCTATCCTGGCTGAGCACACATGGTGTCTGACTATGTACCAATACCTCTTCTCCCCTAGTTTCTAAAGTATGCTCACACAGTCACTATTTGCACGCTGGTCTGTTTTCCACATTTACTGCCTCTTGTTCTTTCATCACTGTCTGGGCTACTTACAATTCTGGGAATCTGAAAGGAAAAAAGGACAAAATGGTAAACGAAGAGGAGAAAAAAAAATACAGTATTGCACCATCAACAGTTAAATCAGATTAGACTAGATTGAGGGAAAAATGGGTTGAGAGGAAAACGATAAACCAATAGCTTCATTTTCAGTTCTGTAAGCAATGAGTTTCCTTCTCAGCAGCATAACCTGTACCATGATGGTTAGAATATGTCAGCACATTCTCTCCCAACTATTTTTTCCACAGTTTGGCATGAGGGGAGCACAGCATTGGTGATTACTAAGCAGTCTGTTCGGTGATGTGGCGGCCATGTTGACCTGCTGCTTGTGTGTGCAAGCTGTGAGATATGATGACAAAGTATCTGAGGGTGAGGTCTATGAACAATAGATATGAGGCTTGAGAGAGATGGAGATTGATGGTGTGTCTATAATGTAGTTGTGGCAAATTGAACAGTAAGTGCTGTTAATGGTGGAGCTGGTAGAATGAAGGGCTTATGCCCGAAACGTCAATTCTCCTGTTCCTTGGATGCTGCCTGACCTGCTGCGCTTTTCCAGCAACACATTTTCAGCTCTGATCTCCAGCATCTGCAGTCCTCACTTTCTCCTCGAGCTGGTAGAATATGCTATTTGAAGGTGCATTCACTGACTTAGCCAACATGTAAAATCTTGGAACAATGGTCCATCTTGTCCTTGGGCTAAATACATGGCATTGACTTCCATTCCAATCTGTTTCTGTTGCCTTCTCATCTTTTGTCTAGAGATTTTCCTCATTCCCTACTTAAGATGCAAAACATCTCTGATTCTATTTGCTTCCTCCATGTAGTGTCTGAAAATCTGGGTGCACATTATTTCCCATGTTAGCTAGTAATCATTCTTTCCCAGCTTTATTAATTTGCAGGGTGGGAGCCAAGACCTAGTCTAGCCACAATACACCTCCTTTTAAAAATGGGAGGATGGCTTTAAGTAGTGTAGGCTAGCTTTAAGAAGTGCAAGTTGCTAGTTATATTGTGCCTCCTGCTGAAGCATGCTCCCAATGAACAGTGCAAGTAATGCTGGTTGCATGCTGAAATCATTATAATTAGGAGGCAGCATTAAGTTGGCATGATGCCTGCACTCCACTCAGTGGGAGATGGTTAATCGTGCACCATGATCCCCATGGCCATTTTCAGGGTCTGTCCAATTTATTGCTCATGATGTGGTGAAATACAATTGCACAAGAAATTAAGCATTTAAATCCAATTCAGTTTGATAAGTTGGAAATCTCTCTCATGCAGATTTTATGGTCAGGCACAAAATGAGTTTGATTGATTTCATCCCAGCTTTGAGTGAACTAGAATCCCAGCATTGACCTAACTGTAAATTGGCATAAAATACTGTAAATACATTTGCCACGGTTTCTCAGAGGCCATGGGCGATAGCTGATGCAAGGCATGATAAAAGATGTTTCCAATTGCGGGGCAGTTCAACATGAGGGGCCATAAATAGAAGATAGTCGCTAATAAATCCAATAAGGATTTCAGGAGAAATGTCTTTGCCCAGAGTGTGGTTAGAAAGTGGAATTTGCTACCGCAAGGAATGGTTGATTAAAATAGCAGAGAGACATTTAAGGGAAAACTCAATAAATGTGTGAGGGAGAAAGGCATAAAAGGTTCTGTTGTTTGAGTGAATGAACTCCAGTGGGAAGTGGATCATGTGGATGTTAAGCATTACCATAGACCAGATGCTGCCCTACATAATTCTGTACTGGGGCAGCCAGAAGAAGAATTTACATTGTTGGAGGTCTGCAAAACAGCTTCTTGTGTTATGGTGATTTCAGAAATGGGTAGATGTTGCAATGGAAAGGTAGAGGATAGTACTGAATGGGATCAAATGGCCTTTTACATTCCTATCCATATTGTGGTCTCTAGGGCTGACAGTGGAATGGCTGATCTGAGAAAATATTATAAATCTGCTGTAACATGTTGAAATTCCAATTTTCATCTCATAAGAATACTGTTAGAATTCTAGGCTTGCTTATTATTTGAAATAAAAACTCAAGAAAATCTGTATCACAAGATGGAATTATCTGAGCGATGTCGGCTTTGGCTAAATTTGTCGCAGGTACAGATGAGAAATTTGGTAAGACCTATCTTCACGTCAGGAGGAACTCACTGCATCACATATGCTTTTTCCAAATGACATGGTGAGTTTCTTGCAAGGCAGTGGTGAATTGTCAAATAACGGGGATTAGTTTTTGTCAAATGCCTTGTTGATGGCCCAACTTGCCTGATTGATATTCAGCTTCCTATTTGACCAAACCCAGTAAACAAGCAAGATGTCAAAAAACCTGATATGGAAACCAAAGTGGCTACCTGTTTGCTCAGGTGGACCTCCATGTCAGATACTGGGCACTAACATGTCAGAGGTCACACACACCTCATGTCTATGAGCATTGCATCTGGATATATGCCCCCTTCATGGTACATTTCCAATTCACGGAGAGCACGCTTCCACACTTCAATGCTGTACCTCGGGCTTCACTGGTAACTATCATTGTAATGCTGCAGCAAGGACTTAGTGCTCAGAGAAATGCATCCAGCTCATGGAGTAGACTAGGCTGCACTTCCCAGCTCTGCACTCGCTGTCATCCACTCACTCTACTGACTCTGAGGCTGCCTCTATGCTCATAGCCTCCCTGGCATGCATCGGCTTGCCTTGGTTTTGTGTGGTTTGCCTCATTGTTCCGAGATTCTAAGCTCATGTTACACATCTTGCCTTATTGTTAAGTACTGACATAAAGGAAGAAAACTTGTCATGGTTATTAGCAGGCCTCTGTCAAATCAAGGGGGCTCAGGACTCCTGGCACAGTAAGCTTCCAATACCAGACCAAGGGCTTAATTTGAGATTAGAGTGGTGCTGGAAAAACACGGCAGGTCAGGCAGCATCTGAGGAGCAGGAAAATCAATGTTTTGGGCAAAAGCCCTTCATCAGGAAGGGTTCCTGCCCAAAACGTCGATTTTCCTGCTCCTCGGATGCTGCCTGACCTGCTGTGCTTTTCCAGCACCACTCTAATCTTGACTCTAATCTCTAGCATCTGCAGTCGTCACTTTCGCCCAGGGGCTTAATTTGGTCAGCCAGCCAGTTGGCTTGGTCAGAGTAAGGACTCTATTGAAATAATGGGTGCAGAAATGAATGCAGGCTCACCCCCACCATCCATCTTGACCCTTTATGGGGGCTATTTTCCTTCTAAAATGAAACAGAGGCAGGTATTATGGAAGATAAAAATGGGTGCCATTGCTATTACTATTGGTGTAGGTGGGGAGTTGTCATGAGTGAATGAATAGAGACAAAAAAACTGCAGATGCTGGAATCCAAAGTAAACAAGCAGGATGCTGAAGGAACACAGCAAGCTGGGCAGCATCAGGAGGTGGAGATGTTGACATTTCAGGTGTAAACCCTTCTTCAGGACTGGGGGTGGCGGTGAGTGTGGGCAGAACTGCAGATGAAGGGGGTGGGGGGATGGTGCAGCATGGTGAGGTGGGAATAGGTGAAGACGGGTTGAGGGTATGACCTGGCTGGTCGACGGGAGGTAAAAACAATGACTGCAGATGCTGGAAACCAGATTCTGGATCAGTGGTGCTGGAAGAGCACAGCAATTCAGGCAGCATCCGAAGACAGGCAAAATCGACGTTTCAGGCAAAAGTCCTTCATCAGGAATAAAGGCAGAGAGCCTGAAGCGGGTCTCCACGCTTCAGGTTCTCTGCCTTTATTCCTGATGAAGGGCTTTTGCCCGAAACGTCGATTTTGCCTGTCTTCGGATGCTGCCTGAATTGCTGTGCTCTTCCAGCACCACTGGTCGATGGGAGGGATGAACCAGGTGATAACCTCTATCTGTGTCCACCTATCCCTACCTCACCACCTTGCACTCCCCACTCCCTTTATCTACAACTCCCCGTACACCCACCTCCATTTCTGAAGAAGGATTACACCCGAAATGTTGACTTCTCCACCTCCTGTCTGGCGTGCTGTGTTCTCCCAGCCTCCTGCCTGTCTATCTTGAGTGAATCAGCAGGCAGTGCAGAGGGCATGTCAAGTTAGTGGTGTTGGGGCTTGTGGTGTGTGACGGGGATTGAGGGAAGATGTTGTAGGCAGTTATGAGAATGGTAGAGCTTGAGGGGGTGGGTGCAGCAGCAGAGATAGAATGAGTATGTGGTATTGAGAGAAGATGGGGCCACTTCCTCCACTCTTGGTCCTGGGGGAAGGGGAAGTCCTGCCTCTGCAGCCCTGTCCAGTAGGACTCCCAGGTCATTGACAAAACAGTGGGGCACCAACTTGCTCATGTCTCATCTCTATGGAAAATGTCAGCAACAACACAAGGCAGCTGTAAACAGTGCTCCTCCAGATGTGTAATGGGCTTTTCAGGATGGTACAGGAATGTAGGGAATTCTAGGATACTAGCTGAGTTGGTTTAGTCATATTGCATTGCAAGGTGGGGCTAGAATCAGATGTTAGGGATATCCATAGGAATGGGATAGTTTGAGAGGTGAGTTTTGTAAGATCCAATAAGGTAACGCATTAGGCCTTCTGACAGAAAAAAACTCAAAGAAATTCTAAATTAGCCAAAAAAACAGAAAGATTCAGCTTTTAGAATGCATCAAGTACTGATTAATTGTGCCGCAAGTTCACAAGAAATTAAATTGTTCTAACAATTTTTCATATGGTGTACCTTTAATCTTAAATACATTTCTGAGAAAAAGAAGGAAAATTCAGCATTACATATTGTGCATCTATGTGTAATTCATTAGAATTGATCTAATGTGAAATGAACATAAATTAATTAAGATGATTGGAGGGAAATGGGGAAGGGTTGGGGGAAGTGGATACCAAAACAAAAGCAAAGACTAAATGACCTAGGTGTGCAACGAACAGGATAACATTAGAAAGATATGGTAAAGCTTCTCGATTAGACTTTATTTCTGAGTAATATATTGCTTCTGTTTTAACTATAATAATGAATTGTTATTAAACTTAGCTTTGTAATTATTCCTACTTCCGTTTGCTCATGGTCACAACATTGATAAAGATAATCAGACCACTTATTATCTGTTAAGGTTTACGAGTGGGTTAATATTTTAGCAAATCTTTCGCCAGTCTTTTCAAGTGCCTGCATGAAGCAGGAATGAGGCTGTTTTATTCAAATGAGTAATTGGGTCATGTGGGGAAATAAACTTCACTAAAATTTTAACATTTTTCTGTTCCAAGCTTAACCATTGTATTTTATTCACATTGCATTTTTAAATCATGTACTCCAAATGTTTGACTTTTTCTACTTTGGCAGTGTTCCCTCCTCCATAAAAGTAAAGCCTAAAAGCCAAATGATTAAATGCAGGTTTATTCTGAGGTTAAATTCTTCAGACTTGTAAGATTACAGTTCTACAAACTTTTATAACTTGCAGCTGCAAACTTTGTCAGTTGTTAATCTCTGGATTCTATAGGCAAAAAGTGCAGGAATGTTTTATGAAGCAGTATCAGTCCACTGAAATTCTGCTATTTTCAAACTATAAGCTTCTATGATAATAATGTTCATTCTTTAAAAATAAGTGTTACATGCTTTGAAATTATCTTCATGTTTCAAATTTGGGCAATAAGTGCTGGCCAGCCAGTGATGCCCACATCCCACAAAATGATTTTAAAAAATCCATTTGTAATATCATTCCTATTTAAATTTGAACAAATTTATTGTAGTAGTCTGAAAGTAATGATATTATGTTGATGAATAGCACGACCAATATTTCTGGGGTTTGATCTCAATTGAGAGCCATTAGAAATGATTATTAGATGCAGAATTCAGTATCTTAAATTTGCACAAAGGTTAATATATTGTCTTTGTGTTATGTGTTTTTGTTTAATACACAGACGATATGTTTTCAATACCATACATGTTGAAATATGCGACCTCAGATTTTCTTTTTCAGATTTCTGCAGCTAAGCTGCTCCAAAATATTTTATATATCTAAGTTTGACTGAAATTTCAGCTTCTCTCTGTTCTCAGGTCACACTTGATCGATTCCCTAAGGAACAGGTTGAGGTGGTATGGCTGATCATGCCAACAGCTGTCAATCCGTTTTGATTTCTTCCCCATTCAGTGCCAGCTTTTGCAATGCGTGCCTTTCTCTATTTTCAAACAAGGATTATAGCTGCTTGTCTGTGAATCACTGTGGAGGGGTGGACATATTTTCAAGCAATATTTCATCACATCTGGGAAACCTTGCAGTTGACACCTACCTCCTTTTTGAAATTTGACAGTCAGAAACAAAACTAATCTTGTAATTAAATAGACTGAGATTTTCTATATTTTATTAAATGGAAAATTTCTATTGTCATTTGCTGCCAAGTTTAGACTTTGTGCAGAATTCAATAGTAATCCACTGTAAAAAGGGATGCATATATTAAATAACAATTAACCAGACTGAGATGTCAGGGATGGAGAAATGATTCTGCTTTCCCTGGTGTACATTGAAGTTTTAGTTTACTGAGATTATTCAAGTACTCCATGTAGAAAATAACATTACAAGTTAAAGCAATTGGATTTGTATTTAATGTGAAAACAAGATTTACAGGATATGTAAATTAGACATAAAATGTGAAGCTTCTCTGAATTGGCGCATTGCACAGTTGCAGCTGAATGGAAAAAATAAATAAGTTGTTTTCATAGGCAGTCAATCAAGTTTGCTGGTAAACAGTGGAAAGCTATTGTATAGTGTGCTCCCTCATTATGATAAAAGACAACTGATATTCACAAGTGTATTGAACTGCAGCAGTCTGTCATAAAGGAATAAATTACAGCAAAGCAATGCAAAACTTAAACTTCGGCTTAACAATCACAGGAAAAAAAATACTCAATCTGAAAGCCAAACCCTTGGAAGAAATAGTTTTCACAAACTAGAAAATCATTGTTAGAATATGTCAGGCTTAACTTTATTCCATATAGGTTTTCTGAAACAGTTCTTTTGTTGAAATGCTGAAATGCGAGAAATACATTTTCCTCATGATACAACTGGCTAACTCATTCCTCATGAGCTTGTATTGGACTTTGTACTAAATGCAAATTTCATCATCTTCTTTTTAGATTCTGGAGTTCATCTGGCCTCCAGCAGGGCTCGTTGTAAAAATTGTACTCCACATCAAAGTACAGCAATATCATCCAACTCTAACTTCTCCATGAATGATTAACCCAAAACTACTGGAAGAGACTTACTCACTGGGACCATCAGCATTTCGAAGAAGAAGGTGACTAAAATCTGTCGGAGCTAAGAATTCTATCAGATGACCTTGTGGTGAAAAGAAATTACATATGTTATTGAAACCTTCACCTTTTCACATGGTGACCCAGATATCTGACACTTCCAGCTATGTTTAATTTCTCCATACAGAATTACCTGGATGAATCACATGGTTAGAGTTTAAGGAGGTGAGCCACACATTTTGATTACCTTTATGGAGCATGGATGAACACTCTTCCTCGTCTAAGCCCCAGTAATATAATTCTGAACCAAATTGTTTTGGGGGCCTTCTCTGTTGTACTGACGGTAAAGCACTCAGGCACTCCAACTAGTTTTCTCCCCAAATATATTTTTAACATCCCCTGTACATCACAGAGCCTCAATCTGCACCCTAAAAGGACCAAGCGCTTGAAACAGGTAGGTGTTGTCTCAATGACAGAGTCTATTAAAATGGCAGCCGACAAAGTAGCAACATAAATACACGTGTAAATCTACATGAAAATAAACTCTATGGTATAAATGTTCATTGCCATTGACCCCTTCCAAAGCATAGATGCACACCATAATTTGTTAAATGCCGGTTTTACCAGTCAAGGTGCATGTCTGCAGCATAAACTGCTTCAATCTTTTTGACTAAAGGCACCAAACACTGAATATTTAGACACTGTCTTAGTTTGTTTGTTGGATAGAGTCAAACTCTAGTGGTTGTTTGTTTCTTCATATGTCACTGGACAGAACCGAATTGCTTTAGTGAATGTATGTATATAAAGACATTTTTATAAGTATATTTTTGAAATTAAAAAGAACAATTTAGACACCTGGTCTCATTTACAGTCAGCAGCTAAAGCCTTTCACCAGCTTCTTTGGTAAATTACAGAGATTCGACTTCATCTGGACAGTGGATATCTGTCTTCTGTATAAGACCCTAAACCTAACTTGAGTCGTGCCACCTTGCAAATGCCATTATGCATGCAAGGGTTAGATCCACCAGATTTAAATATATAGTATCTGTGTCGGATTCCCCTGCTGGCATTGATTATATGATTAAAAGGTTAATCTGCACTGCTACTGTGCCCCACTTAACTGTGCAATTCAGAGAAGCATTGAAAAGGATGTAAAATATAGTTGTTCTGTAGGCTATGATTAATTCTGTCACAAAGCTAGTCCTTTTTTCTAAAATCTGTTCCTTGGCTCAAGGATACTCCGTCCTTGATGTTATTCAGATGGGTAATAAACCAGGGTGGGCTCCAATCAGTCTGGTTTGGTACAGAGATGAAAAGGATTTTGAGAGGCCTTTTATTGATATGTAAACAGATGAGACTTCGGGCCAATATGGTCATGTTTCAGAAGCGACCTGTAGAATGAAAGGGGAGTGGTCAGCTCTCCAATTTAGTTCAGTCGAGAACAGGTTGGGAATTCAACAGTAAGCTATGTGGAAACTCTCTCTTCTGCCCTTCTAACTTAAACCTGTAAGCATCTGACCCTTTTTTGTACTGTGTTTTGAAGGGGTTTGCTTATTCGGATCAGCATACTTCAGTCTAGTTTGGATGGACTAAATTCTGTAGGGGTTCTTTATTCTGTTCTTTGTGTTTTATTGTGCAATTTTGTGAATAAAGTTTTGTCGGTTTTAAACCTGGTAGTCAACCTAGCTAACTTACTCTGGGTAATTTTCACTGTACACTTACCAAAACAAATTGCAAAGCTATGGTCTGGGCTGCTTGCTTAAGAATGTTTTTGAGTGGTCTGGCCTAGTCCATAACAATTCTATGCGTATTTTGCACATATAATTAAATGTTTTATTCTTTCAAAAATGCATTGAATAATTTATTCTAAAACCTTTACTCCTGCAGTGTATATTTGTGATACATCAATGCACAAGTGTAAGTATTATCTTCTTTCATTAAAGGGGTTGCAACAGTCCACTGGTATAGCATCTAAAGGTGGCTCTGAGTGTTCAGAATGTGACTGTAGCCACACCCACCATCTCCCTTGCACCCATTAGTACTCATCTTGTATTCTTCCTTGGAGCTTAGGAAATGTAGTTGAAGCATTGGCCTGAGTAAACATAAATGTACATATCAGTATTGTAATTTGTGCTGTTTCTATTTTGAATGATACTAATGGGCACAACAATGTCTCCTCCTGTGAACTCGGACCGCAGTTTTGCTCCAAGTCCACATAGAGGAAATTCTACATCGGGGAAAATGCCCGGAAGCAATCTTTTTTCTGACCTTTGTCTGGATTGAAAAGCCAGGTTGAGAAAACTGGATCATCTCAGCTACTTCCTCACATTTAATCTTTATTCCCTATGTTCTTCTGACTTCTCTTTCCCATGCCCATCTAGTTTCTCCTATTTCCTCGACTCTTCTCTCTCTATCATCCTCTGCATTTTGTCTCATCCTACTCTAATACTCTATTTCCTTGATTCAGTTAGAGCTCTGCTTTCTGGATATTCTTCCTCAGTGACCTGCATTTGGGTTTGACTCCTCATCTGGTGGACTGACAGGGATATTATTGTTTATGTAGTGCAAGGCTATTCTTCACTTTTTAAATAAAGAGCCAGCATTTACTTATCACCCAATTACCATTCTCAGGACACCTTAAAATGCTTTAGAACCAATAGATTAGTTCCAAAGTGAAATGAAGTTATGGAGCCAACTGCTGCAATCAATTTTCAATTGCAAGGTCTCCCCAAATCTGAACTGGATGAGTGGCCAAATAATCTGGTTTTGATTGTATTATGTGAGGGAGAAAGTTTGGTCATGACACCAAAGGAACATCCTGCTCTTTGAACGGCAGAGCATTTTACATCCTCAGTATCACACAGAAGTGCCAGATTATATTTTACATGGTCAAGACTGTAATGGGGCTTATACCCACAACCTCCTGAGTAAGAAGCAAAAATACCACGGATGTAGGCAGGCTTAAAGCCCTCTTGTTTCCTGAGCTGAAACTATCCCATATTCAGGTTGGGCCATTTCTGAAAAAAAACCACTGCAGCAAATTCTAATCCTTGGACTGGAAGGAATTCAAGAAAAAAAATTAGGCTCCCTGGTTGGATTTTTTAAAGCTGTAATGGTAAAATAAACTCTGAGCCTGAACCTTCTGCCGCTGTGCTGTTGCCACTTGCTGGAAGTGCAGCAAAATCCTGTTCACACATAAATTAGGGTGGGGTGGTGGTGGGGGACGGGAGGCTGTTGGTCCTATTGGTAATTTCTTGAGGAAAGACAAGCATTCAAGGAAATTCTAGACCACCAATGTCACAACAATAAACCTTCGCTCAGCTGTCAATCAATCCTTTAAACCTAATATTTAAATCCAAATGAATAAACAGTTACACAATATGAAATCAAAAACAAATATTCTTTAATGATATTCTATTTATCGTGTTTTTGTTTCACCATGTGAACCTCAGCCCTCATTCTCAGTTCTATTTCTACTTTATTATTTCAAGGGATGTAGGCATCGCTGCTAAGTTGTTCATTGTCATTGTCATTGAAGTGAATAGCTTGTTAGGCCATTTCAGCTCTAAGTTAGAGTCATCTGCATTGCTGTAGATCTGGAGTCACACATTGGCCCAGACTGAGTAAGGAAAATGACGCAATGATATTACTGAACTAAGAAGATTTTTATGACAATTGATGATAATTCTATGGTACGATTACTGAAACCAGCTTGCTATTCCAGCTGGACAGCATGTGTTAACAGCATGTTAGAATTATAGGATTTTACAGTACAGAAGGAGGCCATTCGACCTATTGTGTTGGTACTGGCTCCCAAAAGAGCTCATGTTATGGAGCCAGACTGCTGTTCTTAGCAGCAGAGTGTTAAGGCTACAGCTTTTTTGGAAAAGCTACGTAACAAATTTTAATCTTTGCACTGGAGAAAATTCAAGACAAATCCTGAACTCCCTGGATGGATTTTTTTTAAAACTAAAAGCTTTCAGCTGTGAAACTGAACAAAATAATGACCCTGAGCATCCTTGGACTTTGCTACTGTATATTTTCTGTTAAAAATCACACAATACCAGGTTATAGTCCAACAGGTTTAATTGGAATCACTAGCTTTCGGAACACTGCTCCTTCATCAAGTGGTTGTGTTTTCTGGGAATGCAGTGAAAAGCCAGTTCAGGGGCTGAGCAGCATGTGTTAAAGGCAAATTTTGGAGCCAGGCTGCTCTTCTTAAAGACAGTCAGTCCCTCTTCAAGGGAAACTACACTGAATCACAGGAGGCAGCTTTTTTTGAATGCAATTGCTCCAGTTTGGAAGAAGCTGTTGCTGATGAGCCGCATCCCTTAATATTGGAGGTGGACAAGTGGAGCGATGCCATGGTCCTATGAAATTAAAGGAAGTCCTCAAAGACCAGACTCAGATTGAATTGAGAGCAGATTCTCAGGACGCTCAATAGTCCTAAGGATGTGGTTGCACTGTTGCAAGATATAAAATGATCTCAAGCTGGTGATCAATGTCTGTGAATACATCGTCACATGACATCTTGGAGCCATTCACACTGCTCAATGCACTGCATTTCATCACTCAACCAGCAACAGTCTCTGCGATTCAGGATTGATGCCTGAATTCCAGGTTAACCATCTCATACCCACACATATTCCAACGATGGGAGCTTCATACTCAGTTCATGCTGTTTCCATATACCCAAGCACAGTGCAACACCATCACTGACACTCTGCTTCTCTCTTGGAGCTGGCACAAAAAAGAAGATTGGAACTGCAAGGGGACAAGTATGTCTGCTTCTCCTCAATGTAATGGAAGAGATATTTCACCCTATCCTTCATATCCTCTCCTTAGGTCAACCTCCTCTTGCATGAAGTGAAAATTTAAGACAAAATGACTCAGCCATAAGACCATAAGACATAGGAGCAGAAATTAGGCCATTCAGCCCATCGAGTTTGCTCCGCCATTCAATCATGGCTGATAACAAGCCCCAACCCTCTTCTGTCATGCCAACCTTTCCCGTGCTGATTTCTTGTTTCTGATACCCATAGACTGTTGCCTGCCCAATTAAAGCTCACTCAGGAGGCAGGGAGAAAGGAACAGCACAGCACTTTGAAGAGACACATTCAGTTAATCTGACACTTGTAACAATAGCCTTAGTTAGTGGCAGAGGTACAGCCCTCAGAAGTTAGCACAGAGTTAGTGTCTGCATACGGTAAGTTACTAGACAGTAATGACTGCAACCTTCCTAGGAGGAAAGGATACAGAAACAGAAATTGCTGGAGGAATTCTTGTAGCATCTGTGGAGATTTTGAACAAGAATCATTGGACTAATAGAGTCATAGAGATGTACAGCACGGAAACAGACCCTTCGGTCCGACTCATCTTTGCCGACCAGATATCCCAACCCAATCTAGTCTCACCTGCCAGCACCCGGCCCATATCCCTTCAAACCCTTCCTATTCATATAGCTATCCAAATGCCTCTTAAATGTTGCAATTGTACCAGCCTCCACCACTTCCTCTAGCAGCTCATTCCATACACATATCACCCTCTGTGTGAAAAAGTAGCCCCTTAGGTCTCTTTTTTATCTTTCCCCTCTCACCCTAAACCTATGCCCTCTAGTACTGGACTCCCCAACCCCAGGGAAAAGATTTTGTCTATTTATTCTGTCTTTGCCCCTCATGATTTTGTAAACCTCTATAAGGTCACCCCTCAACCTCTGTCCCTATAACTCAAATCCTCCAAGCCTGGCAACATCCTTGTAAATCTTTTCTGAACTCTTTCAAGTTTCACAACATCTTTCCAATAGGAAGGAGACCAGAATTGCACACAATATTCCAACAGTAGCCGAACCAATGTCCTGTACAGTTGCAACATGACCTCCAAATTCCTGTACTCAATACTCTGACCAATAAAATAAAGCATACCAAATGCCTTCTTCTCTATCCTACCTACCTGAGACTCCACTTTCAAGGAGCTATGAACCTTCACTCCAAGGTCTCTTTGTTCAGCAATACTCCCTAGGACATTACCATTAAATGTGTAAGTCCTGCTAAGATTTACTTTACAAAATGCAGCACCTCGCATTTATCTGAATTAAACTCCATCTGCCACTTTTCAGCCCATTGGCCCATCTGGTCAAGATCCTGTTATAATCTGAGGTAACCCTCTTCGCTGTCCACTACACCTCCAATTTTGGTGTCATCTGCAAACTTACTAACTGTACCTCTTATGCTCACATCCAAATCATTTATGTAAATGACAAAAAGTAGAGGACCCAGCACTGGTCACAGTGCACTCCACTGGTCACAGGCCTCCAGTCTGAAAAAAACCCTCCACCCCCACCCTCTGTCTTCTACCTTTGAGTCAGTTCTGTATCCAAATTGCTAGTTCTCCCTGTATTCTGTGAGATCTAACCTTGCTAACCAGTCTCCCATGGGGAACCTTGTCGAATGCCTTACTGAAGTCCATATAGATCACATCTACTGCTCTGCCCTCATCAATCCTCTTTGTTACTTCTTCAAAAAACTCAATCAAGTTTGTGAGACATGATTTCCCACGCACAAAGCCATGTTGACGATCCCTAATCAGTCCTTGCCTTTCTAAATACATGCCCATCCTGACCCTCAGGATTCCCGCCAACAACTTGCCCACCACCGACGTCAGGCTTACTGGTCTATAGTTCCCTGGCTTGTCCTTATCACCCTCCTTAAACATTAGTACCACGTTAGCTAACCTCTAGTCTTCCAGTACTTCACTTGTGACTATCGATGATACAAATATCTCAGCAAGAGGCCCAGCAATTACTTCTCTAGCTTCCCACAGAGTTCTCGGGTACACCTGATCAGGCCCTGGGGATTTATCCGCCTTTATGCATTTCAAGACATCCAGCACTTCCTCCTCTATAACATGGACATTTTGCAAGGTGTCACCATTTATTTCCTTACATTCTATTTCTTCTATATCCTTTTCCACAGTAAATACTGATGCAAAATACTCATTTAGTATCTCCCCCATTTTCTGCAGCTCTACACAAAGGCCGCCTTGCTGACCTTTGAGGGGCCCTATTCTCTAGGAGAAAGTGAGGACTGCAGATGCTGGAGATCAGAGCTTAAAAATGTGTTGCTGGAAAAGCGCAGCAGGTCAGGCAGCATCCAAGGAACAGGAGAATCGACATTTTGGGCATTAGCCCTTCTTCATTCCTGATGAAGGGCTTATGCCCGAAACGCCAATTCTCCTGTTCCTTTGATGCTGCCTGACCTGCTGCGATTTTACAGCAACACATTTTTTTGGGCCCTATTCTCTCCCTAGTTACCCTTTTGTCCATATTGTATTTTTAAAAACCCTTTGGATTCTCCTTAATTCTATTTGCCAAAGCTATCTCATGTCCCCTTTTTGCCCTCCTGATTTCCCTCTTAAGTATACTCCTACTGCCTTTATGCTCTTCTAAGGATTCAATCGATCTATCCTGTCTATATCTTACATACGCTTCCTTCTTTTTCTTAACCAAACCCTCAATTTCTTTAGTCATCCAGCATTCCCTACACCTACCAGCCTTTCCTTTCACCCTGACAGGAATATACTTTCTCTGGATTCTCGTTATCTCATTCCTGAAGGCTTTCCATTTTCCAGCGTCCCTTTACCTGCGTACATCTGCCCCCAATCAGCTTTTGCAAGTTCTTGCCTAATACCGTCAAAATTAGCCTTTCTCCAATTTAGAACTTCAACTTTTAGATCTGGTCTATCCTTTTCCATCACTATTTTAAACCTAATGGAATTACAGTCGCTGGCCCCAAAGTGCCCCCTCACTGACACCTCAGTCACCTTCCCTGCCTTATTTCCCAAGAGTCGGTCAAGATTTGCACCTTCTCTAGTAGGTACATCCACATACTGAATCAGAAAATTGTCTTGTACACATTTAACAAATTCCTCTCCATCTAAACCCTTAACACTATCGCAGTCCCAGTTGATGTTTGGAAAGTTAAAATCCCCTACCATAACCACCCTATTTTTCTTACAGATAACTGAGATCTCCTTGCAAATTTGATCTCAATTTCCCTCTGACTATTAGGGGATCTATAATACAATCCCAATAAGCTGATCATCCCTTTCTTATTTCTCAGTTCCACCCAAATAACTTCCCTGGATGTATTCCCAGGAATTTCCTCCCTCAGCACAGCTGTAATGCTATCCCTTATCAAAAACGCCACTTCCCCTCCTCTTTTGCTTCCCTTTCTATTCTTCCTGTAGCATTTGTATCCTGGAACACTAAGCTGCCAGTCCTGCCCATCTCTGAGTCATGTTTCTATAATTGCTATGATATCCCAGTCCCATGTTGACTTGAAAGGGTAATATTGATTTCTCTGCACAATGCTCCCAGACTTGCTGAGTTTCTCCAGCAATTCCTATTTTTGTTTCAGATTCCCAACATTCACCGTTCTTTGTTTTATTTTCAGAGGAAAGGATAACTTGTGGGCCAACTTACCAGATGGTGAGGTTCCAGCTTGTGGGGCCCAGTTAGCTTAGCTGGCTTGTCTTGTGAGCCTGTGTGACACCAACAGTTCAGGTTCAGGTCCTGTACCAGCTGAGGTGATTAGGGAGGTACCACGTTTGCAATCCTAACCTTCCCCTCAGGTTAAACCCACCACCAGTCACCTCTCTTTCTAATGAGAGAGTGGTCTGTAATCCTTTTGACACACTTGCTGCTGCAGGAGGATCAGATGAGAATTTTCGTTGGGCAGAACCTAGGGTATTACAGCTCAGAACCCTACAGCTACTGTGGCCTTTGATGAGTTGGTACCTCATCCTCTGTTTTTCCCATGAGGATGCAATGACAGTCCCCATCAAACCCAGGAACTCTCTGAAATCCTTTGACAAACACGCCACCTTTCCAAGGGACTTTGCAATTGTGCAAATTGCCTGGCACTTTAAGTGTTCCTTGTGTTGGAATGTTCTTGATCCTGAATCCTTGATCCTTGGTGAGCAGCAAATGAATGCTCTGACTGGAGCTGTGAGGTCCAAGTCACCCATAGAGCATCCAATCTTGGAAGGTTTGATCCATGTCAGCATCAGTTCAGAAGCTCCTGATGAACGAAAGGGATGTCCACACAAGCTCAAGCCCAGCATACGTTGCCACATCATCTCGCTGAAATTCAAGCGTCATGCAGAGTATGTGCTGTCCACACAATGTCTAGCTTCCACTGCACCACTTCCAGCAGACTTACAAAAACCAATGCTTGTGCTCTAAAACTGCTTTCCAGTTCCTTTTGAAGGGGAAGCAATTACAAAAAAATGCTTTTTGGTCGGAGTTGGCACAATTTTTAAAGAAAATCCATCCAATTAAACAGTAAGAGTTATAGATTGGATCGGTCTGTCACAGATTTTGACGAGGTAAATTTCTGATGCATGGAATGAAGCTTTTGTCGATAAGGTTATATGTGAACTTTTGGAATGATGACTTTGATTTACATCATGGCTTATTTAGATGGTTTTCTTTAAGAAGGGCATCTGCCCTTCTCACCTGGTCAGGCCAACATATGCTTCCAGCCCACATTCAAAATGGTGGGCTCCTAAATGCACCCTGAAAAGACTGTAGACAGCCATTCAGTTGACAATCCAAGTTATTGCGAATAATATCCTCACCCTGACTTTCATCAATTTTAGAGAAAAACACTGTTTGCAGGGAAGTACAACTTTAGGGCTGCCTTGACATTTCCTCCTCATAATTCACTACAACTGAAGGTAAGGTATTGAGGGTCTACAATCAGCCAGCCAGCACTACCTCCCCAAGCCTCTTCCTCACCATTGTTCCAAGATGTGGTTGATTGAGTTACTGACAAGGAATTGAACGTGGACACTGAGGGAGTGAATATTTTTTCTCCCCGAGACAATTTTGTTCATGACCAGCTCCCACCTGTTTAAAACTTGTATTTACAGAGACAGAAATTGCTGGAGAAACTCAGCAAGTGTGGCAGCATCTGTGCAGAGAAAGCAAGACTTAATGTTTAAAGTCTAGCGACCCTTCTTCAGAACACTATTTACATGGTCCTTGTTGTCTATCAGAAACATCTTCAAGGACAATCAATGAATTTGAAATGAGGTGCATTGATAAATTGGCTGGGCAATTGCAGCAACTATTTTGCACACAGCAGGATCCAACATGCTACAATCTAATGTATGGTCTCTTTGTTTTTGGTATTGGTTGAGAGGATTATTAGCTAAGGCAACCAATAGGTATTTTGATCTCTGCTTTTTTGGCAGGGAGTGCAATGTGCTCACATTGCAACTAATTAAGGTGCAATTACAGCTGCAGTTCTGGTTCCAGCCAAGGTTTAGCTGCTGTTTGACTGAAGTTTTAACTGTCCAGATTGGCTCATGCTAATTGCCAAAAGTGAGAAATTGGAATTCTTAGAAAACAGGAAGAACAATGCTCGCTCTCTACATTGTTTACTTAAGGGCATTTGTTTATATAATCTTCAGAGAGAACAATGCTAAAAGCCTTTAAAGAAAAGAAAGTCTCAATCTTGCTTAAACTTATGCCCTTCAGAAATATCTTCCAAACCCAAAATTTGCAGCACTCCCTGCAGTATCTCTGAGGTGACAAGAGACTATCCCCTCCAGGAATTCTCCCTCCATTTCACTCAGGATTCTGATCATTTATTCATGCAAGATTTACATGGCAGTTTAGCATGGTGCAACGTGTAAATTGCTTTGCACTAATACCAACATTGCAAATACATCCTTAATTGAAGCTGAAAATGTGTTGCTGGAAAAGCGCAGCAGGTCAGGCAGCATCCAGGGAACAGGAGAATCGACGTTTCGGGCATAAGCCCTTCTTCAGGAAGCCATTCCTGAAGAAGGGCTTATGCCCGAAATGCCGATTCTCCTGTTCCCCGGATGCTGCCTGACCTGCTGCGCTTTTCCAGCAACACATTTTCAGCTCTGATCTCCAGCATCTGCAGCCCTCACTTTCTCCTCATCCTTAATTGAAGCCAAATTGAGTTGAACACCCACTATCAGGCGAGCATCACAAGGACTCCCTTGTATATAGCAATTGAAACGAGAATCCATGGAGGACACCACATATATTTCCATGTGCACATATAATTAGTAGTAATTACACTAATTAAAACAAATGAAGGTCAATACTTTAATAGCGTTTGTGCAGCAAATTAAATTTGTATTGCTGTAATATGTGAGACCAAGCTTTATTTTTAGCATGTCGTGAGCTGAGCAATTTTCAAGGCTTTTTTGGTTACTTAAGTTACGGCAAGAAACTGAGGAAACAATATGTTCGGAAATTCCTCTAGAAATTATTTGCTAAATGATTTAGAGAACATTAAAATATTCACATCAGTTTCATATCAAGAAATAAAACTATTCAAGATTAGAATAAGATGTTACTTTTATTTCAATTAAATTTTAACTTATTAATTACTTGAAGCTTGTTTAATAAATCTCAGCGAATTCTCCCAAGTATAATTGTTTCAGTAATGATGATGATAAATCAGCTCCAAACCATAAAGTTTTCCTTCTCTCAATGTCCGGGCATTGTTTCCATCAGGCACATATCACTTCATTTGTCCTAAACACCTGGAGTGTATTAGATACATGTACGAAACCAAGTGGCCCCACGGAGAGGCCACAGAGAGGGCTTATTGTAAAATAAGAACCAGCTTCAAGATAGGTGACATCCCAGACAGGGGTTCACCATGACCCTTGATGGAATATGGCCAAGTTTCGAAATCTGGGGAGAGATAGGATCCTGTCAATCTCTAATTAGTTTCCAGAACTCCTGAATCAGGGTCCCTGGATTGAAATCACCACATTTCCTTGAAATTTACAGCCAAGAAAATAGTCTGAATCCCAATAGTCAAAGATTACTTGAATAGTTTAAAGTATAGAGGGAAATAAATCTTCACAATGGCAGCGACACTTCCATTTTATTTCCCTTAAATAAACTGGATGTGCATCTTTTCCTAGAGAAGCAACAGACTGGTCGAATGAAGGCAGCTTCCCTTATATCTTCAAAAGCACTTGAATGGCTAAATTTCAAGCTGCCAGCCACCAGGATTCATTATTTACCTTTATTTGGATCTTCCGGAATTACTGCCGGACATCCAGCAGCAAGGAGCATAACTCAAAAATTACAAATTTTAAACAAGAATATTATTCGCAAACCAGGACATGCTCAGTGCCTTGTCCACCCCCTAATGGTGGTTGGGATCCCTAGTTCATGATGAAAATGAAGGCATTGCAACGCCAGGAATTCAAGGTATTAAGAAACGTTATGTAGTAGTAGCAGAGCTATAATATAAATGCACTGTTAGAAGAGTTGGTGATAGGATGAGCCAGTTAGACAACTGTTTCCCTGTCTAGTCCCCCTGTTCTTTACTGTAATTGATAGTGCATCTATGTTTACAAACAGCCATCAGCAATCTGCAAGTGAAATCAGTTTAAAAAAAGAAATATGTATATATTTTGCAATAAGGCCGTTATGCATGGCATTGTTTGTTAACTTCTTTTTGCTTCAAGCAATGTACTCTTGATAACAGAGGACTCTTTTCTAATGAAAAAGGCTTCCTGACAGATTTCTAGAGAAGTGCTTGAGCAGCAAGTTTCTGCTAAATAAAAAGTGGCTGACAGCTATGTGACAACTCCACACAGTTCCATTGGAAGTTTTCTGTGTAACATCATACACTTTGTATTTTGCTCGAGTGCATAATTTTACTTCTGCAAGGCTTCCTGGCTCACTTTCTCACCTTGGAATCAGTGGCTTAATTATCATCCCAATTCCAGGTCATATTGGACTCTCAAACTGATTTTGTAGTTAACCCTGAACACTGCTCTTAACTTGTTTTATTGGCATGACAATTTTTCAATTATCTTATTGAGAGCCAGCAACTTTACTTCAACACATGCAGAAGATCTACAGTGAAACCATTAGAAAAAACACTTCACACAACAGCGATTCCTCAGCAGGCTCATCAATTGTAAACACCACCAAGGATATTAACTCGTATGTGATCAGCAAAATGGTCCTAAAGGTGTCATCAGTCAAGATGGACATCACAATTTGCCAGCTATTTCCATCATAAATCATACCTTTTGCTCACGGAGGAGCAGCACAGCTATGAAGAGCAAATGTGGCAGCATTTATCGGCACAATGACAGAAATATTCCCTCAAGTATACAGTAATTATTTTTCAATGGGAAATAAAGAGGAGAGAGAGGGCAGTGTAGAGCTGGAGAACTTCCGTCTCACTTCATTATTATTCCCCAGATAAAAAAAACACAACATGTGCTTTTCATTGTGAAGCCAATAATTTCCAATCTTGGGACAAGTTAACACTAAATGGCATTTTCAAACACTGATTTATACCCCTATTCAGTTCTAAAGTATGTTTTAGATTCAGCTAATCAGAAGCCACTTGTCTGCCCACACATCAGTGGTCAGTTCCAGTTTTTTTCACAGAGAACCGTGTTCATTTTTCATATTTGCCTAACAGGTAATTAGAACTGTGCTGTGCTAATCCATTCTCGTGAAAAACATAGCTTTCCTGCTGGTACTAGTTTGTTAACTTTTCGCTAAGGTTATGTTATAAGCAAATGGATGAATTAGCTCCAATTTCTTTAGAGAACAAAAGCCTTGTTTTGATAGATTGTGAGAAGTTGATTGCCTTGCAGTTGACAAAGCCAAACAACAGTTAACCCTTTGAAGGAATCTATTTTTGTATGATGTCTAAAATGGGAGCTGTCAGATAGTTATTTGTGAACTGAACTGTGGAGAATTTCACAACTAGATTGTTTTTGTGGGTTTATTACTGATTAACTTGAAAGGTCTGATGTTGAAGAGTCAAACCCTTCACAATCCATTAGTTGAGAGGGTTTTTTGAAAGGTAGATCTCTCTATATTGCTTGACTCCAGTAAATGTCCAGAGTCTCACACTGGTGGGCATTTGCATCAGTTCCTAGCGCTGGAAGGGAAAAGAAGAAAATACTTTGGTGTACGAAATAAATTTGGTTCAGCTTCATTCAAAAAGGCTGTGTGTGCAGTGTCCTACCATACCAATAATTAGATTTCTGAAAACAGTTAAAATCTAAATAATGTGAAGAATGCATGTATTGTTGTTCCTTTTAGAGAATTAGAATATTTTAACTCTTCATAAAACCAATTGACATCACTTTTATCTGCAACCCCAGTATTGCTGCATGGAAGATATGATAATATATTTGTTTTATTCAGTGTGGTGTCCAGATTGTAATGTGACCCTACAACTGAACTGGTACTTGTACTCAGCAGAATTTTCCCAACTTCCAAACAATGTGGGCCACAGCGAGAAAATTGGGAAAGTTGAAAAGGAACTTCTTGACTTTGAAAGAAAAGATTCCCTGGAGTGTTGAACAATGATTCCCACTAGTGAATGGGAGGGGCACATTTGCATACGTTAACTTCTCATTATGAGTTAATCTCACCTCGTTGATATGCAGTTTCCCATTTTCCTATCCACTGCTGATAGGAAATAGATATCAAAATTCCTGACATGAACGTTTGAGCCGTTGTCTAGCAACTTGTTCTTCCAGGCCTCCAACTTGCACACTTCGCACCAACATCTCAGGGCACACCTCATGGGCTGCGGCTTCAAGCAATCCAGTCCAGGGGGCCTTGACATCTGACAGTGCTAGTCTTATCGTAACTTCATGAAACATTGATTCACTTACAATACAGTTCTGCACTTTACTACTGCCCTTTGGAGGAGATTGGCACCATTTATTGGACTGCTGCAGCCCGGGCACTTTGTATACAGGGTCTGGCACCCAGCCCATGGATTACAGGTTGCATATGAGGGTTGCTCACTTGTTGTCTTAATGCTCACTCAATTTGGGCTGATTTGGATGCCTTGCCTTGTTCTTTTGTGTTTTGCCCCCTCAGCTGGAGCTAACAGGCTCACAGTACTTCTGTCTTGCCTTGTCATTTAGCATAGCCACAAAGCCAGGCAGCTTGTAATGGTGTCAGCAGTGATCAGTCAAAGAGACAGGCATATTGATGTATGGCACCGTGCTCTGTCAATCTCACACCTGCACCATGTGGCAGCAGCGTACATGCCAAACACACTGAAAGTGCTCCAAGCAAATGGCTCTGTCTCACAGTCTAAGGGAAGTAGTCTTCTGTCAAGTTAAGGGAGACAGTGTTTCAATTTCGGGGTCCCAGCTCCGTAAGTTAATGGCAGCATCTGATATCAGATCAGGGGCTTAGACATAGTTAAACTACTGCTTGATATGGTTAGGATCAGGGAGTTTGTACCTTTACAGTCAGGGGAGTGGGGCACAGGCAGCCGCGTGGATCCCTACCAATGGTCGGGAGAGTCATGGGAAATCCATTCAGGAGATGCACATAGATCAGTCAGGGCTGTTGTCACTCAGTGTTCAGGGCTGTCTATCTAAGTTGGTCAAAGGTGTGGGTCACAGTCAGTGCTGGGTCTTCGTCCACTAAAAGTCCACAATGTGGAGGATGTTATCAGGGTCAATGCAGATGGAGGGAAGCTGGGAATCTCAATTCTGGGGATTGAAGGTAATACGCTAGGATGGAGGGGGATTAGAATTGTTGGGGGGGTATTCTCAATATCTAAGTGGAAATCTGATTAAGCATTAAATGTTTAATGCAGGAGGATGGAATTAACAGCATAACCTTTGCTTCGGTGTGGTGGGAACAATGCATTTTTATATCACTCCTACAGGCCTGGGGTCGAGGGGGTAAAGTGTGGAGATGGGTTGTTTGGGAACTTGGGGAAGTTCAAAGCCAATGGGATTGATGGGAATGCTGACCAAGAAGGGAAGATGTCCATTCAGGACTTCACAAAAGCAAGAGGCTGAGTCTGAGATTCACTGCATGAAGGGCGATCGCCGTTCCTTCCACTGAACGGTAAAAACCATCTGTGTAATGAAGTTAAACATCGCTGCCACCACATCCAGAGTGGATAGGGCTAATGTTTCATTCAGTGAGAGAAGGGAGCTTCACTTTAAAGTGATGTAAGAGCAAATTACTGCAGATGCTTGAACCTGTACTGAAAACAACAAATGCCGGAGTTCACAGCGGATCAGCCAGCATTCATAGAGACAGCACGTTCTGGGTGACTCTTCATTTCGAGCGATGTGATGCCTTTTGAAGGGTGACTGCATCACACAGACACTCGGACAGTCGAGGTGAAAGGTACCAGCCAGAAGTATAAACCATACAGTGTACCCACAGTGTGGACTCTAAATCCTGGCCACCCTGAGCTCTTTGACCCACATCATGCAGCATCAGGAATCAATCTCAATAATCTCAGGGATGGACATGCAATGATTTGCAGCTTGGAAAGTTTCACCCAAAGATTAAAAAGGATGTTGCCAGAGTTGTAGAATGTGAGCTATAGGGAGAGGTTGAACAGGCTAGGGCTGTTTTCCCTGGAACATCAGAGGCTGAGGCCTTATAGAGGTTTATAAAATTATGAGGGGCATGGATAAATAGACAATGCCTCTTCCCTGGGGTTGGGGAGTCCAGAACTAGAGGGCATAGGTTTAGGGTGAGAGGGGAAAGATATAAAAGAGACCTAAGGGGCAACGTTTTCACACAGAATGTCTGGAATGGACTAGGCTGGTACAATTGCAACATTTAAAAGACATTTGGATGAGTATATGAATAGGAAGGGTTTGGAGGGATATGGGCCGGGTGCTGGCAGGTGGGACTAGATTGGGTTAGGATATCTGGTCGGCGTGGAGAAGTTGGACCGAAGGGTCTGTTTCCATGCTGTGCATCTCTATGATTCTATGACTCTATGACAAAGTAGCAATCACACTTCAAGTTCCAATGGTCTGCACACGGTGCAGGAGCTGCTCACCACACCCTGCACCATCAAACATCAGCTTGGCTCCTCAATGTTGTAGGTAGATAGACATTCGCGTGCATACCTAATGTTGAAAAGTGAATGTACATTAACAAATGTGAGCATGTAGTCACAGTAAAATATCACCCATACATCCAGTGTGCCCTCAGATAGAAATCTTTCTTGCCTTCTCATTCTGTCTCAGGGCAACCCCTGGGTTGGGTGGAGCCTGCTCTGCAGTGAAACCCATTGGCCTTGGAGTTTTAGTTGGGTCATCTTGAGGACATTGTTTCTAGAGGGCGCAGACATGTTGTCCTATCGGCAGGTGCATTGTCCTCAGCCTGAATTCCCTCAGGGTTGAGGGTGGCAGGCAGAACGTGGGTGAAAAGCCTGGCATCCTCTGAGAGGCGACTTCTGGTGCATGTGTGTGTGTGTGTGTGTGTGTGGTTCCTCTTCTGGCTGGCTGCCTATTGGCACAGCCCTGGTTCCTCGTGATGGTGGGGCACTGGAGTGAGGTCAAGATCCCTTACTCCCCTGTCATCTTGCTGTAGGTGCTGAGCACAAATGGCTTGAGCATGGTGCAGTACAGGTCTAGGCACATATCTAGCAGACTCAGAGACTGCTGGACCTGGCTCTACATGGCAGCCAGCAATGTCCCACATGCCTGAGGCAGCAGGGTTGAATGGAACTACTGCAACCTTCGTCCTGGGTTGCCCTGTGCTTGCTACTCCTGTGCCTACTTTTGCAATTTTACAAACTGTTAATGGACTCCTCTAATAACATCCTCTCCTATCTGGGGCTGAGCAGGTTCCATATTCAAGACTCAGTCAGGACACCACGAATGACCTCAATATCTCTGAGCCAGGAATGGCAAGTTCAGCTTCGGCTCCTTCGTTGTGGTCATGAAATAACAGTCTCTATGGACGTTAGAAACTGTTGTAATTTACGTTTGACTGCCATGTGGTTCTCACTTGGATAGCCTTTCTACACTGACCACTATAAGAGTCTTGTGATACAGTGGTAGTGTCCCTACCTCTGGTCCTGAAGGCTGAATTCAAGTCTCAGGAGCACTTTTTGGAAATTTGGTTTGGCATGCCCCCAAGCATGATGGGGGCCTATCAAGTCCAGAAGTTAGCATCCCTGGTTGGTTTTCTGCTTGTTAGTGACAATCTGTGGGACATATTGACCTCTGTGCACAAATTCCCAACATGGGCTCCACAGCTATAACAGTTTGTGCTGGGCTCACCAATCCATTAAATCAACCCTAGCTAGGAGTCAACAAAATCAAAAAAGGAGGAGAAGAGAAACAATTGAAAATGAAAATGAAAAATAAGGTAGAACTTCCACTCCCATATCTCTAAAGTGACCAAAACTATTCAGTGATTCACCTTGCTGTTGATTAGTTGTTGCTAGTTGCAACTCATTGGCCAGGTTGTTGAGGTAGCTACAAGAGATGATGATTGAAACTTTTTATGAATAGTTGGGCTAAGGTTCCCTGCAGTAAAATAAAAGTATATGATTAGAGTTTGCTAACTAAAAATCACAAACCCTTCAATATCTACCCCATCCATTGGATGTAGTCTCCCAAATAGCAAGAGAAAGTGAGGACTGCAGATGCTGGAGATCAAACTCAAAACGTTTGGTGCTAGAAAATCACAGACGGTCAGGCAGCATCTGAGGAGAGTCAGCATTTCGAGTATCCCGGCACCTTCCCTGTCACCGCATGAAGTATAAAACCTGTCCCCACAACTCCCTCCTCACCTCCATCCAAGGCCCCAAAGGATCCTTCCACATCTGATAGAGATTTTCCTGCACCTCCACATACATCACCTACTGTATCCGTTGCTCTCTACATTGGGGAAACAGGACATCAACTTGCGGAACGTTTTAGAGACCATCTCTGGGACACACGCACTAAACAATCCCACTGCCCCGTGGCCAAACATTTCAACTCCCCCTCCCACTCCGCCAAAGACATGCAAGTCCTGGGCCTCCTCCATCACCAAATACCAGCCACCCGATGCCTGGAGGAAGAACACCTCATCTTCCACCTTGGGAACCTCTAACCACATGGGATCAATGTCACTTTCACCAGTTTCCTCATCCCCCCTCCCCCAACATTATACCAGATCCAACCCTCCAACTCAGCACTGCCCTCTTGAACTGTCCTATCTGTCCATCTTGGTTTCCACCTATCCATTCCACTCTCCACCCCGGTCTATCACCATCACCCCCCGCCTTCATCTCCTATGTCGTGTTCAACTCCATTATCAACAATGCTAACTTGCAGTGGAGGCAATGCTAAAGGAAACTACAGCTTATTTCGGGTGAAACTGTAAATATTCTTCCTTGGCTTCACAATCAAGTGAGAACCAGATGATCATAGTTACTTCTGATGCATTAACTTTCTCATATCCCAAACCCCACCACCTACCACATACACACCTCTCTCTCCCAAGGTGTTCTCATGTCCTTAGAAACACGGGAACAACATAACATTCATGTGAGTAATTTTTAGCACAGTTTCTCATCCATAATATATTTTCAAAGTAGCCTGTTCAAATATGTTACAATACATGACTAGAGCAGGTGGGATTTGAACCTAGGTCTGCCTGGCAGGAACACTACTACAGGAGCTCCCCAGTTTATCTTCCAAAGTGCTCCATGCAATTATTCAGTAATTATGAAAGCTAAAGCTGAAGCAAAGCTTACATTTTTGAAACTCCTCAGGAACATCTGCAGAACATTTAAGTCACTATAAACTCGAAAATAACATTATCAGCAAGACCTAAAATTCAGGCAACTTTGGATCAGACTTGTGACTTCCACTGTGAGATTGTCCAGCAATATTATTAATTAGTGCTGAATTGCTAGTAACTTCAAACTTTGGCTCCGAAGCAGCTGGACATTTGATAATCTGCATAAAGGAAAGTTCATCTGACCTTCTGAATCATATTTGAATACAACTCCATAGAACCAATACAATGAAAATGTTTTTCTTAAGAACTGAAGTAAAAGATGTTTCACCTGAAATCAAAGGTTTAAAAATATCAATGAGAAAATTATGAACTTTTGAGTGACCACATTTATTATCTTGGGTAATGGGCGATAGGAGTCTGAATGAGATCAGCTCCCTCAGAGTGATGGATTGACTGATGATATTGCTGTTTATCCCTAATGCCCTTACTATTAGTGTGAAAGCATTTAACCTCATTCATCAACACATCCTTATCCCTATTTGAACCTGTTATTACAGGATCACCCGTGGGGAGTGCTTATCAGGAATTCAGGGACCGAGGTCAACAAGCCCCATAAGGTTCTTTGACCATTAATATTAATGAGAAGGCTCCTTCCCTATGAGCTCCCATTGGGAGAAGCTCTGTGTTGGGAATACATGTTTGTAAAATCATCTCTCATAATGTCATTAATTGATGTCTACAAAAACATTCAAAATGTTTTGATGCAGAACCGCCAAAAATAACTTAAATGAACCAAGGGAAGCCTAAATAAAATCAGTCAGAAAATTAGGTCACATATCACACATGTAAAATTATATTACAAGTTATGTTGAGCAGAATAATATATGATGAAACCGTTCACATTTGTCAAACAAAGTGTAAGAATAGATAGGAATAACATACAGTGGCACATTTTAATTCCATCAGCTAAGCGTAGATCCTGCAGAAATGTAATATTATTTTAGAATTAAATTGTTTGCAAATATATTTTGCTAAAGGCACCCTGGAAACTGACACTTGCATTGTCCTGGCTTGTTAGGTGGGAGGAGATCCTATAATACTGTATCTCTCATGACAAATCATCCTTGACAAGTATATTAATATTGACCTCCAGGAACTGACATTAATTGGGACCCACAGCTGCTGTAAACATGGTGGGTCCTTATGTACAAATGTTACAGGCAAGACTACAGCATTCAATTTATCTTATTATGAGTATTTGCTGCCATGAGTAACCTGTCCTGTCACTTTCTAATATTCAAGTTAACTCACTATAATCCACCCTATAGTTGATCTGTGTGACATGTGATCTAATTCACTGGTATGATTTGTAAAGCAGAGGGCAATGTGCTTTGTCCTGAATTTAATTCATAAAATGGTAGCTGCTTTATTTTATGTATTGCAACAATTACATTGTTCGTTTATTTATATATGCTATCTGGGCCTGGACATGAGGAAAATATTTTGTCTCTCAGAGGATCCTGAATCAGCAGAATTCTTTTCTTCTGAGATTAGCGAACACGATGAAGAAGGGTCGCCAGACTTGAAACGTTAAGTTTTTTTTCTCTCCAAAGATGCTGTCAAACCTGCTGAGTTTCTCTTGCAGTTTCCATTTTTGTTTCTCATTTCCAGCATCCATAGTTCTTTGTTTTATTCGAAGTAAACAGGAGTTCAATTAATTTTCACAAGGATGTGAACACACAAAAAGATGAGCTCTTTGTAAATCTTAAAATAATCTGTAAAAACTGCTAATTGGTGAGACTATTTCTAACAGTTCTGTTTGTATGTGAGATTTTGACACTGATAACAAGCTGGACAAAGGTATCTTAGAGGATGTAGCAGAAACTGACTCCAGGGAATGTACAGCAGTGCTTTGGAGAATAATAAATAGGGATGGGACTAGTTGTGAAAGAATATATTAGAAATTGTTCTATTTTGTTGAGTTGTAGTCAGCAAATAAATACAAATGTGTTTGTCGCTTAATTGCGAGAACTGAGGAATACTTATGTATATGAAAATACAGTCTAAAAAACTAATTTTTTATAAAGACTTCAGAAGAAAGGTATCAATCTATAAAAGAAAGTAAACTGATTAACTCAGTTTAAAGAATTTAATCTTCTGGAGGTCAATGTTAAACTCTTGGTACTTTGATTTTCTGTTTTAGTTGTCATAATATTACTAGATGGAAAGTGTGATGTAGATTGTGTGATTTATACATATTTTTAATATAATTTGTATTAATTTTGAAGTGACATATGGATTTTACTGTGTGTCTCAATGCATTAATAACTAACTCGTGAATGTTTCTGTAGCCATGGTGTTATTTTAAGAATAGTTTGCGAGGGGGAAAATTTTCAGAAGTAATGGGTTTTTATTTATCTTAGGAAGTTTTATAAACTACCAAGGTAAACAATTGTTATTCAAGGTTTCTGTTAGAAATTTCCAGACTTGTTTGTTTTGATCTTAGGTGAAATACCCCCACAGCTTAGAGAGAGAGAGACCTTTTTAGTTTTGGGCAATTCTGCATAAGTTTTCATGTGTAAAGTTTCTCCTGAGGAAAGGAGATGTTTGCTAGATTTGTTAACACTAGATTACTTTAAGAGTAAGGTAATCCTTAACGTAAGGTGTTGGTGATAATTCTGTACCAGAAGCATTTGGACAAAGCTCTAAAGAAGTTATTTGAAGCTGAGAATGTTTAAACTCAGATGTATGATTCCTGGAGCTAGTCAGGTTTTCTAGACTGGAAGTTGAGGTCAAATTAAAGCCCTTGAGGTATTAGAGAAGGGGATTTTCTGGTGTGAGTACTGTAAAGGGAATGCTTTTGGGCATGAGAGAGGGGTATTTTGGGATCTATAAAGGTGTGCTTTTTACTTTAATGGAATGAGATTTCATCATGTGTTTGGAAGTTTTAAAGTTTATGTACAAAGTAAATATTTAATTTATTTTTTATCTATTTTCCTTTTGCTTAATACACTTATGTTTTATTCATATCAAAAATATATATCATTACATGCTTGTGTTTCAGTAAGAAACAGCCTTGTTAATGCCAAAACAAAACAAAAGATGATCTATGAAGCCACATTTCAGCCTGGGGTCTAATTTGCCCTGTAATAATATCAGCTGTGTTGATAACAAAGTTATTTGGTTGATAATCGCATTAACCATGCATAGTTAATAAAATTATAGAATCAGTCCTTAAAAAAAATCATTTAGCCAATTGTGCCTGTGCTAACTCTTTGAAAGAGCTATTCAATTAATCTCAGTCTCTGCTCATTCCCCTTACATTGAATTCCTCTCTTTCAATTATATATGTAAACTTAACTTTTAAAAAGATGTTGAATCTATTTCCACAATCTTTTCAAACAATGTATTCCAGATTACATCAACTCACTGCATTAAAAGAATGCAAAACCTCATCTCCGCTGTTTGTTTTACCAGCTATTTTAAATCTGTGTCATTTGGTTACTCGCCCTTCAGCCATTGGAAACAGTTTCTCCTCATTTATTCCATTAAACCACTTTGAACACTTTCATTAAATGTCCTCTAAACATTCTCCAGGAAAAAGGAACAGCCCAGATTTACAAGTATCTCCACTTAACTCTCCAAAATCTTGTCATTTTTCCAAATGTGCGATGTCCAGAGTTATACACAGTACTCTAGCTGAAGCCTGAGTACTGACCCTTAAATGTGTGGTAAAACTTCCATAGTTTTGTGCTCTCTATTTCTATTTATAAAACCAACAATCCAAATACATTTCTTTGATGACAGTATCAGTTACTCCAGCTACTTCAAGAATTTGTATATGGTAATAACAAAAATAAAAATTGCCGGAAAAGCTCAGCAGGTCTGGCAGCGTCTGTGGAGAGAGATCAGTGCCAATATTTGGGTCAAGTGACCCTTCATCAGAACAGGGTTTGAGGAAGGGTCACTTTACCCAAATGTTAACTGAGATTTCTCTTGCACATATGCTGCCAGACCTGCTGAACTTTTCCAACAATTTCTGTTTTTGTTTCTGATTTGCAGCATCCACAGTTTTTTTTTGGTTTTCCCTTTTTATATGGTATTGTCAGGTCTCTTGATTCTTGCACTGTCTTTAAAATAAGAACACCAATTGGTGACCAAATCTATCCCTCACATTGACAAAATTACCGTTTTAACACCACTTCTTTCAACTACTGTATTATCCACTTTTTCATTTAATATAGCTTGACGACAGCCTGTATGTTACTAAAACATTATGATCTTTAAAGTTAAATCCTTCTGTTGGAAAACAATGAGAACAAACATTGCAGCCATTATTTGAATTAAAACATTACAAAGCCTAATGAACGTTACAAGTTCAACTTCCTTTCCTAATATCATGTAATTGGATTAGATTTTGCACTCTTGAAATCAAAATAAAGTGCTTTCAAGTCAAACTAACTCTCTGATGATTGCTAGTAGACTCTCTTCACGAGTCTATGTGACTGCCTCAATTCCAGCAGCTTTATATACTATGAAATACGTAAGGGCAATTTAATATTAGTTACAATATGGAGCTAGCCTTAGTCCAAGTATGACAATTAGTTCAGATGTTCAGAGCACAAAAATAAAGTAACAACATGAGCCTGGCCTGGCTAGTAATACTCACCCAACCCTTTCTTTGTGATTTATATGGTATTGTAGTCATTGCTCTAATCCATTACGACTGCATTTATTTAAATATGGAAATAGAAACTTGTAATAATTGAGCCAAAAGTGAGATTAGCACAAAATAATCTTACCAGTGGTAAAAAGCCAAAAGGATTGCCACAGACAGTGCCAGTTCAGCCTAAATACTTTTGAAAGATTGAAACAGTTCAAAAATCTATTTAAAATTAATGGTAGAATCCATGGGATCTGATGTGTTTTACATCTTCAATTTTGTCACGCCATTTTCCTCATTGACATTTTGAAGTAAGCATTTTTAAAAGGCCAATGGTAAACACCACTTTTCTAAGCACTCTTCTATGTTAACCATAAATAGTCATGATACTAAGTGCATCATCCACCCCTTGGGTCTTTCCAGTAATCCCAAAGAGAGTGAGCATAGTTGGCATGAACATTGAAAGCTTTAAGCAACAAGTATTTGAATATTCACTTTAATAAATGATAATTAACAAACTTGATTCATCCCATTCTTTTATGTGTTTGAGACATAGGATTCATATAGTGACAATAAAGACTAACTAAGGATGAAGTCTTTCCCTTGTAATTTGTAGAAATGTTAGCATTCTAACAGGTGACCTTTCCATAAAATAAAAGAAATCTACAAGATTTCAATGTTTTCCAAAGTCCTTAATATTTTTTATTGAAAGTAACTGTTTTTAAGCAATTATTTTATTATATTGAATAGATATAAATCCATATACAATAGATCTTATTCAATTTGTAATATATGTTATGAGCTCAAAGTTGTCTTGCTGATCATCAAGAAAAATAACTATCAACTGAAAGATTTTACAATATTTCATATTAAAAGTAATATTTTAAATTTTAGTTCAAAAGTGACCAAATTTACAGAAGAGTTATACACTGATCATGCAGGCTAAATTTTGCAATTGGGAGTTGTATTGTTACCCTCCATTAGAAAAAAGTATTGGCTGAGACTGATGAGGTAAGAATGAGACAAAGCTCTCTCCTTCAAATTCTGAGATGAGCATTTTTGGAAAAAATTAATACTAAGAAATTTGCATTTAGCTCAGAAACCAGAGTAATAGTTCCACCTGAAACCCTCCAAAAGTCTTTGCTAAACTCAGAGACTTCAGAGGATTCCAATAAAATTAGGTAAAATAGTAACTCAGTAAAACAGAGTTATTCTCCCCGTGTCTGCGTGGGTTTCCTCCGGGTGCTCCGGTTTCCTCCCACAGTCCAAAGATGTGCAGGTAAGGTGAATTGGCCATGCTAAATTGCCCGTAGTGTTAGGTAAAGGGTAAATGTAGGGGTATGGGTGGGTTGCGCTTCGGCGGGTCAGTGTGGACTTGTTGGGCCGAAGGGCCTGTTTCCACACTGTAACGTAATCTAATCTAATCTAAACTCATAAATAACTGTCGAACAGACCCAGTACATACCTCAAACATGCCCAACTACAGTACTCCCCAGATTCCTTACACTCTCCAGAACCTGACCCAACACCCCGAGACCCTCCCCCAATTCTTCCCTGCCAGACCCGACCCTACATCCCCTCACTTCTACCACACCCACCCTAACGCTCCCCAGGACCCAATAACCCCTCACTCCTCCTGCTGGACTGGACTCAAGCCAACTCAATCTACATGTGATTGCCACTGCTTAGAAAATCTGCCTTATTGCTCCTTTAACATTTGACCAATATGGATATCTACTTGGGCAACTATCCATTAAATTATCAATAAGAGGAATTGTATACAACTGTATTAGCCATTGACTTCCTAATGTCATCAACAGTGATTTCTAGGCTGTGATGCCTTCCAGCGTTTGTCCATCACTCCATTGGATTTTATGGGGCTGAATGTTTCCATCTGTAATGGACTTCAGTAAAGCGTTTAATGAGGTTCCACACGGTAGGCTGTTGGAGGAAATGCAGAGGCATGGGATTGAGGGTGATTTAACAGTTTGGATTAGAAACTGGCTTTCTGTAAGAAGGCAGCGAGTGGTGGTTGATGGAAAATATTCAGCCTGGAGTCCAGTTATTAATAGTGTGCCACAAGGGTCTGTTTTGGGACCACTGCTGTTCATCATTTTCATAAATGATTTGGATGCAGGCATAGGTGGATGGGTTAGTACATTTGCAGATGACACTAATGTCGGTGGAGCAGTGGACAGTGTGGATGAATGTTGCAGGATACAGGGGAACTGGGATAAACTGCAAAATTGGGCTGAGAGGTGGCCAATGGAGTTCAATGCAGATAAATGAGAGGTGATTCACTTTGGGAAAAATAACAGGAAGGCAGAATACTGGGTCAATGGAAAGATTATTGGTAGTGTGGATGTGCAGAAGGATCTTGGAGTTCATGTACATAAATCCCTGAAAGTTGCCACCCAGGTTGATAGTGCTGTTAAGAAACATACGGCATGTTAGGTTTTATTGGAAGAGGAATTAATTTCTGAGCTGTAATGTCATGCCGCAACTATACAAAATGACCGCACTTGGAATATTGTGTACAGTTCTGGTCACCCCATTACAGGAAGGATGTGGAAGCATTGGTAAAGGTGGAGAGAAGATTTACCATGATGTTGCCAGGTCTGGAGGGAAGGTCTTATGAGGAAAGGCTGAGAGACTCGGGTCTGTTCTCACTAGAGAGAAGAAGGCTACGAGGGGATTTGATAGAGACATACAGGATGATCAGAGGATTAGATTGGATAGACAGTGTTGACATCAGCTAGGATGATGACATCAGCTTGTACAAGGGGACATAGCTACAAATTGAGGGGTCATAGATTCAAGACAGGTGTCAGAGGCAGGTTCTTTACTCAGAGAGTATTAAGTGTGTAGAATACCCTGCTGACCAATGTAGTTAACTCAGCCACTTTAGGGTCATTTAAACAGTCAGGCGTTTGGTATGCTTTCCTTTATTGGTCAGAGTATTGAGTACAGGAGTTGGGAGGTCATGTTGCGGCTGTACAGGACATTGGTTAGGCCACTGTTGGAATATTGCGTGCAATTCTGATCTCCTTCCTATCGGCAAGATGTTGTGAAACTTGAAAGGGTTCAGAAAACATTTACAAGGATGTTGCCAGGGTTGGACGATTTGAGCTATAGGGAGAGGCTGAACAGACTGGGGCTGTTTTCCCTGGAGTGTGGGAGGCTGAGGGGTAACCTTATTGAGGTTTACAAAATTATGAGGGGCATGGATAGGATAAATAGGCAAAGTCTTTTCCCTGCGGTCGTGAGTCCAGAACTAGAGGGCATAGGTTTAGGGTGAGAGGGGAATGATATAAAAGAGACCTAAGAGACAACGTTTTCACACAGAGGGTGATACGGATATGGAATGAGTTGCCAGAGGAAGTGATGGAGGCTGGTACAATTACAACATTTAAGAGGCATTTGGATGGGTATATGAATAGGAAGGGTTTGGAGGGATATGGGCTGGGTGCTGGCAGGTGGGACTAGATTGGGTTGGGATATCTGGTCGGCATGGACGGGTTGAACCGAAGGGTCTGTTTCCATGCTGTACATCTCTAAGACTCTAAGCACATGGATAAAGATAGGATAGTGTAGGGGGATGGGCTTAGATTAGTTCACAGGTCGGCGCAACATCGAGGGCTGAAGGGTCTGTTCTGCACTGTATTGTTCTATGTTCTATGATCTATATAATGAAGTACTACTGCTGGGGTTTTAAGCATGGATATACAACTATTGGCGGGCAATTGGACTTAGGGGCTGGTAGGACTCAGTCTTAAAATTGCCACCATTACAATTGGCCATTGTTGAGCCTGTAAAATGAGGGCAATAGCTGTTTTTAGGCAACGCAGCTTCAAACCCAGTCTATGTTTTGTTTCACAGCTTTCTGAGGAGATGCAGGGCACAAACAATTAGAGTGTGGTGGAGGGGAGGCCTAACTTTGACTGTGCAGTACTCACTTTATTTGCCAATGTTGCTGATGTCCATGAAGTGGCCCGAAAAGATTGGATTTCTTTCCAATTCCATCTCCTTCTCCTTCACCCATACTCACATACATCCCCACAGCCTGACCCTCACTCTGACCATGGGATGCTGCCAGGGATTATCTGATATCTTTGCATATTGGTGATGGTGCTGGCAAAATGGCTTTCAGTTATACACTTAATTGCCAAAATTGTCTGTGCACTAAGGTAGGCCAATGTTGGTAGTATACTTTGGCAGTGGGGAGACGTTAGACTCCCTTTCCTTCCATGCCATTTTATCAGTCTTCTAGCACATCTCCAAAAGGTTGCTTAAACATGGTCTATGGTCTATATAGAATGGTTCAGTGGGAATAACTGGTCATCTTTTTCTCTGCAGACATAGGGACATAGGAAATAGGAGCAGGAGTAGGATATTTGTCTCCTCATGCCTGTGCCACCACTCTATAAGATCATGATTAATCTATCCCAGGCCAACTCCTCTTTACTGCCATAGTTTTTAATATTTCAAAAATCTATCTCCTCTTTTAATGTTTTCAGAGATCCAGCCATTGTAACTCTCTGGGGTACAGACTTCCAGATATGTCCTACAATCCAGGAGAAGGAATTCCTTCAAGTCTCAGCTTTAAATAAGCAATCCTTCATTCTGTAATGATGCCTCCAGTTCAAAATTAGCCCACTTGTGGAATCTTCACTTCAACTATCCCTCAGAATCTTTTGTATTTCAATAAGATCACTCTCTTTATTCTTCTGAACGCTGATGAATGAAAGTTTAACCCATTTAGTCATTCCAGTAAGGCAACGCCTTCAACTCCAATATAATGAATCTCTTTTTAACTGCCTGCTAAGCCAGTAAATCTATTTTTTAAACACAGGGACCAAAAGTGTGCACAGTACTCTAGATGCAACCTCACCAACACGCTGCACAGTTTTTAAGAAAACTTCCCGATTAAAAAACTCCAAGTTAGCCCAAAAAATGCCAAAGTTCTATTAGCCTTATTTACTTGCTGCATATACATGCTGACGTTTTTCTGTTTCAGGCACAAGAGCACCTCTGTGCTACGTTTTACTGGAGCCTTGCTCCACTTAAGTAATAATCTGCCTTTTGAGTCTTCCTACAAAGTGCATGACCTCAAACTTTCCTACATTAAACTACATCTGCCAAGTTTTTGCTTCCTCACCCCACGTATCTATATCCCTCTTCAGATACCTTATGGCTTCATCGCAGTATGCCCTCCCATCTATTTCTGAATCATCATGAATCAGCACGGTGGCTCAATGGTTAGCACTGCTGTAGCACAGTGCCAGGAACCCAGGTTTGATTCTAGCCTTGGGTGACTATCTGTGTGGAGTTTGCATATTCTTCCCCTGTCTGCGTGGGTTTCCTCCCACAATCCTAAAATGGAGAGGTTAGGTGAATTGGCCATGCTAAATTGCCTAGAGTGTTCAGGTGCATTGGTCAGGGGTAAATATAGGGTAATAGGGTAGGGAAATTGGTTTGGGTGAGATACTCTTTGGAGGGTTGGTGTGGACTTGCTGGGCTGAAGGGCCTGTATCCACACTCTAGGGATTCTATGAATGTAGATACATTACACTTTCTTCCCTATTTCAAGTCATTAATATAGCAAATAACAATGACCATAGGACCATAGGACTGACTCTTATGGACTCCACTAGTTACATCTTTCCAACCTGAAAAAGATCCATTAATCCTGACTTTCTTTTTTCTGTGTTAGTCTGTCTGATGGGTTTAGTTTATATAACTGAAAAGTCTCTCATGTTATTTCGCATAAAACTGAAATATGATATTTACTTTGTTTTGCATTGTGATTTTTTAAAAAAGGACAATATGCATAAGATAACACAGCCACAAGACAGTGATTGCCAAGCAATTTCAAGCTGAGAGAGACTGTCCTAATTCATTCACAAATGTGGCATTTCTGAGTTATGGAGTGTGAAAGACCTATCTTATTCTTATCAGTCACTGTGTAAATCCTGAGTATAATGTATCTTGTCGTAATGTAGGAAAAGAGGACCGTATGAAATAAATTACATGATATTCTTGCTTATCATTAATGTACTACATGAGAAGGGCTGTCTTAATGATTCAACAAGTTTAAAAACAAATTTGCAGTAAAGAGACACCCCACCCATGTAATTGGAGGAGGCTTCACTATGGCAACACTTCTTGGCAGTGAACATCCTTTGTGTCGCCAGCAGCAAAGCTCCTGAATAACCACTTTCACAATACCAGCTGATGGACAAAAACAATTGAACTGCTCATACAGCCGGTACCACCCCTGTCAAAAGATTTGTAAGTTGTACTTGGCCTGTATCTACAACACAGGGTAAAGGTGAAAGGTTATAGCCTGCTGATTTGCTAAGGTATGATCAACTCACACAAATTATAGCTCTATGAAGGTCCTGACAACTTCAATATGATAAGCAATGAGTCCAATTACTTGTGACATGTGAAGCCCGGGTGAACGCATAATTCTGTCAGTGGATGACAAGGCTTTATTAGCGTGGGCATACAGCAATCTGACACACGACCAGCTGCAAGCTGCAATATATAGTGACTTCACAAGGAATTGCCCTTCGGAATAAGTTTAAAAATAAAATTCTTTGAGAGGTGTATGAAGCTCATTTGGCATTATAAACTCATAAAGATGTAACTCATTTGGAAGGAGCTGTGCGCAGTGTTATTTTCTGGCTCATTATGATTACAGCTCATGTCCAGACTAGGAAGGAGGAAAATTAGAGTACATTTTGTCTTGTGAATTATTAGAGGGGTATCCCACAATTTCACCACATTTTCAGACTCTGGCTATATAATGAAAGCAAAATTAACTGCTCTGTTTTGATTTAATTTGACCTCTTCAGTTTGCCAGCATGTTCATGGAGATTGTTGTTCAAGGCTCAGTTTTAAGACTTGGAATATTTCAGTGACACAATGATGAGAATGAGGCAATGTTTCATTTTTAGAGATACTGTCCTTCATATGATCTGATCCCTTACTCTCATCTCAGAGATTTCTGTTCTCTTAAAAATTCAAAAACAGGTAGCCAGTTCTCCTAAAATAAAAAAAGAAAGTGCTGGAGAAACTCAGTAGGTCTGGCAGCATCTGTGGAGAAACAGAATTAACATTTTAAGTTTCTCCAGCACTTTTTGCTTTTAGTTCAGATCTTCAGTATCTGTAATATTTTGTTTAATTTTAGGGAGTTATCTTAATTTCCCAGCAACTAATATCTCAAAAACAGATGACTTAGTTATTCATCATGTTGTATGTTTGTCACACAGGGATGCACAAAACATCTGACAAAGTTGTGATGAGTTTCACTATCATTGCATGTCCTCCTTTCAGTATTAGGTATGAATGTGTATGGACAATTGATAATGGCGTTTTAAGGGAGTCTCTTTGTTTTACTAATTTGGTCATCAGGCTGTTTATGCCAAGCCCTCCATAACATTTCTTAATTATGACAATGGGATAACTTTTTCAAATTATCACTTCCTCAACTCTAATGGTTTAAAAGTCATGCTGATCATGAAGTGGGCACATGACCTCCATGACTGACTACTTAACATACACGCCCAGTTCATGATATACCAGTTGTTCACTCTCCTGTTTCAATGTTTCACTGTTTAGGGATAGTTTAGTTTAGTTGGCTGGATAGCTAGCTTGTAATGCAGGTTGATGCCAGCAGTGTCGGTTCAACTCCCATATTGGCTGCAGTTATTTTATCAAACTTGTACCTTGCCTGAGACATGGTAACCCTCAGATTGCACTCACAACCAGTCGTCTCTCTCCAATGGGAGAGCAGCCCTATGGTCCTCTGAGATTATGGTGACTTTACCTTCCTGCAATTTTATTAATGCTTTATTACCAAGGCACTCATTTGTTGAATTAAAATATTCTCAAGGGCAAAAATGACCTGTAACCACATGTAAACCTGCTACTGAACATAAGTCAATCAATCACCAAAGTGTTGGTCCAACACTTTCAATCTCCTGTCCAATCCAGAGAAAGATGCTTTAGTGTTGAGTGTGGGCTTTTTTGGGAAACACATCGCTGGAGTTTAACAGTTAAGACCATGATGCTCACTTTGTGCCCTTGCTAATTTAACCAAAAATGTCCATCTTTCCACATTTTTAAATGAACTTATACGTATACTAGCTCCACACAGGACCTTCTTGCTCCAGTAATGAAAACAAAACAATTTTCCATCCAAAGCACTCAGATTACTTCTTCCAGTAAACATTTTGGACAAAAATTTGAAGGGGAAGGCCAACAGTATAACAGATCACAGGGGGAGGCATAACTGAATGTAACTTTGGAGGTTTACAAGATCCATCTACCTCAGGCACATTTTCATTTCTTTGACATTCTGTATCTCCTTGATCATCTATTCACTCCCTGCATGCATTGCAGTATTGCCCCATCGTACACTACACTGTCTTTTTCAGGTGATATATTTTCTTACAGTTGTGCAGGAGTGAGAGACAGAGTTCAAAATACTGTTCCCAAATGAGAATAGAGTCATAGAGCACAGAAACAGATCTTTTGGTCCAATTCGTCCATACCGACCAGTTATCCTAAATTAATTTAATTCCACCTGCCAGCACTTGGCCTATTTCGCTCTAAACCCTTCCTGTTCATGTACCCATCCAGACATCTTTTAAATGTTGTACTAGCCTCTACCACCTCCTCTGGCAGCTCATTACATACACGCACCACTCTTTCCGTGAAAAAGTTGCACCGTAGGTCTCTTTTAAAATTCCCCTTTCACTCAAAGCCTATACCCTCAAGTTCTCGACTTCCCCAAACCAGGGTAAAGACCTTGTCTATTTAGCATAATCATGCCCGACATGATTTTATAAACCTCTATTACATCACCCCTCAGCCTCCGACGCTCCAGGGAAAACAGCCCCAGCCTGTTCAGCCTCTCCCTATAGCTCAAATTCTCCAACCCTGGCAACATCCTTGTAAATCTTTTCTGAACCCACATCTTCTCCATTCTATCTAGGCCTCTCAATATTCTGTAATGTTTCAACCAGACCCATCTCCACCATTCTTCTAAACTCTATTGAGTACAGATCTAGAGTCCTCAACTGATCCTCATACAATGAGCCCATCATCACCAGGATCATTCTTATAAACCTTCTCTGAACCCCCTCTAAGGCCAGCACATCCTTCCCTAGGTCCAGAGCTCAAAACTGCTCACAATATTCCAAATGTGGTCTGATTACACTTCTATACAGCTTCATCAGGACATCTCTGCTCTTGTATTCCAGTCCTCTCAAAATGAATACTCGCATCATCAGTTGCCATCAGAACCCCATCTGGTTCACTAATGTTCTTCAGGGAAGAAACTCCTTACCCAGTCAGGCCTATGTGTGACTCCAGGCCACTGCAATGTGATTGAAATTAGAACTAGGCAATAAATGCCGACCTAGCCAGTGCTGCTCATATCCTTCGAATGAACTTTCAAAAAGGTTCAGGATAGTTTGTGTGGTTTGCAGGGGGATTTGCAGGGGCTGGTGCTCCCATGTATTTGCTGTGTTTGTCCTCCTAAGTGGCAGAGTTTGTGAGTTTGGAAGGTCTTGTCGCAGAATGTCTATTCCTCAATCAACATAATTAATAAAACATTATCATGATCAGTTTGTGGGAGCTAGCAGTGTTTACCTTACAAAGTGGAGGGTTGTTTTGTGAGGGAAGGTTGGACAGGCTAGGCTTGTATCTGCTGGGAACTCAGAGAGGAAGAGGCAGCTTGACTGAGACATGGAAGATCCTGAGAGATCTTGACAGACTATATGTGAGGAAGGTATCTCCTCTTGGGGAGAGTGTAGAACCTAGAATCTAGAATCTAACGGAAGGAAAGGTTCAGAGGGATGTGGGCTAAATGCAGGCAAATGGAATTATTTTAGCTTTGGTAAATTAGTCAGCATGGGAAGAGTTGGACCGAAGGGCCTGTGTCTGTGCTGTCTGCCTCTATGACTCCAACCAAAGGTTACTGTTTGACAATCAGAGATCACTCATTTAAAATACAGATGAGGAGAATGTTTTTTCCCTCTTACAAAGTTGTGAATTCTTCCTGACAAGGTGATGTTAGTAGAGTTGTGTGAATATTCTAGGGTTGACATAGATAGAATCTTGTTAAGCAAAGGGGTTAAAGGTCATGGATGTAGGTGTGAATGTGGATTTGAGATTATAATCAGATCAGCAATGAGGGAGCAGGCTTGAAGGGCTGAATGGCCTGCTGTTTCCTCCAGATTTTTATGTGTGTATGTAATTTGACTGCCACATTTTCCACTTTGCAACAATTGCTGCATAACAGATGGCTGATTGTCTGTTCAGACTTGGGCGAAAGGTGCCATACAAATGCAAGTGCTGCCTTTCAACTGTCTCACCTCTCTTGAGTTCCATTGGAGCCCAGTTTCTCATTCCTCTTACAGAAGTCTGGTGAATTCTGCAGGTACACTAGCTCACTCTCGCGGATGGGCCTGGCGTCAATGTCCTTGGGGACCAGCCGTTTGCGGGTGCCCACCGGGCGATGGACCACCCTGGTGGCTGACTGGTACTTCAGCTTGAGGTCCTGGGCAATGCTGCTGAGCTCCTGCAGCCCCTTCCAGTGCGTCTTCACTGAGCACGAGCCTGAGACTCTGTGATACTTGCACTTTATCTCCAGGGATGCCTTCAGGGCCTGAAAGATGCATCTTATGAAAACTTGCATTATCCAGTCTTCCACTGGCAAATACTATCATAGATATCTCCAATGTATCGAACGGCTAAGTAGTAAGATAGAAGAAAATGAAGAATGAATGAGAAAATGCATGTGTGGATGAAAAAGGCAACAGTATTAACTATTAGTCGAAGAGTCAGCCTGAAGGTACCAGCTCCTGCTCACTCACGTGATTTCAGCTTTATAAAGATGGCTATAAATGTTGATTGGTGGCTTAATATCTGCAGTTCCTGCAATTAACTAAAAATGTGAATAAACTGTACAGAGTGACAATAGCCCCTTATGGACCCAATCACTTTTGTATTTTGTTTTGCTCAATTACATGAGTTCTACATGTGGCTGAGGCAGGAACACTTATCCACTAATCTACTTCATAAATGAGCTAGAAACTTATTGAGAAGTTCATACTTTGAGTGTTGCCTGTTTTGTTGTGCTGCAGACCACACTGGATGTTCTGTGGTCCTTATAGAGTGGACAGGATAGGATCAGGGCCCAAACTTTGTCTAGCACCCAACCGTCCATCAACTCTGCATTGATCATACTGGCAACCAGTCAGCACTGTGTATAGGCAATTTCATAGTTACCCTATGGCCTGTCCTTCATTTATCTGACTATCCCTCTCTTCCCACTAAGTGTCCTGCTGACAAATGCCACAGTTAATGATGAAATCTCTCATGGTGAGACCCATGTATTTAGCTCAGCCTCCATCCCATTCAAATTAATACAGAGGTATCACTTGATACATAGTAGTAACTCTGCCAAATGTCAAACACATTCAAGATAAGATGCTCAACCATCATAATAATTTGCTGGACCACCTCCATCCCCAGACATAATCAATTATACTCTAAGCTATACATTTCTTGTCCTCTTCCTTCTTGGGAAACACTTCAGACCAAATACCATTGATGGTTAAAACATTACACAAACTTTTCATTAAATGGAAGCACTCTACCCAATTGGACCATAAGTGATTGAGGCGAACAGAATGTGGAATAACTGATACTGTATGTGTCATGATGGTTCACTTGGAATGAGGAAGATTGTTTAATTGTTGTTGATTTATGGAATTTCAGAATGTAGAGATATTTTAAGTGTTGTACAGAGTTTTCTCATCCATTGGGGAAAATCTTGTTTTAATATTTTGATACATGGCAAGCATAATGCTTTTATTGTAGTCCTAATGTGCTGGCTTTAAGTCCTTTGTTCAATACTAACTTCAAGGAATCAAGGACAGAATTATATTAAAAGCAGGTTAGGTAACACTGGGCTTCTCACTGTGGGGAACTGAACTTTGACCAAAAGCATTGAGCTTTTCAGGAGACTTTAATATGCCACAGTTATCTTTCTCTTTTTCATACTGTAGTTGTTGACTCAATTGTTTCCTCTTCCTGCATAACTAATATTCATTCTACAGTGTTAGCATCTACACTTTCATTATGGTATGTCAAAGCTGAATGCTTTTCTGCATTGTGAAGTTGGGAAGACAGAATCCACTGTCACAATTGATGACAGCTTGGACCACATTGAAATAGCCCCCAACCAACCTAGACATCTGAAGCTTACTCTGAGCGTTCCTATTGCCTACTTAATGTGAACGCCTTGTTCTAATGTGAATGACATTATACCTCGCTTCAGCCAGGCTGCCATGAGTTTTGGGAGGACAGTTAGCCTTTGTTTCCAAGGAGCTAGCCTGAGATTTTCCCTACATTTTGAAAGATGGCAGGAATGCTGGAGTGCCTGAATATAAACACTTCATGACAGCTGTCAGCATATTTGGCATTCACATGAAGGAGCTGGTGTCAGGGATCACAAGCTAGTTGAACATTTAGGGAGATGATGAAGATTGTCAATTGTGACACATGATTGCGCAGTCAGTAGCACATAGAATCATAGGGAACCTGACCTCCTCCAGAAATGGACTTGTTCATTTAAATATATTAATTCATATGTGTCCTATATTAAACTTGATAAAATTGGCATTTGTGACATGCTTTATGCTAGTCTGTCTTAAGGATAGTAAGCTGATTAATACTATCTGACATAGCAAATAAGTCTCTATTAGTAAAGCTGATCCCAGATTTAGATCTGAATATCTGTTGTGCAACAACAGGGTGGGGGGGGGTGTTTCAGGTCTGAAGTGAAGCCTTCAGTTGCATAACTCTGGTAAGGGATTCAGGGCATTGTGTCTAGATATGTACTCTTGATTATCAAGGAATCCATAGGGAGCTCTGAACCTCACAGATACTGGTTTATGAGACATGCTTCCCTGAAACCACTTGCTTCACATGTGAGGAACAGTTCATTCTCAAATATCCAAGATCAGAATCCCCTCCAGGAAAATCTCTCTTTCCTTTTGAACAATTCAGGTTAGAAATCCAAAAAGATTTCTTTCAAAACGATCCACTGAGACAAAAGTTATACTAAAAGTACATCTCAACCAGAAGTTGGTATGGCTTCCCCTTAAGTCTTCACTATAAAGCTTTAATTGATATCCCTCTGACAGATATGCCTATCTGTGTAGGTACTTATTTGAAATATCGAGTTCTGGCTTAAATTCCCAGCACTTAGAAAGGTTCATGTAACCATTTACAAACTTGTAGTGTGTAATGGAGGAAAGAAGGAATGCTTTCTTCTTTCTCACATCAGAGGTGATTTAGAATGTGTTATAAACATCTGCAAATCCATGACTTATGGTCCTATTTCAAATTCCCTACCTGCACTATGTAAAACCTGGCCATACTGGGTAGCATCATCCCTGCCCCTCAATGACATGGGCATTGATGGATTCGTTGTGGAAATATGGAAAGATTGGCAGTAGTGAGGAGGTCTAGTTCTGCAATCATGTTGTGAACAGTGACTGCCGAGCAGCAAGAGAGCAATCTGCATGAATTTGCATTTCATTAATATGTAATGTCATCTCATTGATATGTATTTTCTAATTCACCCATGCACCAGAGAGAAATTAGACAAAAGCAATTCTCAATGTGAAAATCAATGTGGCTTCCTGGTGACTATTATTCACTGCTTGCACCTCCAGACCTCATCTTGCATAGCACTCCCCAATAACTTGGGGACCATTCCATAGGTAGTGACTTGTGAGTTTGGCACTGGACATGCACCAGCCTCTCTGCATCCTCATGGTACATTTTTAACTGTGGATGTCTTGAGACACCATCACTGAATTGTGCCAACTGCTGGAGCAGGACCTGCAACATGAAGGGCTCAGTGGTCCTCTTATTTTGGTAGCCATCAATGTGATAGCTGAACCAAATTTTTGTACAAGTGGCTTCTTATCCATTGGGGTTCTATATTAGGTCTCTCAATCTTCAGCCCACGTATTTATCAAGCTTCTTATCGATGCAATTTGTTCCACATCACACTGTTTCATCATGTTTTCTCCATAACAGTGCTGTAGCCCAGGCAGAAGGCTTTGCCAACATAACTGGACTCCCCCATGCACAGGGCCGTACAGAGTGTAAACATGTCATGTTGAGAGTACCACATTATAACGTAGCTACTTTCTTGAACAGAAAAGGATTCCATTCTTTTCATGGACAAGTAATTGGTGATCATTGGTACCACATCTTAGAAATCTGTGTTTGCTTCCCTGGAACCTGCCAAGATGCCTGTATCCTTGAGAACTCTTTATTTCAGGAGGTGATTGCCTTACAAGGATTGTTACTGGGAAATGAGGGTTACATGTGGATGGTGACTCCATCATGCAATCTCCTGAGGCTGAGTGTAGATACAATGCAGCCCATTCTTCAACTACAGCCATCATTGAGCAGGCATTAGACTTCCTGGAGTGAAATTCCGTTGCTTGGATCTGGAGATGAGGGCCTTGCAACATGGTTTAGACACAGTGTACCACATAATCCCAGCATGCTGGACTGTGCACAACTGAAGAGGATGTAATGAACACTGAAGATCTGGGAGAATGGCAGCAGTCTTCGAGAAGGAAGATTAAGCCAATGAGCAGGATGCTCATCATCTTTAAGATGTAGCTTTTCTTTATTTTCTCTATAATTCTGCTGCTGCTGAATAAAAGTGAATGTTTTCAACTGTTTCAAGACTTCCCAGTATGTGGTGCTTCTGTATTGGACAATGTGAAGATATTAGGTTCTACTTGGCATTAGAGAAAGAGTAACAACTCCCTTAGACCGGGTTCTAAGTTGGGATAACACTAAGGATCGGTACTCTGTGTGGCTTAGTTCTTAAAAAGCAGTGGATGAACAAATGTACACTTGTATTTGCAATGAGGTGTCAGCATGAGCCTTCAGAAGCATTTCTTTCTGTTTCCACTCAGTATGTGCTTTGTAAAGGGGCAGCTCCTGACTGGCAGAGCTTGACATGGTGCATGGCAGGGGTTTAAAATGATGCCAAGATCAGGAATTTCTTAAGGATCAGCAATGTTGAGGCTATCTGCTATTCCTGAGTGGTAGATAGTGGGGCATTATAGAGGAGTGTGATGCACAGTTAATGAGATGAGCTGAAGAAAAGAGCATGGGAAACCTCACTACGGCTTATAGAGAGAAACTATCCCCAAACTGGCCAGATAGTTTCTGGCCAGTTTAATTTCTGTTAAAATTCAGTCTAGAGTGTCCTTCATGACCCTATGAACTTTGAGACCCATGATTATAAAATATTTAATAAGTAGTTTGCAGTTACTCACCACGGCAGCATAAAACTATTTCTTTAGTCTCCTTTTCAAGTTGGTAACACACTTTTAACAAGTCCATGGTCCCTAAATTGCTAATAAGTCAAACACCTAGGTCATCCCTCTACAATACCACACCAGATAAGCTATGGAATTTATTTTAACATATTTTGGGAATTTGCAGACTGGCGTCAGAACATTTCTGGGAGAGCTTAATCATTCGGTAGCATTTCTCTGATAAGGAAAACTTCCACTTCTACCTGGTCTAGTGCATACTGTGAATGTTTCAGAGTCCCACACAGCATGTTGGACTCGCAACTCCACGTGAAATGATTCCTAAAAACAATCGCTACATAATCAGAAAGCAGCTCTCCATTATTTTCTCAGGGCAACTAAGAGTGGACACTAAGTGTCATCCTGTCAACATCATTCACAGCTCAAGAACTGATATTAAAAATAAAATATTTATGAATTTGCAAAACTACTATTTTATTGAACGATGCCTGCAAAATCATTGCTGTGAGAACTAGGTTAAAGATGGTCTCTCATTGCTTCAAAATAAATACACCAGAGAACTAAGAAACCAAGGTTAATGCGTATATTTTGTAAATATGTTTAACACGTGTGCTCATCATAATGACAAATGAAACTTTCTTGTTTTTACTTTTCTCTTTCCCTTGAGGATAGAATTAAGGATTCAGAGTTCTAATTCTACAGTGAAATTATGAAGAGATTTGCTGGCATTCTTTGAATTTTATTTTGAAGAAGCTTTATCCAATGTTAACCCTGACTGTTTGCCACCCAGGTATAGTAAAGGTCAGAATCCGCAATGCCCTGTCAATTCCAATCTGCGCCCATAAGTATATCCCTGCCAACTGTAGTCAGAATTCAAGAATGCCTACTGTTACAACACAATCTTTCCATATCCTGTACTCTGTACTCTTACAGCTTTCTCAGCAAAACTGCTGAGTTTGTGCCAATTATGGTCTGATGGGACAGTAACTTTATACTGTGGGATCAAGTCTGCTGGGAACTGGATTGAGCTTCCAAAAACTTATTTCACTTGGGATCTTCAACAGGTGTCAGTAAAAAAAAAAGCACATTTACATCACATATGATGGAATTGTGTTTAAACCTTGGCTGACAAAGACCAAAAATGATTCATTGACAAACTCTACAGTTTCTTTTCAAATTCTAATCTCCCCCTCATTTCCTCTCTTGCCACGTTGTACGGGAGGCAATGGAGCTCTAAATTCCAGCTGATTGCCTCTTTTAAAATGCATATTGTTATTCCCAATGAACAAAATTGATTCCTGAATTTTATTGTAGGCATCCTTGAATTCTGGCCACAATCTGTAGATGTGTCAGGCTGATGCAATAGTAATAGATGTGGATGATCAAAACTTTGGGGGAGGCAGGGTATTTTGGCTCCATCTACGCATTTGTCAATATGAAGCATGACAGACTTACAAAAGGCATTTTACACCCTGTGGTGACGGCAAGCTCTCTCAAGTCACAGATGTAATGGGTCAGATGCAGAACTGAAATGCCTGCGTTGTGAAGTTGAGCCCTCGATTCAGAAATATGCATTTAGTGCATCAGTGTGATATTTCCTTCCTATCCACTGAATTTTGGCTGCCCCTCTGAGAAAGACAGCAGTGGGTGCTGCTAAATTTGACGGTATTTTTTCTATCAACTCCTGTCCTGTGCTGAGACTCTTCGTATAAACTTTCAGCGGGAAGATGGACATTCCATCTGTCTGGACTGACTTCAACTCAAGGTCCCTGGTGTGTAAAAAATGAGGTTCTGCAGCCTTTTTAAATCTGAATTTCAAAGTTTAAGTTGTTTAACTCTGTGAGCATTGAATAGCTAATCCTAAAATAGCCAGAAAAAGAAATTCCTTTTTGTTTTGCCAGTTTACGAAATGGAGAATGACAGACAAGTTACACTTCATTTTATATATGAAGTAGAATCTATTTGGCAGCCTTACTCCCTTACCCTCCAAACCCAGAAGGAAGGCTCCCCTTTTGTACTGATAGGGGTAGCTGCCACTATTCTCACCTGCCGGGAACTGCGATGGTACCATAAACTGGCATTTACTGGTTGCATCTTAAGGATCTCAGTTGGTGACAGGTTGGGAAGGCCTTCACAGCCAGAACTTAATTCCCAGGGCATTCAGGCATCTCGCTGGTGCCAAAGCTGCCTGATTTCCTTCCCATGCTGCCACTTTCGCTGTTACTTCTCATGAGAGGAAGATTCTGCCTTCAGTTTCTACTCTGTCAAACCTTTTATATGTTTCAATGGCATTACCACTCATTTCTTTACACCCCAGAAAATATAGATCCAATTTAGTCAGTCTGTCATCCCTCTCAAATCCAACAAAACTTTACTGGCTGGCCTTTCATAAATACAAGAGAACAAAATTGCACACAGTATTCCAGATATGATCTCACCGTATCCTGTGCAGTTTGTAGTAAGACTTCTTTATCCTTACACACTGATCTCCTTGAAATACAAACAATACATTCGTGTAAACATAGAGTTGTGCTCCTAGTTGCTTTTTGTACTTGCTACTTGCACATTAACCTTCTGACCTCCTTGAATGAACACACCTAAATCTCTTTGAGCATCAGCATTTACATTAGTTAATAGTTAATATTCTGCTTTTTTATTTTTATGACCAAACTGCGTAGTCTCTCACACTCCTACATGAAACTCCATCTTCATTTGTTGCTTGTTCATTTAACCTTTATCTCCTTACAACTCTTTCTATGTCCTTCTCACAATTTACATTTTCATGTAGTTTTGTATTATCAGCCAATGTAGATATATTACTCTCTGCCAATTTGTTGAAGTCATTAATGTATATTCTAAATTGCTGAGCTCCAGCATTGTTCCCTGTTGCACTCTATTGGTTATATCTGCCAACTCAAGAATGCCACAATATATGTCTACTTTATGACCCCCAACTTCTTGAGTTTTTTTTTAGTCACTCATGAGATCGGGGCATTGCTTGCTGGGTCAGCATTTATTGCCTGTCTCTGGTTACTCTTGAGAAGGAAGGCAGTGAACAGTCTTTTTGAACTGCTGTAGTTCGTGTGTTGTAGGCGAATCTTCAATATGATTAGGGATGGAATTCCTACGTCACATGAACTACAGCAGTTTATGCCCTCTGCTCCTGGACTCTCCCCCAATGGCATCAATATTTCCCCCAGCTATCAGCAGTGCTTTGTACAGTTTCAGTTAGACTTCTCTATTTTTATGCACCATTACCTTTGAAATAAACAGGGGGTCGGGGTGGACCGGGGCTGAAGAATCTTGACCTTGACCCAGGTGCCCCTCCCTCACAGGGAGATATGGAGGTGCCAGCCAGCTCACAGCTTGAGCAGGAACCACCCCCTCCCCTTCAGATATCACCACTCAGGAACCTCCTCTTCCAGTCAGCCTGATGTTTCTGACCCTGTGGAAGCTGAAGCTGAGGAGGGTGAGCCTGTATCTTGCCAGAACATTCTCAGCATGTCTGGACCCTGAAGTCACAACTGACCTCTGGGTCATCTGCCCAAAACATCGAGCTAACAGTGTCCACCAGAGGGCAGGCTCTGTCCACCCCTATCTGTGGATACCGGGACAGCACTTCGATGTAGTGGGAGTTTCAGGAAAAAGAAAACCTTCGAATGGTGCACGAGGCAGACACGTCATTGTAAACAGAAACTCACATCTGCAAATATATTAGTACTTTAAATTGTCACCTGCCTGTTCAATTGTTACTTTAATTTCAGCTACAACAGTAAAGCTCTAGAGGCTGCTCTTGCTGAATGCAGTTAGACTCCTGTCTGAAAGTGTGCTACTCTTTCACTACAGTCAATGTAGCTTGGCATTTTATCACTAATGAGAATGAGAGGATTGGATGTTGTCAAACAAACAAACTATTGTTAACGTTAACATTTATTGAACTCCAGGAAAAGCAAAGAAAGAAGCAACAAAAAAGTTGCACCTGCTCCTGGAACCAAACAGGAGCCACTTGCTCTTCTAACATCCACTAATTTACAGTTGAAGAGCAATGACATTGGCCATCTCCGTTCTCCTGGGGCTGAGTACTAATCAATCCTGCCTGACTTGCTCAGCCTTTGAAGTTCTATCAGGCTGATGGTGAAACTTCTCCTGCTCAATATACTCATCTTCGTCCTCAGAAGACTGTTGGCTCTCTCCTAGATCTGCAGCATCCCTCAAAATCTCCTCTTTTCCTGCTTCAGCTGTGCAGGGCACTGCCTACAATGGTTATGTAGCACAGTCTGTCTGGAATGTACTGCTAGAGAGTCACAGACCAATCTATGCATAGGCCTCCTCAAGAAGAGGTCCCAATGTTCTCCTACATGATGGTCTTGGTGGAAAGATTGGATTGGATTGTATCTAGGCTCAGCCTCAGTCAGGGGGTTGAGTAATAGAGTCATCAGCCATGGGCAGCCCTTGTTTCCCAGTGACCATCTCTTGAAATGAAGCACGAACCTGAGAGTTATCAAGAATATAGGCATGAAGCCCAACGAAGCTTCCTGGCACAGACCTCTAAGATGTGGTGGCAATGATCATGTGAATTGAGACTGAGCAAAGAGAACTCTCTTCTGTGAATGAAGTCAGCTGAATTATGACCCAGATCTCTCAAGACAATGTGTGTTCAGACAATAACAGCCAGCTCCTGGAATGCTCCCACAGGTGACACAGTTCTGTGAGAGGTTACCAGGACAATCCGCATTCAGCAGCAGCATGTACCTCCCCCATTTGGAGGAAATGATATGGAGGCCTCCTGTACCTCCTCGACATCCTTCAGTGACCTCCTGCCACAATTCCTTCACCTGCTCAGTAGCTGCTGAAGGTTGTTGCTATGCATGTGTTTGCTGATGCACGTGTTTCTCCTCAGTTTCTGAGTAGTCAGTGATGATAGCCCGTCCTGTGGCTGGATCCACTGGCTCCAGTTCCAATGTTTGGGGAATATGAGAAACAGGCCAGGTCCTTAGTAATGTGAGAGGTCAGCATTCACAACACACACAAATGACAGCTCTCTATTCCTTGATACAGGGGACATGGGGGCTTTTGTCAAGGAAGCATATGAGTTGCCCCTCTATTGACCTTTAACATGGTACACTTTCTTGTGATGTATGCTACACAGTTCCATCTCCTACATGTAGAGTGGCAAATTGTCAGTGCATTAGGATTACAGAGACATTGTCACCCACCTTTATTCCAATCCCCTAAATTATCAGAGAAAAGCATATCCATTATGAAATACTTACAGTGCAATGTGGGAATAGAACAGTTCCATGCGCTTGTGCAGCCTATGAGTCCTTGAAGTGTAACTGTGAATTGTGGATGGTAGGTGACATTTCAAATGTTATCAATCACTTCTGCTTAATAGTGTTTGCTAGGATTAATTTGTAATGATCAGTGTCATACTCAGGACTGCTTGTGCCCAGGATGTGTAATCTTCGTTTTCACTCAATGCACATGATGCACTTACAGAATCTTGTGACTGCAGATGGTGTGAGTCTGGAATCTAAGTGCCTGATTATTGCAATTAGTGTCTTGAAGGACTTCACATTACAAGCCAGTGGAATCCTCTCCCGCAGACTAAACAAAACAAACTGACTCCACCCATTCTGGGCTTTTGGCAGCCATTTTTCATTTTAATCATACATTCGAGAATTGGATGGCGATGGAGTACAACACAGCTGGTGCTTCAGAGTAAGTTGCGCATTGCGCCTGTTACTCTAGGTGCCGGCTCCTACAATCTTCACGTTCTTTTCTACATGCACTATCTGACAAAAACCTCCGCATTCCTTCCCAATTCTTTTATTTAACTCTTCATCTCCCTACTTTACCTTCTGAGCACAGGACTACTGCTTAGTACTAACTAGAATAGTAATGTACTGCTCCCCCATTGAAGCAAGGGTGGTGTGGTCCATTGACACCCCCTCCCCAGCACTGCAGTAGACTGGTCCCCTCATGTTCTACCTTCTTCCACCCTTCCATGTTGATTTGCCTCTGCTTCTCGATTATTACCGTACTGCATCCCAGAATGCTGCCTCTTGACCCCACAACTGACTTCTCCAACTTGCCCACCTTAGCTGTGACCTCTGATAAACCCCTTGCCTTTGAGTAAACAGACTGCTTGAACTGACGATGGCCCAAGTCCTGACTGACTGGAAGGATAGTCCTGATGGACAACTGACCAGATCCCAAGCTCATTACTGTGTGGCTCCCTAGATGATTTACTGTGAACTCCCAGACTCATTGTTCAATAGCGAGATGCTCACTAGCTGTTTAAAACTCATGTGGAAAATCAGAATGTTTCTCCTTTCCTAATGTACTTACACAACTCTCTTGCCATTGCCCACGTTGTTCAGAGGTATGAAAATAAAATCCATGACGTTTTTGAGCTCTGAAAAAATTATTCTATGGGCATTTCAGTTGCAAGGTACCATCTTCAACAATATGCTATTCTCTCAATATTGCACTGAAGTGCTCTTCTCAATCGTACACTCAAGTCTGTAGTGGGGCTTTGATCCCACAATCTTCAAAGGCAAGCATGTTACCAAATGAACTGGGTTAACTTCAGTCAAGTGCATTTATTATTATTTCTGAGTGGTACATGTTGCTGAGATTTGACTGCAATCTTGTATTCAGAGTTGTTTCTCCTATTTTATTTAGAGAGCTGAATTAAATTCTAGAAACTCTGGAATTAAATTTAAAACACTGCTGTTGGGACTTGAATTTTCGTGATTCCTAGGGCTCTTGGTAAGTCACACTTCTGTTTTCTTTCCGAAAAACTAACAACTACTTTAGGAGACAATGCATGGTATGGATGTTAGAAGGTAAGGAGCCATTGACGAAGTTCGTCAATTTTCTTGAATGAGAGTAAACAGCATTTTATTGTACTATTATCCCAAACATGAGAGACTGTTTATTATAACAGAAAAGAGGAAGAGATGAACTGAAACATTTTATTGCTCTCCTCTTTTCTCTGTCATCAGAAGTGATTTTGATTTATTTATTCTTTAGTTACTCTTTTGAAAAACATCTCGGTATGTCCACCCAAATGCACTTTCTTATGTAAACTATAATTTTGAAATCACCTGCAAAAAGCTCTCAGCAGGGTTAAGACAAAAAAGTGTAATTTATTCATGCATTAAAACCCTAAATTTATCGCCACAACAAATACGGACACACACAATCATACAAGGAATGAAGAAAATAAGGAAAGGCAAGAAGTTACAAATAAGATTAACTTAACAACTGAATGTACGGATATTAATACATGAGGTTTTAAGTAAGTTAAAAATATCTGTGAGCAGCAAAGGTTCTTCTCAGAAATCTGTTCTTAGTGACTGCAAGCGGAGAAGTGTAGTTGGTCTAGTTTTCAGGAGAAATGTAGGATTTTTTCAGGAAACCAGGTTTCTGAGAGGGTGAGACTGAAGGGCCAGTTAGGCCAAGTCTGAAATCTGGTCTTCTGTCAAGAGAATCATGCAAGACATGATGTTAAGAGCAGATTAGCACTTCTCAGACTGACATGTGAATAGTTGAATAGAGTTTGCCTGGACTGTGTTGCTCACAATAGACCAGCTTTCTACAAAACATGGCAAGACAGTCCAGAAAGTATATTGATCTGCTCTGAGATCAGGAGATTTTATTTGTCTTCTTGGGTGAGTCACTTTAGAGTCACTTTAGTTAATGAAGTAGTTGTAACCATTGTTTGTCAGTTTGGGGATTTTCCTGGTGTCCCTATAAATGTGAGAGGAAGGTGTCAAATGGACAGATCTTCTAGCCATTCAGCAAGTGTAGGTGCTCCCTGGTTTTTAAATCAAGGTAAGGTAGTTTTCTCAGTCACTGTGACAACCTCTCTGGCCTCCATTTAGATGTGGAAATAAGGTTTCAAATAGTCAGCTCTCCTGCCCATCCAATGAGGACACAAGCTCGCTTAATTTCAAATCTTCCAGTTGGGTTTGGGAACTTTCTGTGATCCTATTTATCCCCTGGGAGAAGGATTTCCTTTGCCACATTTAGGCTGGATCTCTTTCAATCTTGGCTACTCCCAACCCGACATCTTGGCTTTCCTCTGGCCCAACAACTGAATATTGCACACCTATTTGAGGAGTTAGGCACAGCACCTTTAAGGGCGGTTGCAAGGACTGTTTTGCTTATGGAATGACGACTTCCCCAGTTGAGATACTGCAGAGATGGACTGGGACTGATTCAGCCCCATGTGCTTTGGGAATCTCAGTTAACAAGGGGGTTCCACTGTTCGGCCTTATGGCCCTTTCACTATGTTGAGCCTCTCCCTCGGGTTTATCTGGACAGGAATTGTCCCGCTTGTCACTTATTTCAACAACAAAAGCATTTGCTAATTCGATCTTTGACTCATTTACTTCACTGCTTTTGAAATCAACAGGCCATTTCTTGACCCCTTTCATTTCACTGACCTGACTCTTGCTTTTAAAACCGTGTAGCTTCCCCAGCCACCTTATCCCTGACAGGGATTTTTCATCCACTGTAGGAGCTCTGAGCATTTTCCAGCCTTCTTGAGCCCTGTAGAAATTTGTTTAGTTTGTCCAGTCTCTCTCAACTGTTTCCTGGGTTCTATTCTGAGTCCTTTTAACTTAATAGGCTCTTTTCTAGCCTTTTTAATTCCTGTGGATTCGAGCCTGACCCCTTTTAATCCAACTGGCTCTGGCCTAGCCTCTTTAAACTCCCGTGGTTTTCTTCTCTGTCTTTCCATACTTATGGGCTTTTCATCTTTGTTAGGATGCTCAGGATCTCTTCATTTCTTCTACTCTCTGAAGATGATCAGCATGATCTGGTTCCTTTCTGTTTTTCAAGTCAAATTAGACTGCTCTGAATTAGCTGGGCTCATGGCTTGGGAGTGTAGCAAGCTGTTTTCCAGTGATATAACTAATCCCTTCCATATCATTTGTGCTTATAATTCCATATCCCACATCTTTTTCTGGAAACCTATCTCTTTGGAGCAATTACAAGATCATATGGCCTACTGTTATATGATGTGATGTACCTGAAAGCTTTGATAATTGTGCAATATGATGAACTTCAACTACTGTGATATGATGCTTTGCTCCCGTAACTTAAGTGATATGGATCATGTAGTACTGAAGAATTCCACATATGTGCATTGCAGTCAATGTAATGTGTGGGCTCAAACCCAGTAATTCAGATGTACTGTAGCATGCTTCCCACAGGTATCATGTTCCAAGAGGACTCAGTAAGATGGGGTATGAGACATTTATACCATTACGTTACATCCCATAGAAACATAGACTCCTTGAAAATAGGAGCAGGGAGCAGGCTATTCAGCCTTTTGAGCCTGCTCCATCATTTAATATGACAATTGTTGATCATCCAACTCAGTACCCTATTCCTGCTTTCTCCCTATGATTCCTTTAGCCCGAAATACTATATCGAAATCCTTCCTGAAAACAAAAATTCCACAGGCTCACCACTCACTGAGTGAAAAATGTCTCCTCAGCTCAGTCCTAAGTGACCTACTTCATGTCCTTAGACTGTGACCGCTGGTTCAAGATTCCCCCACCGTCAGGAACATCCTTGTTGTCTTTAACCTGTTAGCATTTTTTAAAATGTTTCTATGAAAACTCTCTTTGTTCTTCTAAACTCCAGAGAGTATAATCTTGAACGGTGTAGTCTCTCTTCATTCATCAGTCCTGCCTTCCGAAGAAGCAGTCTGGTGATGATCAGTCATGATATGATATTGGCATCATGAGCATATCTCTTGAAGGTATATTGCAGATCTGTTGCAAGACATAACACGACAGCTATGCTCAACTTCACATGGCTCTATAAGTCTCTAAATGGCAATGAATGCTCACTGAACTGCCTCTTGCCTGTTTCAAATCCTGGGAGTGTTCTGACTGATCCTGGAAGAAAGAAGCCTTCCACATGCCAGCTGTCCAATGAAGCAACCTGGGTGCAGTGACCACTGGCATAGGAAGGAATGGGATGGTGAATATGGAGAACAAGGCTTAGGCTGGTTGTACCTACCTAGCCACAAGCATTCCTTGCTCTCCCAGGGATATCCAGGAAACCGTAGGACAATGTAAAGTTTCCGTTTTGTTGCAACCTAAGAACTTTAATGTTTATATATCATTATTCAACCAGAATTTTTCTACCATCATTACTCCTCTATAAATCCATGTTTCTGTAATTTTCCTCCTTCTCTGCACAATCTCCCTCTGAGTAATGTAGTTTGCCCAACAAAGTACTTTGTCCCTCATTGATCTTCTCTTTTACCATCCCTACTCCCTCTCCATTCTTTGTTTCATTCTTTGTCTTCTCTGTCTTTATTTTCTTTACTGTTTCTCTCACATACTGTTTTTCATCAATCCATTCCTCATTTTGTCATTCTTGCTCGGCTTTTTCTGCACCTGTCTGATTTTCTGTCCTTCCAATCAGCAATTAATTAATAATACAAGAAAACAGTGCATCAAACCGTCAATGTGAATGCTGGACATCTGAAATAAGACCAGGAAATGCTGAAAAACAGAAATATTCTGAAGGTCTGACAGCATCACCATGGAGAAAAAGGACGAACATTTCAGCAATATAACTTCCTCAGACCCGAATTGTAATTATATTGCAAGTTTCAGTTACAGTACTTACATTTTGATGCCTACAATTATAACCCTTAAGGGGTAAGACAAATGAACATCTTAGCCTAGAGCTTCAGCTTATTGTCTTGCTTTCATTGGCACAATTCCTCTTATTTAAAAGCAAGGGAGCAAAACTTGAGTTCAATTGCACCCAGTGCAACTTGAGTTTTGTGACATTTTGTTCTATTTTTAAGAATGTTAGACAAGAGTTAAGCCTCCAGGGTGAATTAATCACTATCGAAAATTTCTGCTGATTGCATTGTTTGCAGACTTTTGCAGGGCTACAAGGAGAAAGCTGAATCTTTTTGGACATGAATGCTTTGAATAAGTGAAAGATTACTGGAAAATACTTCTGTTTTATTTATATATTTATTTTCAGGTAATTTAACATTGGGTTACTCATGGATGCTGCATTGTTACTGTGATTTAAAATGCTTAATTTTTTGTAGTGACCACAATTTCATTTTTATGAATCAAACTTTACGAAGTTATCATTTCTAATATATCAATATGAAAAACTGTAGCCATCTGCTGAAAGGTTGAGGACATTGATTTCAGGTGATTGGTGAAAGGGGCAATTTTTTATTCAGTGAATGGTTAGAATCTGGAATTTGTTTTTACAAGCATAATGGAAACAGACTCAGTCATGGTTTCCCATGAGGGAGAATTTTCAGGACTTATGGAGGGCTGGGAAGGTGGGAATTAGCTAAATTGCTCTTGTAAAGATCTAGCAAAGACAGTTTGGGTGCAAGCACCCCTCTATTGTGACGTAACCATTGCATGAATATTTTCTGAGACATATCTTTTGATTATTTATTAAGTACTGCCCTATTACACTTGTTTATGGCAGATTTTTCATGTGATATGCAAATACATTTTAGTGAAAACTTAAAAAAACTTTCCAAAACAAGTACAGTTTTAGGTGTTATTTGGTCTAGAATCACTGATTGTGCCCACTTCAGGAAAATTTCTATTTTTTGCTTAATTGCTCTGCTTCAAAATACACATACTAGAAATCTACAGCCATTGAAAAGTTAATTACCAAGTAATATCAGATCTATGACAGCAACGTTAAATTCTGCACAACAGCTTGCAATTACAATGTGCCTCCAAATGTAGTAAAATATCATAAAGTCCTTCATGGGGGCATTATCAAACAGACTGATCCAAATAAACTAGCTTAGTCAACAAGGTAGGAGTGTCTTAAAGATGGAAAAAGAAGCAGAAAGGGTTAGGACAAGACTTCCAGTATAAGTATAATTGCTAATAAAGTGATTGAAATGGAACATGAGCAAGAAAACAGGTTTAGAGTTTATTTCTGCAAGTGACCTTATCACCAAGCTGGATGCCTTGGCTACAAGAGAATCAACATTGGAATTTGAGAGAATGGTAAAGTCATGCTTATGAAACAGAAAACACACTGTTGCATTCTCGCGAGCCCAGCATTTCTTCTAAACCATGACATAACAGATGTTAGGAGAGTTAGACTCTGCTATTGGCCACAGAATGGAACACAAGTATATTCATGTCTCAAATCAATGAACACAAGAACGCTGAAAATCCTTCTTGTTTGTGATACGAAGCAGCACTGAATGACTAGTCAACACACAGTTTATATATTTATACAACAATTTGTAACATATAAGGCAACACCAAGCCTTATAAAAATAAATTTATTTTTAGCTGCTGCATAAAGCTAGACAAACAAGCCTGCTTTTGTAAGTCTGTTATTTGAGACAGAGTCCACAGTAAATATAACCCAAGAGAACTTATTTTCGATATAAAATACTGTAAAAAGGCTAAAACTTTATTTTGCAGTCACTAAAGTCGTTTTGAAATGTGGGCCCTTATTAAATTCCGTCTCCACCTCAATATCCGTTCAGTATCACTGGTTTAACAAAAAAGGTTCCTGTGTTTTGGAAAGTGAATACCACCCTGAAGGTCAAACCATGTCACAGTGAAGTACAGTTTGCCAGTTATTTATTTTTCATAAATAAATGTTTACTCAGGACACTAGATAGCTGAATTTAGTGAATAAACATAGTTGAACTTGAATAATTCCACTGCACTCTCCTGGCTAGAATATACAAAACATTTTCTGTTAACCTTAAAATAGAAACATTTTTGTTTTTCTACTCACTATTGAATGAATGTGCTCTAAGTTTCCTCTATTTTGTTGTATTTGTAGAATTGACTCTCTGTACATTTGTAACTGGACTTGCAAAAGGATAAGCTGAAGAATTATGTACTGCTGGAAGAAAAAAATAAGGCATTTCCACCTGTTTTTTGTGTCCATATTTAGAAGCCACACTGACGTTTCATGCACAGCCCAAACCACACATCTGCAGCCTTCCGAGGGTTAAATTACATGACTAAATTCTTTGCAATTTTTTTATTGTATCCCTGTTTAATTTATTTAATTTTGGAATTCTTGTCCTTTTAATATTTTTCGGTATCACAGATATAAAAGCTCACCTATTGACCCTTGGAAATAAAAATTAGTTCAAATTATGGCCTAAAATGTAGGCACTTTAAATGGGTTAATGCAGTGTCACAATTTTCATAAAACTCATAATTAAAAATACCATTTTATCTTTGGTGAACAACAAATTTTATTCAGTTTGCTTCAGAGATATTAATGGAGCTATGCACAGTAAAAGCAGAGAGGTTGATTTAAAGCCTTTCAGCTTTCTTACTTCTATTTCTCCTCACTCCTGCTATATTTCATGCAGAGAACTTCTATTCTTTTTTCTTTTCACATGAAGCAAATATGGCTGAATATATCTCCACCAATCTTCATTCACTACAGATCAATGGATCCAAACCCATACGCTCCATGTGGTGAAGAAAACTCAGCTCACCACTTGTGTGTTTGGCAGCTTTCAATTTTACTGAGGAAATAACAGGATATATTGGACTTGCTTCAATTTAAGCATACAATTCATTTTGGTTCAACACACCTTTGTCAAATGTAATGGTAAAAAGGTTTGTCTTTTGCTGTTCACCTTATCCCAACTCTACACCTACGTAAACCGCTCTTAAGACCACAACATTCCAACTGTTAATTGTAATAACATCTTTTGGGACATCTAACCCACTTCCCAGGCCCCAAAACAACCCCAGCTCTTCATCTGGTTATAAAAATAAGTGATAGCAGATCTCCTCAAGGAGTAGAATGAAATAGGTGCAAAAATGGTTTGGCTTGTTCCAGGCTTTGTGCTTTCGTTATTTAATAATGCTTCTCAATAGCATTTTTAGAAATGTTTAAGAAAGATGGAATCAGGCATTAAAATTGAGTTTGTGAGCTTACACCAAACTTGTTTAGAGCTATGCTGCAGTCATGTGACCACCCTGGCCCCATTTTGGTTTAATGTGATCCATTGACTCAAATTTATGCTCATGATTGAATTTATTGAAAATAAAGGTCAATTTTTATCTATAAAATTGATACTTTGTTAGCACCTTCCTTGACTTTTGATTCCTGAAAATCAATGCTGCAGGTCTACAAATGGAGAATAAAGTTAGAAAAACAATTGTTTGTGTCATGGCCATGTGAAATAAAGAACATCCATTTTGGGGATGAGGTCCCAACAAAGACGTTGACAAGGAATTTCATGATATAGATCTAGGACCATATTTTCTGTTCCTCACTAATCTTGAAGTTCATTTGTCAACTAAAGTTGTTCATTTTTACTGAAGTATGCAATCTAACTTGGCAGTAAAACACTATACCTTCTATCCACAGTATGACTGCAGCTTCATGCTAAAATAAGTATCAATAGGATGTGGTGAGTGAAGTGAATAATAGATTACAAGTTTCTGCCGAAAACAATGCAGCAGTAGCAGCAGACAGCCCTGGAGCACACATTATTCTGCCAGTAGATTGGAACAGCAGTGATCTACCTGGGAGTTGCAGCACATAAGGAGGTTCAAGCTTATCACTGGAATGCTAACTCTTAAAAAAGCTGCTGAGGCTGAGGGTTAGCTGAAAATTAAAAATAAACTGAGATTAATATGTACAAAAGCATTGCGGATTTGGAAATCTGTAATAAACACACAAAATGCTGAGAATATTTTTCTGGCCTGAGAATATCAATGGAGCGAGTAACAGATTCAGGCCTTTTGTTCTTTAGTCAGAATTGATTAATAACTTTGTGATAGGGAGAGATAGTAAGGATTATAGAATGAAGGAGGGTGGATAACATTAAAATATAGGTTAACCATAACTGAATGATGACTCACACTCAAAGACTGAATGGTCTGATTTAGTTCCCATGCTTCAGTGGACTCTACGTATTGAGATACATTAATTGGACCAAAATAACCCACAAGCACTTACAAGAAACATCATAGCAGTCAGCATTTTGAATCTTTCAACATGATGATAAAATGTCAGGCTGCAAATATACTAAAAGGGATTAAAGTTTATTGTGTTTCGCAGAGCTCGCAAGATGTGTTTGCCCTGTGTCTTTCTACCACTTTTCTCCCACGTGTAAGATGAACAACTTTATTGGCAGGTAGCAAACTTAAGCAAATAGATCTTTTCCATGTGGAAACTCAGGCCTGTACCTAAGGTTGGTCTCCTACTGCCATTTTATGAGAAGTTTCTCTTTATTCTTTCAGAGTGTGGGTGTCACTGGCAGGGTCAGTATTTGTTGCCCATCCTTGGTTGGCCTTGAGTAAGGGCAGTGTATCTTCAATCACATTGCTGAATGTTTGGATTCACACAAAGGTTACACCGAGTAAGGATGACATATTTCCTTCTGAAAGGATATTAGTGAACCAGTTAGGCTTTTACAATGATTATTTCACAGTCACCATTATTTAGACTAGCTTTCAATTATCAATGCATTAATTCAATTGAAGTTCCACATGTAGCCATAGGGGGATTTGAACCCATGCTCCCCCAGAGCATTAGATTTGGCATCTGAATTACTAGTCCAGTGACATTATCACTACATATCACCTGATATTTTTAATCTTACATATTGCAGCATTTGACAATGTTCTACCTATTGTTTTGAAAGCCATTTCCACAGACACTCCTGGGCTGGAACAATTCAGTAACAGTCAACCCCTATGTTAGTGACTTTGTTTGGAGCAAGTGAAGTCTTCTCACCTTAATAAGCCATCAGAAAAATCTTGTGCAGAGCATTTCAGTCTCTCAGAGTAACATCTGCAAAGGTATTAGTGGATGATGAGTCAGTAGGGCTGCACTGTTGAGAGAAAACCCCTTCCTTTGCGATAGAGTCATAGAGTTGTACAGCACGGAAACAGACCCTTTGGTCCAAGATGTCCATGCCCACTAGATATCCTAAATTAATCCAGTCCCATTTGCCAGCACTTGGCCCAGTTCCCTCTAAACCCTTCCTATTCATGGATCCATCCAGATGTTTTTTAACCATTTTGCAAAATGTATCACCTGTAACTGAATGAATGAATTCTTCTTCATAGAGACCAGTGAAAATTGGTTCAGCTGCTTAAAAAGCTTCAAAAGATCATTATATGATGACTGGCTGTTATTTATCACAGAAAGAAAGCTATATTTTTGGAAATAACCAATTTTAAAATCATACATTCTGAGAATGGATCGTAAATTACAATAAACAATGAGGAGTTCTCCTACGTTTAAGAAAATGAGTTGTCAAAAATTAGCAGTGTAGTTATATTAGCCATACAAATCTTTATGATGAAATTTTCTGCTCTTTCTCATTCAGCCATATTATTATTGTGCTACCTCTGCTCTAGACAGGAAAGGGATTGGAATAATTTCCCTAGTTTGTAATATCAATGATGCCTCGTAGATCAGGTGTCCATTGTACTGAGTGTTTCTCCTTGAAGTCAAGCATGTCACCTGGGAAATTAAAAAAACCATCAAACATTTTCTGAAAGCTGGTTAGAATGTCCTTCTTCACAGGTCCTGAACCCACAATAACTGAGGTGTGAACTGTTGTTCAAATGATCTACATTGCCATAGGCACCTGCTTTTCCAGAAGTGTTACATTTCTCTGAGTGTGATGAGATATTCCACAGTGCTCTCATTTGTCTGAACCACTTACTAACATGTCAAAGACACTTTGAAGAAATTATACTGAAAATCTCCAAGTGGACTATGATTTAAGCATTTAAGCATCTTGAAAAATATATTTTGAGCAAAATGAATTTTGAAATGGTACATTTTTGATTTGGCCATTATTGCAAAGTTGCAATTTTGTTTCCATTCCCGTCAATAGTATTTGATTGCAGTACCACCTGAGAAGGTTTTAGGGATCATATTCCCCTGCAACATGCCATTATGGCTGGGATTTGCCATTTCAGAGTTCAAATGTGGCGATTGGCATCTTAGATCAGGTCATATCCACCGTGGCTCATGGTATGTTTTCTCAGGCCACCAATTACATCTCACTTTACATGTAAACAGTTCCAAGGCAACTCCAACAACAAACATCATGTGAATAATGGGAAGAAACTCTTGCCCCACTAGCACCTTCCAGGGTCAAAGTATCTCTTACCATATTTACCCCTCGACTTGGCAAAAGGAATGAATACCAAAACCAATCATTATCATTATCCTTCCCTATGCGCTGAGCATCCTACTTTTATGTTCTAGGCCATCTAGGTCAAAAAGGAGGCCTCTCTGATGGGTGGGAGATGTCCTCCCATCAGACCTGGGAGGTCTGGGCTGAGTTCATACAGCAGATCAGAGCCTTTTGTAGGCACCAGCGTAGCAAGACTTAGTGTAGAAAGTGGTTGAACAATCTTCTGCACCCTGCAAGGGTAAGTGCCACCATCTTCTCACTGTAACCTCACACTCATAGGGTTATCCCTCAGCCCAACTCTGCCTCGGTACAGCCATATCACATAGGAATACCCATGTCACCAGTCCTTGCACAATACTCATGCCCACCTGATGCTGACAATCTTCTAGTCATTGTATTTCCTACTCACCACCTTGCGGGACTGTGTATAATCAAGTGCTCCTTCACACATTCACATCTCAAGCAACACTCGTCTTTGTCTTGTTGCTGGACAAACTCACACGCAATAGGAAGATGAGCATCCAAACTGATGGTGTCCCTTTCAGATTTATGGGTTCTCACCAAGTCAAGGAAAATGTGTTCCAGCTGGTGGAGAAGGCTAGCACCATCTTGTGATGACTTGAGTTCGGAATGGCAGGTGCCAATGAGCAACACTGATGTCTACTCTTTACAGAAGTACAGCCACTCACACACATTGCTCTACATAAGGATCTGTGCTTCCTCACCAACTAATTCTGATTTTACAGTCCATTGATGAGAAAGTAAGACTGGGTTTGACCCAATTCTGCCAGGTGGATTAAGGTGGGATCATCTCAGGTGTTGTTGGTGTCAGGTTGGGTGGATTGGTTGGTGTACAGTTTTGTGGATGAGATAGACATTGACATACTCTGTTTTCTAGGATCGAATTTAACGCAGATGGCTTATGCCCAAAACGTCGATTCTCCTTCTCCTTTAATGCTGCCTGACCTGCTGCGCTTTTCCAGCAACACATTTTTAAGCTCTGATCCCCAGCATCTGCAGTCCTCACTTTCTCCAGGGTAACAGTATCCTCTGATCTGCTGGCTCATGAAGGGAACAAATGGAACGAGTCATGATTTGTTTTCCAATGGACAGGAAGTCACAAATTTGGCACCAAATTGTGCAACAGGAACCTCATTTCGAGAGGTCACTTAAAGGCTTGTGTTAAAAATTGGGAAAAAAATGCACTGGTGCAAAAGGGATACTGATACATGCAGAACACTTTCATTACATTATATCTTACATCTATGATCTCCAACATATAGATTGTGATCAACTGGTCTCTAACAGTCAGGCTCAGTGCCCACCAGTGTTCCCTCACTGTGTGTATCTCTAACAGTCAGGCCACCAGTGTTCCCTCACTGTGTGTATCTCTAACAGTCAGGCTCAGTGCCCAGCAGTGTTCTCTCACTGTGTGTATCTTTAACAGTCAGGCTCAGCGTCCAGCTGTGTTCCCTTACTGTGTATCTCTAACAGCCAGGTTCAGTGCCCACCAGTGTTCCCTCACTGTGTGCATCTCTGATAGGCAGGCTCAGTGTATCTCTTATGTCTGCTTTCGGGAAAAATGAAAATTAGAGAAATGTTAAAGCTCTTAATAGGCTTTTCCAGTTTGTTGCATCATGCTTCAGTTTGGTCTACACGGACTATCGTTTATGGCTAAAGTATGTCTTATGGTGACAATAAAAAAAAAAATTAACAATAAATACACTAAGGCCTAATGTTTATACTATTACTATAGCCCTTCATCTCTTTGTAAGAACAGCTGAATGGGCAGGTCTGCTCCTCTGCCCATTCTCTGTTCACCTGCTACTTTCTCCTTCAGCTGCTTGTCTAGTAAGTCCATGCAGGGTGAAGAAAAACTTGGGCAATGCCATCGCCCCCTCACATAGACTCATAGAGTCAGAGATGTACAGCATGGAAACAGACTCCTTGGTCCAACTCACCCATGCTGACCAGATATCCCAAACTAACCTAGTCCTACTGGCCAGCACCCGGCCCATTTCCCTCTAAACCCTTCCTATTTATATACCCATCCAGATAACTTTTAAATGTTGCAATTGTACTAGCCTCCACCACTTCCTCTAGCAGCTCATTCCATACACTCACTACCCTCTGCATGAAAAAATTGCCTTTAGATCTCTTTTATATCTTTCCCCTCTCACCCTAAACCTATGCCTTCTAGTTCTGGACTCCCACACTCCAGGGAAGAGACTTTGTTTATTTATCCTATCCATGCCCCTCATGATTTATAAACCTCTATAAGGTCACCCCTCAGCCTCCGACGCTTCAGGGAAATAGCCCCAGCCTGTTCAGCCTCTCCTTATAGCTCAAACCTCCAACCCTGGCAACATCCTTGTCAATCTTTCCTGAACCCTTTCAAGTTTCACAACATCCTTCTGATAGGAAGGAGACCAGAATTGCAATATTCCAAAAGTGGCCTAACCAATGTCCTGTACAGCCGCAACATGACCTCAATCCATTCAGGAGCTCTGGAACCAAATTGCGACCTCAGAACCAGCATCCTGTGCATCCACATTTGGAAGCAGCAGCAACATTCCAATGTTCTGGTCATGCGGATCTAGTGGCTGGTCTGCAGTGTGACCAATGGCAGAGTGAGCCCATGAACCACATGCTGGAGCAATAATGGTGAGTGATAATCCTGAACATCTATAAAGAAACCAAAAATTAACAATGTCCATATGGAATGGGAAAATGAATTTCTGCTCACAACTGTAAACAATCAGAGCAATTGCCTTATTTGTCCCCAAAATATTTCGATAAGTAAAAAGGGGTATTTGCAATGACCCCACACAAAGTTGCACAGTAAGTTCAAGGATAGATTTCCCTTCATCAGTATGCTTTGGATAAAGAAAGTTGAAGCCTGTTTTTAATGCTCAACAGTCAATCTTTCTAAACCAGTAGCAAAAGGTAAGGCCTGCACTGAAGCATCTTTTCATTTTTTGCCCTCTTCTGGTAAAGCACAAGGAATTGTTCACAGATGGTGAAGTGAATTAAGAAGCAATCACTGTGGCTATTGACTCTTTATTCAAAGACTTTAAGAGCAATGACGAAATAATAACAGCAATCCAGAGCATGTCATTTGGTGATTCCACAGTAGCAAGATGGAATCATTGTCAATGCTAACTTTCCATAACTGGGGCAAGTCCTGAAGGAATGTGAGTGCTTCTTAGTACATTTGGATAAATGCATCAGCAGGACTAATGCAACCCTGCCGATTATCTTTGTATGTGTTTTTATTAAGGACATACCACTTACCCTTTTCTCACCCTTTTGCCCCTTAAAGAGACAACAAACGTTGGGGATAGTAACTACAAATTCAAAAGGAATGTGCCTGAGAAAAATGTTCCCAGTCAAAGTTAAAAATCACACAGCATCAGGTTATAGTTCAACAGGTTTATTTGGAAGCACTAGCGTTCGGAGCGCTGCTCCTTCATCAGGTGGTTGTGGAGTATAACATTGTAAAACACAGAATTTATAGCAAAAGTTCTAGCGATAAATTCTGTGTCTTATGATCTTATACTCACAACCACCTGATGAGGGAGCAGCGCTCCGAAAGTTAGTGCTTCCAAATAAACCCATTGCATTATAACCTGGTGTTGTGTGATTTTTAAATTTGTACATCCCAGTCCAACACCGGCATCTCCAAATCAATCGTAGTCAAGAAATTGTTCACAACTGAAGGTACAGCACCAGGTGTGGACTTTGATGCATTCTGCAAAAATGATTTTGCTTCTTTTGTAAATTACCACCAGCAAGCATTAGTGATCACAGTTATAGACCTTTCTCATCTAATGAAAGTTATTAAGATTGTCAACTCAACTTAGGCAAGACCCCTGCAGCATCACTTGTTTCAATCCTTACTCGATAAACTTGATGCTGCCTCTCATGAACAAATCCTCCATGCTAATGTGGGAAGGTCCTGCAAAGTTTTTTTTCGATCTCATGTCTGAAATCATCACTTTTCCTGAGTAAGGAATGAAGTGTGCAGTGAACTGCTAGTCAATGTGTGGTTGCTTGACTCTGGGTTCTTTAGAGATGTAACATCGAAACTGAACAAAGTTGAGCTGTGAAATGCAGCGAAAGGACAGAGTCTGAGCACTCTGAGTGTTGGACATACATTCAGATTAGAACTGGGTCTGTGGTTCCCCCCAAATGAAAAAAAGCAACACTTCCTGAGTCTGAAGAAAAGACCAGACTAAAAGAAAATCAAAGGCAAAGCAAATTGGTTCCATCTAGAAAACCTCTGTGCATACCTGAGGAAGTTAGCAGAGGAAATTAACAGGCAACGTCAGAAATTAGATGGAATGGAACAAACTTTGTCTCAAATCCACCTTCATTGATGGGTGGCTACCAAATTCCATCAGATGTTTGAATTACAAAGCAGAGGACTTGATGTGGAGGTAATTATTGTGTAAAATGATATTGAACTGAAAGTAAGATGAAGGTAGAGCAATTTTTGGGACTTGTAAACAGGGGTAAATAACCATTCCTATCTTCCTGTGCTTTTAACGTGAAAACGTATTTTGACTTCGCGTACCTCTGTTAGACAGCGTGCTCCCAATGAAAATAATCAAATGCAAGTATCACATCCTCTTGACAGATACCCATTTGATTGATTTGATATGAATAGTGGACTCAAACTACAATCCTGACTTCAAAATACTAGCAGATAATGTGCAGTTACAGTGAGATTTGGCGAGTAGAGGTCAAAATGAATAATTATATACGCTTAATTTTAGAATTTATACGGTGCTACAAATAGACTATTTATTCTACGTTTTCTTCAGCATGGATTGCACTTAAAGTCAAAAACTGATCTTGAGCTCAAAAGGCTTGGTGAGCACTGCTTTATTTAATTCCCTAACACGAACTGTCCTGAAATAAAACAAAAATGAAGCGGTTGGAAACACTCAGTTGGTCAGCCAGCATCTGTGAACGGTTACCTTTCCAGCATTCGACTCTTCATCAGTCTGAACGGGGAAGAGGGGTGAGAATGCCTAACCTGTCAGTTCTCTCCACAGTTGCTGTCTGACAAGTTTAGTGTTTTCAGCATTTTCTATTATTATTTCAGATTTCCGGCATTTGCAGTTTTATTTTGCATTTTGATTAACTCCTCTCTCCTTTTTGACTGCAAAACCCGTCCCAAATTGGTCTCGCAAGGATTGTTAGTGTACTATTTTCACATGTATAAATTATTCCGGTGGACAGTGGAATTACCAATCACAACCCCAGAAAATAATTAGACATGCTTTCGTTACAACGGAAACTGTGAGTTCCAATTTTTCATTCCTCCCTTCGTTTCTATTCCTTTTTTTTAAACATACAATGAGCCACTTCTTCAGACTGAACAGAGAGACAACCTCCTAGACCTCGGTTGAAACGGAGCTGCCACCACAAGCTGCTTGAAGACACATGAGAACTAGCACGAAATGACTTGCCCTTCAAGCACCTCTGCTTCCCCAAACAGAAGCACCTCGGCAAATCAGAGACACACAGAGTTACTTTCCGAAATGATGCCTCGAGTCTAAAACGCTTCGACTATTCTCGTTCTCTTTTGCCTACCTCTCTGCCAATCAGAACAAGTCATTAATATCAATAATTTAATTTTCTTATTCCAAAGCTGCATTTTCTCAATCTCGCTAATCATCACGCTTCTCGTAACATTCTGCACAGCTTGTTGTAAATATTGTCAGGAAGGTCAAAGTTCAGATTGAACCCAAATCCTTTTTTGTTTGTACATGTCCTTTCTGCTGTTGCTGTGTTATTTCAGGCAATGCACTAATCTTGAATGACAGGCCTAGAACAAGGCATTTTTTTTAACAAATGTTTGTGCATGGGGGTGGAGGATTTGTTAAGTAGGTCAAGGTTCACTTACAATGTGAAGATGGAAAGTTTGAATAACTTTTAGTGCTGATTTCTGTCCTGACTATTTGAATTGTTATGTGAGAAAGATATCAAGTTTCGTTTTCAAACGACAAAATGATAAAAGAACATTTTGAAGATGAGAAACAGGTCAGATTTCTTTACATTAGATTACCAGAATCATAATCCAAAGCTATCAAAGATAAATCAAGATAGTACAGGGAGTTTAACAAAATGAATCTTGAGAAATTAGAACATTGGATATTGTATTATTTTGAGACAAGTATCTTGTGCATCCTGAATCTGGAGACTTCCCCTCCCCCCTCCCATTTCATGGCACAGGTCAGGAGTGTGATGGAATAGTCCATACTTGCCTGAATGGGTGTAGCTCTAACAACACTTCAGCAACTCAACACCATCATGAACAAAGCAGCCAAATTGATGAATTCATACTCTCAACAAACAGTATTTCAACTCCATCTCAAACATCAAAAACTGTAAGTACAACAAACTTTTATCTACCCACCTCCATAACCAGCGCTCCTCAAACATTCCAGAAGATTCCCCCGGCCCCTGGAACTGCTCAGATGCCATTAGCCATGCGGCTGGTGCAGCTGCCACCCCCAC